>NW_024039500.1:0-365157 GCF_016077235.1 Cyprinodon tularosa | reverse complement strand
TAGCTAATTCTAAGCAACTGCTAACAAGCCAAGAGCTTGCTTATACATACCGTATTTTCACGACCATAAGGCGCTGTGATGGAGAGCAGAGGCTCCATCCCTATTAATTGATATTTATTTATAGAACAGATAGTTTGTTTCATTTCTTTATTTCAGTTTGTGTTGTGTTAATTGGGGTTTATTTATAGAACAGATAGTTTTTGTTTCATTTCTTTATTTCAGTTTGTGTTGTGTTAATTGGGGTTTACCTTCCTGGTGTGTCTCCTTAGAAGGGTGGAGCATACCATGTGAGCTAAGAAGGATAATACTCTAAAGTTAAGTTATATTAAGTTTGATTTATTTTCTTGATTGACTTTAGGATTAGTTGTTTCTAAGTTGCATGCATGTAAATATTTATTTGTACTCTTTATTTTGTGTTGGGTTTGTAAATAATTTATGGTTGTTTTGTCACCCCTTCACCTGGTGTGGAGTGGGAGTGGCCAAAAGCTAAAGCAAGCTGCTGTGCTTGGCAGTGAAAGAAATGGGTGTCGGTGTATTGGTGAACTGCAGCACCAATAAAACAAATTCCACCAAGTCTTGTTGCATTGCCTCACCTCCTTCTAACGCAGTGCCGCCCTCGGAGAGTGACAGGCGCACCGTACTAAAAGGCGCACTCTCAGTTATGTGTCCCATTTCTGTATTTAACACACACATAAGGCGCACCGGACTATAGGGCGCGTTTTTTATATACAGGTACATGTCCTCTACTACCTTTAAATACCTCTACTGCGTATTTAAAAATACAGCGGGGGCAAAACTGAGTATGACTGTGCTTTATTCATGTATTTATTACAAACTATTAATCAAACCTGGGTGCTGGCCGTAAGTCAGACACATCGCAGATGACACAGCGCTGTGATCACTCCTAAATTAACTTAAAATCCTGAAACCTGCCGACGGAATTTGTTCGCTTTTATTACCGGTATCCTGGTGCCTGCAGTTAAAATTATTTAGATGAAAAACACCTGCCAGCAGCCGCGGTGAACCTGGAGGCTGCCCAGCCTAGAGGCTGCTGATGAAGGGATTTGGACTGTCGGTGCACCGCTGGTATGTGGGGGTCTGAGCGCCTCCGACAGAAATAGATAATCTGGATGAACTGACTGCAATTATTAAGTTTTCAGGTGGACTTTCTCACTTAAAAACATATTAAAACTACTTTATTCCCACTGATCAAAGCAAATATAGCTGCAAGATTTAGATTATTTAGATGAAAAAACACCTGCCAGCCGCCGCGGTGAACCCGGAGGCTGCTGTTGAATTAAGTTTTCAGGTAGAAAAATAGAGCGGGAGCAAAACTGAGTATGATTGTGCTTTATTAATGTATTTATTACAAAGTATTAGTCAAACCCATCAAAGTCATCATCCTCTGTTTCTGAATTAAACAGCTGCGCTAAATCAGACATGCCAATTTCCCCTTCTTCGCTGTCAGTCACTTTCTGTGCAGCGCGGCTCCTCAGAAATAATGCCGGCTTTTGCGAAAGCTGGAACAACAGAGCCAGCAGACACGTTAGTCCAAGCATCTACAATCCATCCGCAAACGGTGGCGTAACTTGCCCGGCGCTGCCTTCCACTTATCCTGAAACTGTGGTCTCCGTCGGTCATCCATCGCTCCCACGCCGCTCGCAGCCTTACTGTGAACGGCCGGTTCACACCGATGTCGAGCGGTGGAAGTTCCTTTGTCAGACCTCCCGGGATAACGGCGAGCACAGCGTCCATTTGATTCACCTTTTTTTTTCACATCGGCTGTGACATGGGCACGCAGCGATGGTGATGCGTGGAAAAAAACACCTGTTCTCCTCACATACACCTGCCTCAGCCACGCTTTCATCATCTCCTCATCCATCCAGCCTTTTTCATTTGCCTTAATATCATATGTCATCAGAGCGCTGTGTCTGTCTCGCTGTCAGCTCCCAGATCAGCTTCTCTGATTGGTTGAGGCGGCGCGTCCAGCAGCAAAACTTCAATTTTTCCATCTCGAGCAGCAGCAGCGCGTTGGCGGTGCGTCAGATGCTTAAACGCTCCCGACGTGCTGCACCTGCTGCTCAAAACGCGCTGCGGGACCTTTTGCTGCGCCTATACGCGCGTCAACCATTGACTTTGCACGTAAACTGGCTGCTTCTGCTGCACCTGCTGCGTCCGGTTCACACCGATGTCGAGCGGTTGAACAGCGAGCACAGCGTTAATTTGTTTCCCCATGTTCTTGAGATCAGCTGTGAGATGGGCACGCATGGAGTTACATATTAACAGCGATGGTGATGAGTGGAAAAAAAACACCTGGTCTCCTTACATTCAGCCACTCTTTCATCATCTCCTCAATGAGGTGGTCTCAAAAGTCGCAGTTACAACACACATAGGGCGCACCGCACCAAAGGGCGCACCGCACATTTTGAGGGGAAGAAAAAGACGTTTAAGTGCGCCTTATAGTCGTGAAAATACGGTAAATAATAAATAAGCCGTTTGGGATGTCAGAGACAAAAACATATGCGCTAACTTACCGTCACATGTTTTCGTAAAATGTTAGTTGATGTTTTAAAAGCCAAAAGCTCCGTTTTGCTGGCCAGGTACATGTTACTGCATGTCACTGCATTATCACATTGCTCCCTTTTGTGCATTTTAACACAAATAATCCGTCCAGATATATGGCCATGGGTTTTTCTGGCTTTCGTCTCCAGAATGTGTTTTCTTATCCATACTCTCTACGTCGTGATTAGCAGCTGCCATCTTCCAAAGCGCAGCACTGGATTATGAGACAATACAAAGGGTAATTGCAAGGCAGGGTCGCGCATTAAGTTTCGGTTCCATCACACAGGGGTTTAAATTTCCGGCCGCATTAAATTTTTTTCCCAGTATATAAAAAAAAATGTTTTACTCAGTAATGTCAGGAGATTTTAAATGTAGCGAAGTAAAACTACTTAGGTTAAAATTTACTTGAGTAAAAGTAAAATTACATATTTCAAAAACTACTCAGAAAATTACAAATTACTCATAAAAACTACTTAATATACAGTAACAGTAAGTAACAGAGTAAATGTCATTCGTTACTTTCCACCCCTGTGGTTTTTATTATGCTTAAAACTATTTCCAGATATAAAGGAAGAGATGGGTTTCAGTCACATGATTTTGTTAGAGAGTGATTTCACATGGCGAACAGGAAGCAAACTGTCAATGGAGGCAACCCTTGCAGACAACCAGTATATTAAGGATTTAGATATGGTTTCATGACAATTAATAAAACCACAAATGTGTTGTATGTGACCAGTATCTCATAAACCTCAATGTATGCCGACAAGCAAAGCCATAGAAATTACAACATATCGGGTCCTTCCTCCTTCCACCCCTTACAGCACATGAAAGCCTATAAGTACATGAATTAACGTATTTGCTCACTTAATGGACTTTGAGGCAGTAGGCTATCTGGGGCATCACTGCCCACCAACCGATAACGAGTGAGGATCAAGCATGTTCAAAGAATAAAGAGAAAGGGGGAAAACATGAAACTTACAGCCTCTTAACTTAGCCAGTTACCAATCAGTAGCAAATTATTTTTATATCTCAAATCAAAAGTACCTTTTTTCTATAATGTAATGTTTTTTTCCCCTCTTCATGAATCAGTTATGTTCTTTTTATCTGGTAAATTCTACAGTTTAACATTACATGCTCCACTGTTTCACTTTTCACAGATTCTACTGGTTTATCTCCCTGTTTCATGTTTTCTCATTATATGTCATGTTGAATGAAGTACCATGTGATCACACTCTCTATTCTTTTTCATTCAAAATTTCTTCTAATTTATCCTACTTTTCTATGTATTCTTCCAAGTCGTGTTTCTTGAAACCTTTTTGCTGTCTATCTTTAATTTTCCTTTTAATATTGCTTCTAACCTCTAACTTATTAAATGTTACCATTATAGAATTAACACTCTGGCTTGTTGAGTCTTAGGCCCTTTTCAATTTATTTGAATGGAATGATCTTCTGTATTGGTTTGTCTGACACGGGATCTAGGGAAGGCTCTTAATGAAGACACTTTGATGTTTTAAAATCTTCTGAAGAGGATGCTCACTGTTGTCAATAATCGTCTTCACTTAATGACGAATTCTTTTTTGTGAAATAATCTCCAGCAGTCTCTAGATAAGTTCCTAGAACAGAGACAACACAATACATATTCAGCAAAACTGCTAATATCTAAACATAAATATAAAAAAATAATAAATGTATTAAAATAAAATATTAAAAACTATTAAGAGACTTGAAATGCAAAAATACATTTTCAGTCTATTCATCACATGACCTGGTAGCTGTATAGCATAAGTGCTAATATTGTGATATAAAAGTTTGATAAACATAGATATTAATGATTTGAAATGCATACCTAGAAACTATTGACCAAAAATGCTAATATTTCTATATAAAAATTAATAAAAAAATATTGAAAATTTAAAATGTAAAAATAAAAGGTATAACTTTTGAAGACGATGGAGTACTATGATCCAACATTGATTTTGAGTCAATAGTTTAAATGCTAATATTTCTATATAAAAATTAATTAAAAACAAAGCCGTTGAAAAATACACAAACATATTTCTGTAGAACCAGTTTCTCTTTCATTTATTCACATAACAGACATTTCCAGTTTTTCTCATGGTGTTGGGATCCAGAGGCTTGCCCACCAGAGGGCGCCGAGGATCCCTCTCTGATGGTTTGTTCTTCTGTTGGGATCTGGGGTGCTGTCTACCTTCCTCCACCAGAGGGCGTACTGGATCTCCTGAAGCTGGAGCTGACTTCACCAGCTGCTTCTCATCTGCTCATCAGGGGACCAGTACTTAAGTGGGCTGAGGACAACACTCCGGTGCCAGAGTGTTAGTTAGTCACGGTACAGCAAACCCTGAGCCAACCAGCCTGTCTGATTCTCTGACTTCCCTGAAACCAGAACCTGAACCTAATCAGTTTTTGTCTTCTCTGCTTCTAGGAAGAAACCTGACTGAATCCTGGAACTCTGGAAGAGTTTCCCTGCTGAAATCTGCCTGCCGCCTCTCAGGAGCTCATCTAAAGGATCTACTGTCTGAACCTGCCTGCCCTCAAGAAGTGGATTGGAAGAAACTCTGGATCAGAAACACTGATTAGTCTGAAGTCGAGTCCTGCCGTTGCTCAGCCCTCAGCCTGCCGTCAGCCTCTGAACCCTCCTGGTTCCCTCCCTCAGCTGCTTAGCCTGAACCACATCACAGAGAACCCTGTTTGATCAGTTCTGGATCTGATCCCCTGCATGAGCCTGAGATATTCGTTGTTCTCTCAATAAACTGTTGAACTTTTATTACAGTCTGTGTGTGTGTTCTGCATTTGGGTTAGGACCCTGAACCCAGTCATGACACATGGGTGTCTTCGATGTCCTTGTTCCCCATGGGATGGTTATACAGTCTTATAGCTCCTGTGAGGAAGGATCTGTGATAATGCTCGCTGGTGCATTTAGGGTGAAGCAGTCTGTTACTGAAGAAGCTGGGATGGGAGACATTATCCAAAAGAGATGTTTAGTTAGGGTCCTTTTGTTTCCCACCTCCAGCACCGAGTCCAGAGGGCATCCAATCACAGAGCTGGCCTTCCTGATCAGCTTATCCAGAAGCTTTCTCTCAGCTACAGATAGGCCACTGCTCCAACACACAGCTCCATAGAAGATGGCTGATGCCGCAACAGAGTCAAAGAAGGTCTTCAGGAGCGCCCCATGCATTCCAAAAGACCTCAGTCTCCTCAGCAGGAACAGTCTCCTCTCACCCTTCTTGTAGAGAGCCTAAGTGTTGTGAGTCCAATCTAGTTTGTTGTTCAGCTGAATACCCAGGTACTTATAAGTCCATTATCTCATTGTCTGTTCCCTGGTGTTCACCGGTGCCAGTGGGGTGGACCTGCTTCTCCAAAGTCCACCACCAGCTCTTTAGTTTCCCCTTCATTAATCAGGAGGACCTTCTTCCGGTTCCAGTCGATGAGCTCATGTCAAAAAGGGTGGAGAATGCAAGTTCACACAGCTAGGTAGTGGGGAAATGATCAGCCACATGTGAAAAATAGTGCTCAAACCTCTTTTTTAATGTCTAAAGGAGTGAAGCAGAGCAGACTGACGAGCAGAAGCCAGCAGACATGGAAGAGCAGCAGTGTCTGGGGAGAAAATCCAAAGTCAGTGTCGATGCAGGAGCAGATTTCCAGGCTAGAAGATCAGAGATCCAAAGAGGTACCACAGGGAAATCCAAATAGCAGTAGGAAGACAGGTCAGGCAAAACAGATCAGAACAGGGATAAGCAAAACTCAGAAGTCCACGGGCAGAAACTAGTCAGGATCAGGTAATAAGAAACACACTGGGTATGCTAGAGAACTCTCACACATGGCTCAAATAATCTGGCACTGATGGCTGGAGACAAGCAGTTTAAATAGGAACTGGAATAGGTGGATCTGATGAGGGAGAATTAAAACTGGCCAGAGATAGGTAGGTGGAAGAAATGAACCAATAATCCAGTCCTCAGTGCCAAGATCATTACACAACTATGGGCCGGATTTATCAAGATCCAATTTTGCGTGCAGTAATTTGCGCTCGCAAACTGGAATTTTGCGCGAGGGGCTGAACCATGGTTTGCGGGTGATTTAACAAGAGCGATTGCGTAACTGTGGCAGGTGCAAAACTGTTGGAGACGGCCTATTTAAATGATGGTTTTGCGCGTTTTGTGGTTTGCGGCAAAGTAGTTTGTAGTTTGTGCAAACTAGTGCATTAAGAAATTTTAATCTTACAGTGACACCCCCACCCAATCCCCCCAAAAAATTATATATATATATATATATATATATATATAGCCCTGCGATGGACTGGCGACCTGTCCAGGGTGTACCCCGCCTCTCGCCCATTGACTGCTGGAGATAGGCACTAGCACCCCTCGCGACCCCACTTGGGACAAGCGTGTAAAGAAAATGGATGGATGGATGGATATATATATATAAACTTTGGCAACCTTTATTCCCTAAGGTGGTATGTGGCTGAATTTCTACTTCACTGCAGTAAAAAAAAACAAAAAAAACAGGTGTTTTGTATTGGCCTGTAGAAAAATGCACATACCAAATGGCTCACAAGAAGTGACTGTGGATAAGATGACTGCGCGCACTTCTGAAAAACGAGATTGGGAGATCCCAGATGCAAAAAAGTGCAATGTTGCAAGGAGTTTTGTGATATCTGGTATTGCATGGGTCCTCCTTGTGGCTGGCTCCAAATCCATTCCGAGTTCCCCCAACAGCTCCAAAATGGCAATGCTGGATAAACGATATGTTTTGATGATCGTTTCCTCGTTCATTCCAAAAATATTCACACGGAGTGAAAATATTTGTTCTCTGCGTCTCCTTGCTTCATTTCAATGTCTCCTTCTTGCCACAATAACCGCTGCCATGCGTGCGCAATTACGCATACAGACCATTTGCACCTTCTTTTGAAACGTGTTAAATATAGAGTCAGATACCGTTAGCAAAATTGCTTTCAGGTTTGATAAATCACTTTGCGAGTGCTAAATTAATATATTTACATGTTCTCCTCCCACAAGACGCACTTTTGCATAATATTGCATATTCATTGCAGAAAAAGTACTAAATGGATAAGAGGCGCTATTTAGCACGTTTTAAAGACCAAATCCTTTTAGCACGCTGTTGATAGATCAGTTTGTACATTTTTTAGCGTGCGCAGTGAAATAGCTCACGTTTTTATACACGCAAACCTTTGAAAGATCCGGCCCTATGTCTGCAAGTTAAGCCAGTCTGCCGCACCATCTCTAATCTGCGAGCCTGTCTGTATGTGGGACAACGCGTTATCTTGAAAGTTCCAAAAGCTCTTCCTGAAGCTCATAAATCCAGGAAAGACTTTCCCCCGGGACAACCAACGTACCTCTGGATCACCCTTTGGTGATAGGCTCCCATCTCAGCACACAGCTGGGACAAAAGGTGAGATTTCAGTTGACTTGATTTGTTGTAATTCACCATCAGCACAGCCTGATCCAGCACCAAGCTCATTTCAGGGGGCCTCTCTGCATAGTGCAGTGCTTTGTAGAAATGTCTGGGTTTTCTGATCTTACCTGCGCAACAAATCCTTTCATTCTGCCAGTCATTCATGCAGCACCATCTGTGCAAAGACTGACGCACATATTCAAACTCAGAGTTTTCTCTTTTAGTTATCAGTTAACTTAAATATTTCTTCCCCTGTTGTAAAGCTTTTCATTTATTTGCATGAGAAAAATGTCTCTGAGTCATCATCAACATATCTAACGTTTGCCACAACTTGGACAGTCCCACTTATGTCAGTAGATTTGTCTATTTGAAGGGAGAATCTACCTTACAGCTACCTTAAAAGCCTGAGGTATATATCCCTGGAACAGGGATAGATTAATCACTTCTAAAATGAAAAACATTCACCTGTAACTCCACAAGCAGGCTTGTCTTAATTCTCTAAAGGAATGTTGTAACAGTTACTGACATCTAGTGGTTAGGTTGGAGATTGCAAATATCACAATATTCCAACTGCTTTTAAAGAACAAGCTAAAAATACTTTTTGGATCAAATTTCAATCTTTTAAGGAGTTTCTGATATATATGATCTTCTAAGTATTTAAATGATATTTTCTCCTTTATTGGTTACCTTTTCATTTTCTCTTCATTAGTCACTTTCAAGGTGAATCTATGTAAAATCATTCTGTAACTCTTAATTTCCTGAAAATGAAAGAAATTGCACTCATTCACTCTTTTTGGAGCTCATGTTATTCTATTAGGTCATTAACTGTGTTTTGAGGGGGAAAAAAAACAAAATTGTAATTTCTGAAAATTGCGCTCCCATCTGACAAAAAGATTAAGGTAATGATGAAGCTAAGAGACAATATATTTCTGCAACATCTGAAACAGAAGTTTTATAATAAGTAACAATCTTAGCATTTGCTTCCAGCTCAATCCAAACCTTTTTCTATTATCATTCATATTTAAGCTTCTCCACATCATTATTTCGGACCTGCCTGATGTGTTCCTTGATTTTCATGATGCAGCGCGATTACAGCGCTTTAAGCAGACCTCTGAGACAGGGGCGTCAGTTGATCTAATACAATACAGGGGCACAGTAGGGCACCAAATGATATGCGAGCGTGCAATGCACACAAGCAAAAACTCTTTGGGGCAATTATTTATTTTTAAAAAAAGCATGGACAAAGATAATCAATGCAAGCACGTGAGCAAATATTTTATAGCACTTATTATAAAGCATCATAAATGAGTTGTACAACCAGATTGTTATTTTCTGCATCATTAAATAGACATAGCACATCTTTAGCATCCTTTTCGTGTTATGTTCTACAAAATAAACCCCTGTTATTTTTACCTTAACTGCCATCAAAAATGAAATAGCAATAGCAAAGAAGTATCGGTAAAAGGGAATCAGAAATGTTGATAGCTTACAGTCTTTGCTTGTCCATTTTAATAGCAGTTTTCAGAACTCCTGTTTGACTTAGAATAAACAGGTTTTTGTTGATAAACTGTATCATACTTCAGAATAAAATATTATTTGGAGATCCTAACATTGGTTACTTGCATTTCCACAAATCAAAACTATCTCCTGCAGGTTTATAGAACTGTAATCAGAGGCTTTCGCCTGTTTTAGTGTAGATATTTAGTTTTTTCATTTGGACTAGTTTCGTAGCCTAATATAAATTTTGGTAACCGCCTTATTCTAGCATTTTTTTTTTTTTTTCCCGCACTCCAAGCACACAAATACAGACTAGAAAACAAGCAATCAGAAAGAGAAGGCTGAAGTTAAGGCAGAAAAATTAGAGAGTGGAGTTAAACAGCACAGTTAATGCGCTGCTACGTGTAAGGTACAGGAAAGACCAGGCAGCTGCAGCTACCAGGCAGAGGAGCTGCGAGAGGAAAAGAAGCCACTGCTGCAACAACGCTGAATTATAAATTATAAACATGTTGTTCACATCGAATTATTGGTAGGGACAAGTAGGTCGATCCAAACTTTTGGTAGGGACATTTCCCTATGGTCCCTATGCAAACCTACGCCCATGGGTGAGCAGAATATTTCCTCAGGGCGCACCAGAGCTGCTGCAGAGCTTTGAGAGATGAGCTGGGAAAGTGGAAAATACATTAAAAAAATCAGTGCCCCAGTGTGAGGGACCTAACTTAAATAAGGACAAAATGTGTTATTTTAATTTTAATTCATTTAATTTAATTTGTTAACCGTTTAATGTTAGGGTCAGGTGGGCCATTCCTCCCAACCACGCCTCCCCAGGTCTCACTGTCATTGCCCACATGAGTGCTGAAGTCCACCAGAAGAACAAGGGAGTCCCCAGGAGGGGCACGCTCCAGTACCCCCCTAAGGACTTCAAAATGGACAGGTAATCATAATGGGTCTTTGTGCTTCTCTTTGTCTGGTCCCTCAACTAGGACCTGTCTGCCTTAGGTGACCCTACTAGGGGCATAAAGCCTCAGGCAGCATAGTTCCTAGGGTCATTGGGAAACTCACTCTCCACCAAGATATGGTGGCAGCCGAGTGAAGGGGAGACTTGGAATGTAATTTTAAATATAAGTTGAAAATACATAAAAAAACAAAGAAATCTTTCAAAGGGATTGTATTTTTAATGGTTCTGTAATCTAGATTTAAACCTTGCCATAAATACAGATCCACTGTACCACAGAGAAATTTAGATATTTTCATTACATTAAAATGTTTATTTAGTCACAAATTTTATATATTTAGAAAATACAATTCTTGATTTTGGACATTTCTGTCACTTTCAGTTTTTCTTTAGTTTCCTGTCAGTTGTATGTGTCACGTCTTGGTTGAGGTTTGGAGGACCCAAATGCAGAGGCAGAGAGGCTGAGGTGAATACTTGTAGTTTAATTATGAAAATAATAATAATAATAATAATAATAATAATAATAGTAATACATTTTATATAAAGCGCCTTATCAAAACACCCAAGGACACTGTACAGGCAGATAAAACATTAAAAACACGAAGCTAAAACGTACAAGCATAAAGATGCCAAAATGGTTAACAAAGGCAGTCCAAAAATCCAACTAAAAATATAACAGACCAGAACCATGGAGACATCGAGGGAAAACACGTACAAGGAGCCAGGGAGAGACGAGGTGAGACGACAACAGCGATGACAAGACCAGCAACACAAAGGACCCAACAAAGAGTGAGAGCAGAGGGAGAGCATATATAGCTGACAAAGGGAGGGCTAACGAGCTGACAAGGAGCAGGTGTGAGGAGACAACAAGGGAGCCAAGAAGAAAGGAACACACACACACACACACACGAGGGCTACAGAGGACAACAGAAAAACATGAGAACTAACAAATCTAGAAATTACAACAAAAACGGAATTAAACCAATAAAACTAGGGAACATAGAGCAAAGTAAAGCACAATATAACCAAAACCGTGACAGTATGCAGGTTGTTGTTTATTGTTGTATTTAAACAATTATGTTTAAATATGAAGTACTTTAAGCATGTGTTTGTGGTTTTATCTCATCTGATCAGCATTTTCTCCATTAGTTGCTGTTGTCTCATAAAATTACTGTATTTTAAAAACTTTCTTTTGGCTGCAGCTCAGAGAAGATGGGGCCTTTTTAAGTTGTGTTTTATTAATAAAATGGATGGTTTTGGATTTGGATGCTGTTTTTTGTTGTTGTGTTTTTTGTTTTTTTTTTTAGTTGAGTCTGTTTAATGATCATTACTGACTGTTGCCCTGACATCCATTTTTTTCTTGTGAGATGAGTGAGTTATTTCCGTTTGCTCGCAGGTGACTGTATCAAACCCTCTCTCACTCTCTCTGTCTCTCTTGTTCATGTCATCAAGGCATTACATAAAAAACTGGTTTTACCACAAAGTAATTAACGGCGAGGAACAATTTGCATGCTTCATTTCCAGTTAACTGATACCGTCTCTAGTAACAAACAAAATATAAACAACATCTATATGTTGTGAACCCACATTTTGTTTAGATTCCAAACCAATTGGAAATAAACTGAAAAGTTATGAGCCTGCAAAAAAGGCCATCATATAATTTAAACAGCTCTGTGACCAAATTCTATATAAGATTCTGATCTTTTTGAAGCTGCTTTTACTTAAGTAAAATTGTTGTTTACTCAACCCTCTGTGAGTAACTGCATTGGAAAAAAAGCAGGCTTGTTTAGAATTGAAATGAACCAGAGAGAGATCCATATGATTAAATGTTAAAATGAGACTGTTGCTCAACTGTTCTTTTTTCTATCTGCTTCACTCATTGAGCAAACCTAAAACGTTACCTGAACATACAGTAAACCATTAATCTTGTCATTGGATGAAGTTGGTACTCTTCTAACATACATTATATTGGCATATACATTATATAGAGTATGGCCACAAATGTGAAGCAGTAATATTCATTAAATAATATTACCTTCAAAACAATCACACCCAAATCTATTTGGTCTTCTAGTTCGAGGCCTACTCTGTACACCCAGAACTAGAACTAAACATGGAAAAGCAGCATTTAGTTCCTATAATCCACTTATCTGGAACAAACTCCCAGAAGACTGTAAAAGTGCTGAAAACCTGAGTTCTTTTATGTCGAAGTTAAAAATCCATTTGCTTAGAACTGACTTAGACTTAGGCTTTGTTCACACTGCAGGCCTTGATGCTCAATACCGATTTTTTTGTGAAATCTGATTTTTTTTGCGTTGCTGTCCACATTACAAAATATATGCGACTTGTATATGATCTCCTGTGTAAATTGCATTCATAAAGCTTATGTGTCCCACAAGCGCTGTAGAGGACGCAATGACATCACAAGCCAGCGTACTTCGTGTTTAAGGAAGTAAACATGGATGTAGTGCTGGAGCCCATCTAGCAATCTTTCCAAACCTTAAAACCTCAATCTTTTCAAGATGGTTAAAAAAATACTGCTCTCCGCACCATCGTCCTCCATGGTGTTTGTTTTTCTTGCCGCTTCTGCGTAGCAAGATGCAGAATAGTGACCTATGTCGGTTACTAATGCTGTTCAGGACTGTAAACTCATTTAAAAACTGAGATACAATCCCCAGGTTGAAAAAATGAAACCACTTATTTGATCCTGAACTTGTTTAAACACATTTTATCTAGTACTTAAATATTTGGGCGAACAGATATTGTCTCATTGTGGAATTGACCTGATTTAATATCTTTTTTTAGAAATCTGTCATGTTGCTTTACTGTTGTGCTCTATTATTGTGATGGTTGTAATGATTAAATTCTTTTTTACATTAAATTAAAATTTCTTTCATTCAAATTCATATTTATCTGTATAAAGGTCAGAGCTTCTCAAATCGGTTTGTCTATTTAAATCAGATCATCTTCGATGATTGAAACCTTCTCATCTGGGTAAAACATTTAAACTTCACATAAATGAATTCAAAGTTCACGTAAATTAAGTTGTGGATTTTTCTTCAAATCAATTCTCTGCTTCAGAGAGACACCAGAACGATTTTATTCCTTATTTAGTCTAAACCTAAGACTCAACAACATAACAGACAAATATAAACTATCAATATAGGAGCTCATAGCAAGGCTGGAAGGTTTTATTTAGTCATATTTAGCGAGAATTCAAGAATCAAGGGTTTTATCTACTTTATGTCACCATAATGCTTTGTTTTTGTTTCTTGAGACATTGACTCAAAATACACTAATAATTCACAATTATAGCTTAAAAGACAGTTATAGAGAAAAGAAGAATGAGGGTCCTTAGAGGAGGCTTCAAAATGTATAACAAACATCTTGTTTGTAAGGTAACTCTCATCCTACACTGTCACAATGAGACACAGGAGGCTTTTAGATGTGGCCCCGTGGAAGTTTGGGAGCAGCAGAGTAAAGAATCCAGTCCTTTTCAAATTTGTGAGAAAGAACAGCCATTATCTGGCCTTCTTCAAAGTCTGTGATAGGTCAGAGGAAATGTAAATACCCAGTAACTTTATGTTGTGATTATTGTTCATTTATTTGATTTAAAATTGTAGTTATTTTGATGTGAAACCCCAAAAAGTAAATAAGGAGCATGACCAGAAACTTTTTGCAGGGCAATTGAAAGAAGTTCTCACAATGAAGAGTTGAACATAGAAACAAAAATGCAATATTTTATAATTATAAAGAGGAATTCCTTGGCCTTCCAGTGGATGATGTGAATAGAAATACAGATATTGGTGTTGTGTTTCTGACCAGTCAACCAGCCTTCTTAAGCAGGCCTCTGACTAGCTGACAGTGACAGATTGTCTGAAAGTCTTGGTTAGAAAGCATCCAGCATTTTTCTCTTCTATCTTTTCTCTGTTTACCTGATCCTGACCTGTTTCTGCCTCCTGGTTTTTGAGCCTGCCTAGCCTCTGTGGGATCTGTTTTTTTGTGACCTGTTTCTGTGCCCTGACTTTGTTCCTGGATTCTGTTTTGGATTCTCTGAATATCTGATCACCTGGCGCTGACCCTGGACCTCCTTTGACCAAGATTAACTGCCAAGCCTCAGTGATAAATATCTGTCAAGGAACCACAGTTTTCAGGAACCAAAACACCCCGCCTGGATATTAAGGTTAGTGGCTTAGCAGTCTGAACTCTTAATTATCCATCTCAGCCACTAACCTGTTCTATCCCTTCCAGAGGCTCTGGTTCCCCTGATCCTGAATTACCTGCAGAGTTCCTTCAATAAATCTTTTAAAGTTATCACCCGTTGTGTTCTGGTTGTATCTGAGTCCTCAGTCTGACTCTTAACAATTGGTCTGTATGTCTAGCTGGCCTCTAAAACCTACAATTTGCTGAGCGAATAGACTTTTATTTTTATTTTATTTTTTCTTTGAGAGAAAAGTTAAATAGGATTATTCTTTAATGCTTATTTATCCAACAAATTAGGATTGTCCATGTTTCTATTAGTTTTGCTCTTTTTGTTAAGTCAAGCACTAATGTCCATTGGAATATCGCAACATCAATGATTTTCATAATGTTATTCAAATGTCATGTTTAATAGTCTACAGCACTCTCTGCTGGTTGTTTGGGGTCATTACATTACATAGATGCGTTTACCTCAAATAGGGGTGTAATTTATCCTGGACAGGCCCTAATGTCTGTCTGAGCAAACCTAGTCCCCCAGGCCTGCTCCTTGACTCATGGTCTCTCTAACACATCAGGTGGTGAATTCTTATCTTTGGGTGAAAGAGGGGGAAATGCAGTTCAACATCAAGCTTGATGTTGGTAAAATAGATTCACTAATGGAGTGCTTCTGTAAGAGCAGGAGATCTAGCATTCTTAGAGCTGATTACGGCAACGCTATGGTTTCTCTATATTGTGTAATTCAGTAAAAAGACAATTCAAAGTGCTTTACATAAATTAAACAATACGAAGGAAAACAAATGCAGAATAAAAACAAAAAAGTGTGATAAAAGCAGGTAGTAAAGCAAATAAAGTTGTACCACAAACTTAAACCAATGATACCTCAGCTAATAGTCAAAAGCAGTTCTGAACAAAATAGGGTTTTAACTTTGATTCAAAAGAACTCAGGGTTTCAGCACTTTTACAGTCCTCTGGATGTTCCAGACAAGGGGATTCTACCACTATATGTTGGATGCCTTCGGCATGTTAACAAGCCAAACATGTTTCACAAGCCAGGATCTGAGCATCTTGCTCCTTTATCACAGTATTCTTAAGCCAGGTTGCAAGCTAATGTCTACTGTCGCCACATGCTCATCCAGGAGGAGCAAATCCTGCAAAGTCAATGACTTGATGCAGTTGGCTGTGTTCCATTTGATAGAAAAGTTTTAACCAATCTGACTATATGATTAGATTAAACTGAAGTGCCTTGACATGACATGCATTGTAGCGTGGTGCTATATAAATACACTGAATTAAACTGAATAGAAGTCTGTGGGTTGAAGTCAAATTGCAATCCGTCATGGTCTTGGTTCTGTTGTGCTTTACTTTGCTATTTGTTTTCTAGTTTTATGGGTTTAATTCCTATTTTGTTGTAGTTTCTAGATTTATGTTAGTTCTCAGGTTTTTCTGTTGTCCTCTTTTGCCCTCTTGTGTGTGTTCCTTTCCCCTTGGCTCCATCGTTGTCTCCACTCACACCTGCTCCTTATCCGCTCGTTAACCCTGCCTTTGTCTCAGTCAGCTACATATATGCTCTGTTCGAAAACCTAGGACGTGTCCTTAGAAGGCCAGATTCGAAGTACGATTACGTCATAGCGCGGCGCCGAGGTCTGGTCGGATTCCAAGAGTCCTCGTTATTCAGAAGTGGTCCAGAAGAGTGCCCTTCTAGGAACAGCAAAGATACTGAGCAGAACCCTCAAACACCCAGGCCTCTGGCAGAGGACCGAGCTTGGAGGAAAAAAGAGGAAAAAAGAGGAAACAATAAGGAAGTTTATATAGCTTTCGAGACTTCATCCACTGTCCCTGAATCAATCAATCAATCGCCTGCCTTACCGAGGGAAGCACAAATATATACTCAAGGCTTGAAACTGAATAAAAATTACTGTGCCCCATCTGGATAAAGTAGTAGAACAATTTGACATAGATTATCAGTCAGTAGGTCACATAAAAAATGTTTAAAAATATAAAAAGGCCTAACATGGAATAGAAAAGATTGTGCCTCATCGGGCTAGTGTAGTAAAACAATTTCACAAAGAATTTCAGTCAGTGGGTCACATGACCTGGAAGCTATTTAAGAAATATCACATTTTTTATTTAAAAAAATATTAAAAAATAAACAGGCTTAAAATTGAATAAAAATTAGTGTGCCTCTTTAGGCTAATTTAATACAACAATTTCACAAAGAATTTGAGTCAGTGGGTCACATGACCTGGAAGCTATTGAAGAAAAGTCCCAACTTTTGTCATAAGAAATAACTTAAAAATTAAAACAGGCTAAAAATTGCATAAAATCTAGTGTGCCTTACATATGTTATCTATTGGCATGATTTTATATTAGTTTCGTCTTAGATGGTCATAAGATAAGGAATTTGTTGATTTCTTTTTTTGAAGACTAATTGGTTCAAAGATTTGTTGACGGTCCCTAACTGCACCACCGAGTGTGGGAGGAGGGAGCAGCTGAGAGACGCTGGCCGACATCGGAGTCCCTCAGTTGGATCAACCGTTTGCTAGGTCCCGCTGACTCTGCGGGGCTTAAATATCCAATAACCAAAATCATACCAACTTCACCACGGTGCTGTTGGCTTGGTTCTGCTGCACTGTAGTCAACCAAACTCCCGGGATTTAGGGGTTAGGGCAGATGTTCAGACACAGCCAAAGAGTAACTAATCAAGAATTAATGTGTAGTTACCAAGGAAACCAAAGAGGGGAGTAACGCTGTTGAAACTAGTGGTGGAGTAGAGATGGATGAAGTTGGTCAGTCCATGAGTGCTGTATGGAGAGATCCAGAGGACTGCGTCAGCTGAAACTAGTGCTTGACTAGGGGACCTGGAAGATGGAAGTCCAGCTTGAATAATACAGGCTGCAAGAACCTGTGCATGATGAGCAAGCATGAAGCAACATTGGAGAGGAAAGACTCCCCTTTGGGAAGAAACCTCTGGCAGAACCAGGAGGTCTTCTGCCGGACCGGTTGAGATGAGACGGGGAACGCAGTAAGAGTCCGGGAGGAATGACACTCTGATGAAGCTTAGCTACAATGGTGGAGAAGGGGATGGAGTTGGGTTGAATCGGGGTCCTCTGAATCAAAATCAGACATAGTGCAACCACTGCCTGTGCTTTGGTAGCAGACTGGGATGTGGATTTGGAGACTTTTTAAGATGAACTATGGATGCTGATTGGCTTTTGTGGAGGTATGGTTGAAAACTGATTGGCCTGAGTCAGGGGCTATTAAGTAATTGTTTATTCACTTGAACATCCACCTATTCTCCATGACTATGGTCTTCTACAGTATTTTATTTGCTGAATTACAACGACTAAAAGCCACACAAAAATGACAATTTTGGAATAACTTAGTCAGAATCCTCTTTGGATGCTGTGGTATGATTAAGAAAAAACACAGTTCATGCTTGAAAACCCTGCAAAATGTCTATAGATGTCTACTCCGCTTAGTTTTTTAAAAATAGAAATATAAAAAATATAACCGCGGATGTCTGGGGGACAGTGATTCGCCTGTATGTTATGAATGCTGGCGCACCATAAAGAATAAATTATGAACAGTTCAGTTTGTGCCTTCAAGTCCTTTGCTCATCGGAAGACGTTACTTTGATATAACCTAACGGAATCTCTTCAGAACAGCTCCAAATGATCCTTGGGCTCCTATTAATACCCATTTTATTAAACTTGCACTGTGCAATTGATATTCAAACAGCTGTCTTTTATGTGTCACGTATTTTAAACATGTTTTACTTTAGCATGTTTTTAAGTATTCAGCAACAATTATTTTACCACAACATAACCACCTCTGTTCGTAGGTTCTTAGTCCTGGCTACAATATAGGGCTGGAAGATATAGAAAAAAAGCTTATCGATAAAAAAAAAAATGCATATTGATCGATATCGTTAATTATTGAAAAGATTTCAAACCATATTTTATGTGCAGCTCTGCCTGGACATTTCATGATATTGCGAAATGATTTCATTTTAATAAAGAACACAAACACAGACTTCCAATTAAATCTTTATTTAACCAACTTTTTTAACCATAACAGAATTGTTTTCAAGAAAAATAACTTAACAGACCTGAGTTATGTTATTAAATACTGACAAAGAATAAACTAAAGTGACCAGAAAAGTGACCAAAATAAATATAAGAAATAAATAAATAGAATACCCTATTTGGGTGGGAATAGTAGTTCACCAGCTTGTGGTGATTAAATGATTGTAGGACTAGGCTACCAGGTAAACAAACTCCACTCAACAAGAACAAAAACCCAAACAAAAATCAACTCACCCTTTAGCCTAGCATTTCTATGGAGTATTTTTTCTCTCCCTCATTCTTCTAGAGGTGCTACTGGCACCTCGTTATGGTTCAGCTTAGTTTCCTGCTTTAACCTGAGGTATTACTTTGAAGTTGCTGGCCCCTCAGCATTTTTCTCTCAATTGTTAGAATTACGTGGGAAACTGCCCAGAACTGACTATATATATAAATACAAACAAAAAGTAGGGCTGGCTTTCACATGTTATTAAACTCAAATTGTTAGCTAGGAATACAAGTTGGTTCGCTTTATGAGGTTTTAAGGCAGCCCTGGTGCACGTCACAACATTCCCTCCAGAACTGAAAATCCGTTCAGAAGGGGAGCTGGACGCTTTGTTGTATTTATCTAGGGTGACCAAACGTCCGTATTTCCCAGGACATATCCGTATTTCACGTCCTTTCCTGGGCGTCCCGGGTTTTTTTTTAGAAAGTGAGGAAATGTCCTGTTTTTTTAAATTACCTTCATTGGACCATTAAATTTACAGACGCTAGGGCACTGCGCACGACGCTGCGTGTGACATCACCCCTGAGCCGCGCCAGTGCGGGCAGCCCTGTTCTTAATCAGAATATAGATTGCGTGGCTGTCAGTACGCCAACAACATGCAAAGGCACAAATGTATGTTTACCAACGATTTACAAAAGAGTTTCCCCGCTTTCAGACCGGATCGAGACAAATGGGAGGCCTTGTGCACAGTGTGCAAAGCAGGCACATATGTCTCGGTGTCCAATGGAGGTGCAAGGGATCTGAAAAGCCACCTGGACTCCGAAAGTCAAGATATTCAATTGAAAATATGGTCACCCTAATTTATCACAAACCAGGAAGCCCAATTTAGCTTGCGTCGCCTGCTTTGTTTTGGCAGAAATTCCAGAAGATTCCTCGGAGGATGCTGCAGAGGCGCGCCGGGGCCTACACAGCTCGTACTCCTGCGGGTGTGAGCTGCTGAGATGATAAAACAAGTTGGTTGTGTTACCAGGCAAATGTCATTTAGGTTGGCAAATGCCACCCTAAATGACAGCCTTGCCACCCCTGCTGCCACCCCAGTTGGCGGTAGGGGTGGCAGCAGGCTTATAAATTATGGATAATTTGAGAATTACGACCGCTAATTTCCAATGTCGGACTGCAGTGAATGCAGCACAGACGCAAGAGTGACTGAGATTGATTAGTTTTGAAAACCGAATGGGGCAAAGCGAGGGAGCCAGGGGTCATGGGGAGAGGAGCCACGGGATGAAACAGGTAAAAACTTATTGACTATCTATCGAGAAATTAAATCATAATGAAAGCACAATGTTGCTAGCATAGCTGCAATGCTGATTTACAGATGATAAAAATCAGGCTGCAGAACGTTATTTCTCTAACTATGATGTTAGTTAGGCCTGACGTTTCAGGCTCATAAAGATTTTCAGTCAACTATGACATAAAAGAGACTATCAGGTTTGGCTGTACTCAAATCAAAACGCACAAAGGCATTGGATCTGAATACATTTGTGAAGCGTTATACTGAGCAACATGGAAATCACCGCATTCAGCTGTTATAGTCATGGTAATTTTATGTGATCCTCTCTGGTGAGCCTTTACAGAGATTTTACATTTTGTTTTGGCACCTAAGAAAATCTGATATTTCCTTTAATAAAACCAAAAGTGTTAAAAGTAAAGTTAAAAATGTGATACTGGTGTAAATCCTGCTTAATTTGAAGCAGTATTGTTGTTTCTTTTTCTGTATTTTTTGTATTGTTTGTACACTCACACACTGATGGTGGCAAGCGACATTGTAGCCACAGCTGCCCTGGGCACACTGATGGTGGCAAGCGACATTGTAGCCACAGCTGCCCTGGGGCTCACTGACAGAAGCAGGGCTGCCGTACACTGGTGCCACCAGGCCCTCTGACCACTATCAGTAGACAATGCAGGTGAAGTGTCTTGCCCAAGGACACAACGACAATGAAAGTCGGAGCCGGGGCTTGAACCGTCAATCCTTCGATTTCAGGGCAAACTCCTACATCCAACGCCACTGTCGCCCCATCAGAGTAAACAATAAATGGATGTCTGGTACCTTGTTTGGGTGCCTTGACCCATTTATTTCTACTGTGTAGTAATGCTCACTTTAGTACAGCTCAGTCCATAGATCTCTAATGAGTAAGTTTTTCTTTCTATAGTTTCTTCTTGTGCAAATGCTGCAAAGCTGCCTCTCTGACTCTCTTACTTTAATACCTTTTTCTGTCATAAGGCCCCTCTAGAAGTATTGTTATCATTCTTCTATCTCCTATTAAGTGAGATCACATTGTACGATGTATTTCTAATAACCGTTTCACATGAAACACTTACTGTACATACTATTCTCACCAAACTGTGATAACTGTGATTAAATTCAGTGTAAACAAATGCCATTTGTTGCCACCCCTCAAAAATTCCTGCCCCCCTCTCGCCACCCCATAAATATTTTTCTAGATCCGCCCCTGATGAGAAGGAAGGATAACTGCGTTTCTTTATCGAACTTTTATCGACCCTCTTTTTTTCTATTGCGCCACACGCCTATCGATCGATATACATCGTTGTTGAATTATCGCCCAGCCCTACTACAATAACATAAGGCTGGTGAAAATCAACATTCTTTTGTAACCTTTCTTTTGGGGGGAGGAGATGTTTTTCAAAAAGAGTAAAAAGATTTAATTTTCAATAAGTAAGCCATTGATACCCCTGCTGCCCATCATCAGAATAGAAAATCACAAATGAAGTTGGAGAAAATTCTTACTTTTGTTCCACTTGTAATGTTTTTATGTAAATTATTCTTAAAGCTTTTTTATTGCTAAAGAGCAGAATAGAATAATGTTGATGGCAAAGCAAATAGCAAACAGGGAAAGAAGGCTTACAGGGTCACCAAAGACTGTAAGAAATAAAGAAAAATTTAAAAATAGAACTTACAGCAAAGAACTCAATACATTTGCATTTGAGTCAATGAGTCGATGCAATCAACTGGTTTCCTTAGATAGAAAACTTTGAATCAATTTGACTGTATGATCTGGTTGAACTGTAAAGTGCTTTGAGATGACGTGTTGTGAATTGGAGCTATAAAAATAAACTAAACTGAATTTAATCTCAGAAAACTGTGAGATTTTTTGTGAAAATAAGAACCTTCCTAATAACCAAAGGAATTTGGCTTTCTGGAAGAAGAGAGGAGTCAAATTTTCTGAGATAGTTTTCAGGTGACATCTTACTGTGAATTTTTTTTTCTGATTTATTTGCTATCAAATGTTTGGATGTGAGACATCGTTATGACCTTAGGTACATTAGGTCCTTCTATGCGCAGATAGTTGCTGTGTAGTTTATTCCCTGATTGAAACAGCCTCAACATTACATCAAAGTTTCATCTAAGAGCTTTCATTCATGTTACTGAGCATTTTCATAAAAATCAGTTGGTGTTGTCTACACGAAGTAGGCTGGGCGATATGACCTCCAACCAATATCACAATAAATTAGGCAGTATAACATTGATAACCATAAATACACGATAAATGCTCCGCTCCTCTATCAAATATAAGGGCATGTGCAGGAAATGCAACTGATCTATTTATTTATTTATTCACCAAATCATATTACATATTACTTTCAATTAAATACTAAGTTCTTGTATTCATTCAGTTTTAAACATTCAAAAATGTTTCATTGAATAGGAGAACATTTTTTCCTCTCTTGCAAACGTTTTTGCGCTGTGGAAGCATATTTTTCCATGGCCTATTTGTGAGATAATGTTTTTTTGAGTGTGCTTTTCCTCTGCCTAAATAGAGGTGATTGTTTAGAAGTCTTGTACCAGTCTGTATGCTGGAGTTAAGTTATGGAGTTAAGATTGGGGAAGACAGAAAGCAGTTGCCTCCCTACTATAGAGAAGAGTGAAGGGAGGGTCATGAGAGATTAAATTCAGTTTATTTATATAGCGCCAATTCACAACACATGTCATTTCAAGGCCCTTTACAGTTCACCAACGATTCACAGTTTTCTTTCTAAGGAAAACCAGTTGATTGCATTGACTCATTGACTTGAATGCAATCCCTCACACTAAGCATGCTTGTAGCAACAGTGGAGAGGAAAAACTCCCCTTTAACAGGAAGAAACTTCCAGCAGAACCAGGCTCTGTGTGAGCGGCCAGAATGAGATCAAATGCCTCCTTCATGAACGGCAGACCTGTTCTTAGTGTTTATCTGGCTTAAATTTATGCCCTTGATGAATTGAAGTGTTTTTTCTTGGGAATAATCAAATGTTGAAGAGTCAGAAAGCTCTTTATACCGGGGTGGGTTGGTTCTCCTGGGGGGAGTGTGAGTGTGTGATTTTGTAAGGTATAAAAATATGTACTGAGCTTGCAGCAGTCAGAGAACTCTATCTCTCCGTCTGAGGACATTAGAAAAATTTAAACCTTATTTCTTGCAAGAAATGCCTCAGCTTCCTAACTTCACAGTGCAAAGGTAATGGAGCCTTTTGCACATCTTTGAACTCAACAGCCTGGCTGTGCTGCAGGTGGTGGAGGTTGGATGCGTTACTTTGAGTCCAGAGAGTTTTCAGACAATCTTAGCATTTGGTGTTCTGTTGCTCAACATCTATGGTGTAAATTAGGTTCCACCAAACTGAGCGTGCAGTGAGAACAATGTGCATCATTTAAACTTGCACACCCTCACTCAAAACCGGTCTGCCGTGCGCTCCACTCTGAAAACACGTAATATGTAGCCAACATTTGGTAGAAGAATGTTTTTAAGATGACTTGAATAATAGCGCGTTGTTACAGACCGATACCGCACCGTGATGTCACAAACCGGTACTTGGCAGTAGTGTTCTTTGACAAATAAGTAAAGCACATTCAAATGAAAATTACTCTTAATTAAAAACACTTATCATTTATTGAACAGTATATAAGAATTTCATATTTAAAGTACTTTCAGAAGTTTTATTATGACTATGACCGGAATTTTTTCATAACACAAAACATAAGGGGATGGGTTAAAAGCAGAGAGTGAATTTCCCCATGGTGGGACCCTAAAGGGATTTAAATTTTATTTTACATAACCATTTATAATTGATCGCTAAACAAACCTGGATATGTTATTGTGCTATAATTAAACATGTAGAAATATAAGATTCTCATAATGCGAGTGACTAAACAAAAAGCAATTGAAACAATACTGTGTAATTTTGAGCCCCAACATAGAGGGCACTTTGGTCTACGATTTGGCTCAGGAGAGGGCAAATTAGCACACATTTTGGCTTCATAGAGGACACTGTAGTGAACATTTTGGCTGGATTTTGGTTTAGGAGAAAAACTGCAAGCGCCAGAATATAAAACCAAATATAATACAAGTAAGTTAAAGAAAAATGTTTGTTAATGTAGGTATTGATAAACTCTTTCACCACAGTTCAGAAGGGTTAGTTACTCTTTGATTTAGTAGAGTAAGAATGATCTAAACACCATCTTTCCATTAAAAAAGTACATTGTTCTGGTTTTTTCAAACTTGTGGAGTTTAACCGCTTAATCTTTATTCGTTATATACTGACAGCTTTGCAGAATTGATCACGTGTTGCATACTGGTTAAATCCCAAACCCCCATATCACAATATTGTATTGTGACCTTTGTTGACTCCCAAAGGGCACTATTGCACATGTTTTAGCTCCAAAGGGAGAGATCATTTTAGTATTCATTTTGGCTCCACAGAGGGTGCTTTAACATTCATTTCTGCTCTCAATAGGCACTCTAACCCACACTTTGACTCCCAAGAAGGGACTAGCATGTGTTATAGCTCCCAAGGGGTAGGGCTGTGGGAAAAAAATGTTTGGGCGATATTTTATGATTTATTTCTGCCCGATATAATATCGATCTTTCAGTTCCTAGTATTGATTTTTTAAAAATAAGAAATGTTTTACCTAAAACAAAGAAAATGGGCAAACTGTGCAGTGCCACTCTGGCAGGTAGTGCTGCGGAGCTTTTTTGCTGTGCAGCGCAGCCTCATTTCTGTAGTTCAGGCAGTCCAACTTTAAAACGCTGACTGACCCAAATCTCAACTAACATGAATACCAAAAAAAAGTAAATGATCGATGTCTTCTGATGAACACATACAGCACTCACTTTTTTATGTATTACTTTAATTTTGAGAACAGTGAAAAATATCACAACATATAGAGATACTGCAATGTCGTGATAATATCGTATCGTGACACGTATCGTATCACAACACCCATGCCAATACTTACCCCTACCAAGGGGGCACTTTAGCACGTGTCTTCCCTACAAAGATGGCACTATAGCACAGGTTTTTTGCCCCCTAGAGGGCGCTGTAGCAGATGTTGTTTAACAATTTGCCCACAGTTTTGGGATTCTGTTTATTCCAACAAAGGTTTAAACTGCTCCTTGAAACAGATCCCAGGTTTAGCTTCTCTGAAAGCAGCTAGCAGCGTTGCATGGTCCCTAAACTAAAAATGGCAGAACTTAATGAGATGTAAATGTTTTTGCTTTGTCTATTTTTCTATCTAGCTAGCTGATAGCTAAGGTGTGTTCACATAACCCTCTCCTTTTATCTGGGCTTGGGACCAGCACCAGGAGCACATAGTACTGTGATCCTCATGGCAGGATTGTTATGTGTGTGTGTGTGTGTGTGTGTGTGTGTGTGTGTGTGTGTGTGTGTGTGTGTGTGTGTGTGTGTGTGTGTGTGTGTGTGTGTGTGTGTGTGTGTGTGTGTGAGGTGTGTGTGGGTGTTTTGTAGGTGTGTCTGTTTAAATGTGTTGATATTTGTTTGTTTTTTTGTGCTTTTTTGAAAGAATTTTTATGTTTTTTTTTATCATTTTTTGTTTGTGTGTATTATTCTGCAATGTTTACAGAAAAAAAGAGTGGTGGTAAAGTTAGAAAAGGTGGGATAATCCCAGAGATGGGTGTCAAAACAAAGAGCGAGTTGGAGCTTGGAGAAACCGATGTTTTGGTTGGAGGAGATTTCATGAGGTTTCACCGTTGCTTTTTAGAGCGTTTAAAGAGATTTTTCATTTTTCTCCCAAACGTTTTCTTATCAGGTTTTCCTTGTAAGTTGTTGATCTTTTCTTGCTGATTTTTCAGTTCATCCTCTTTGCTCTCTGTTGACATATTCTCCTCCTGTAACTCTTTCAGAGCGTTTCTGGCTGCTAAAATGGCCTCTTGAAGGCAGGTCTTCTCTGATTGCCACTCCTGCCTTTCATTGAGTAGACCATCTTTAATAGCTGCTTTCTCATTCCTGAGAGTTTCCTGCTGCTCCAGGAGTCCGAGTCTTTCCTGGTGCCAGAGGTTTTTTTGTTTCTCCATATCTTGCTCCATTTTGACTAAAGCAGACTTTAATTTAAAGCTTTCCCGGATTTTCTCCACTACAGATGTCATTGTTTCGATGTGATTAGCCTTCTCAGCACGCAGAGTCATTTGTAGTTCAGTGGCTTTTTTAGCAGCATCTTCATGGCATTGCTTCATTTTCTGTTGCGTCAAATGGAGCGCGGCTTTCTCCAGTTCTGCTTCAGCTTTCTGTAACTCCAGCTGCTTTTTTAGCTGCTCCATCTCATCTCTTTGGTGTTGGCTGGTCATGAGATGGGATTTTTCCAGCTCCCACTGTTGTTTCTGGTTTGCCAAAGCTGTCTCTGTTTGGATGAGAGCAGCTTGAAGGGTGGATATTTCCTCTGTTTGCTTGGCTAAGCAGTCCTCTGCCTCTTTTGCTCTATTTTTCACTTCAGCCAGGTTTTTCTCCAGCTCTTCTGCCTTTTTGACGGCAACTTGATGGTCTTTCTTCCTCTTGATCAGCTCGTTGTACAGCGCAGAAACCTCGACCCCATGTGTAACTTTCTGCGACTCCAGCTGAGCTTTCAGCTTTGCTACCTCGGCTGCATCTTGTTTGTTGGTGAGAAGACGCCGTTTTTCCTGCTCCCACTGCTGCTTTTGTTCATCAAAATCTTTCTCCGTTTGGAGCAGAGTAGCTTGTAACACAGACATTTCTTCCATCTGCTTGGCCAAACAGATCTCATTCTCTCCTGCTTTTTTCTTCTCTGAGATCAGATTAACTTTCAGCTGGTCGGCCCGTCTGATTGCATCCCGTTGGCCTTTGCCTGTCCTGATCTGTTTATCATGCAGAAGAGCAAGTTCGCTCTCATGCTCCATTTGCAGATTCTCTATTATCTGCTTTAACTTCATCACTTCATCTGTTGAATCGTTTTTCTCCAGTAAAACATTTCCTTCACTAGATCTTAAACAGACCTCAGTTTCCTGCAGCTTTTTCCTTGCAGCTATTAACTCAGACTCAAGCTGCTGGGTTCTATCCTTTTCTTGCTGATTCAGTGTTTGCATTTTATAAAGCTCATTACCAAGATACTTTGTGTGTCCTGACAAGCTGGCATTTTGTTGTTGGAGTCCTGAGATCACTGTATCTTTGAAGCTTAAGGACTTTTCAGCGTCTTCCAGCTTTTTCCTTTCAGCGGTTAACTCATTCTCAAGCTGCATCGCTCTCTCTTTGATTTGTTGGTTCTCTGTCTGTAATTTATGACAGTTGTTACCAAGATACCCTATGTTTGATGATAACTTGGCATTATGTCTTTGAAGTCCTGAGATGATATTGTCTTTGGAGCCCAAGATAGCATGAAACTCCAACTCTGGTAAAGTAATAAGTGGTGTGGTGCTTGTATCAGCAGCCGTTGTCCTAACCACGTCTGTCTGTGATGGGGTCACCACAGCATTGGAGATACGAAATTTACCCCAGGAGGGTCCCACTGCTCCGCTTGGAGTGTTTTCCAGTTGATTATGACCTTTCTCAGGCTGGGCAACAGTGGGATTTCCAGTAGCGTTTGGCATTATCTGACCAAATCCAGGTAAACCTTTCACACCAGCTAATTGCACCATTGAGTTTGACTGACCAGATTTGGCAACATTGACGGAGGAGTTTGTAAATTCCAGAGTTTTTTGCAGATTCCTGAGTTGGTTCAAGGGTGAACTTCTATTGGTAAATGCCATTTTTCTAAAATTTGCTTGCTAGTTTTAAAAACAAAGCTTTCTCTGGTGATGGGACTGATTTTTCTTCACACTAAAACTCACAAAAGAGTAAATCACTCAGGAGCTGTGGACACCGGAAGGGTTTAAACAGAATGGAATGGAACATGGAATTTCTAAAATTGAAGACCTTCCAACCCACTTATGATGTCACGGAACTCTTGGCCACACCCTCTCAGACAGGGGAGCTCTTAGTGTGGGCGGAGGCCTTTGAAACCATTGGAGACAGCTTTTTTTATATATATATATAATATATATACATATATATATATAATATATATATATATATATATATATATATATATATATATATACTGTATGTATATATATACTATATATATATAAGTGTAATAATATTGCAGAGGGAACTATTTGAATTTATTTCAAGCTATTTATTTCATTATTTGTAGGATAGGTGTTATAAAGAATTTTGAAATGAATTTCATGGATTTTATTGTTAATGGGGTATTTATGAGGTAGTGACCATGATTTGCTCCAGTCGATTCTAGTAAAACTGGAGTTCCAGTAGAATTTGCCTCTTGGTTGGAGGCATTTGGATACTTGGAATGTGTTTCATATTTGTTATTGTATTTGATGCCAAGAAAATACAGTCCGTTGAGAAACAATTTGGTGGTCAAAGTTGGAGTAAATTGTAATGATTTTAATAATTGTTAGGGTCTATGCACTATTTGATTTATATTCCTTGTATTTTATTAAAACTGATATGTCATCAAGAAGTTTTCATAGCAAATTATATTTCCATGATTGTCTGTGAATTTAGAGATGGTTTTGCTACCTTTATTTATCCATGCTGGCTCATAAATGGACTTTTTACGTTTTGTTATATATTTGTTGTCCAATATTATGCATGTGTTTGGTGAAAAGTATGGCAGAGTTTACATGCAGAAGGTTGTGACTCACGTCGTGTTTACGCATCACGTAGTGAAAACATCACTGAAGTGTACAGGCTATTTATTACCTGTACACTTTATATTTATTATTTACATATTACAAATTTTACAACAAGTGGTGTCCCATTTCTTAGGGAGAAAATAATTAATTGCACTTCCCTCATTGAGTGTACTTCACTGTGGAGGGAACTCACTGGAGTGTTCTCAGAACCCAGTGAGAGAAAAGGGACTGGGTCTATGTCTTTCTCTCCTCACTCACTCTTGTCCACTTAAATGTTTGATTGTTTGATCTCGGAACATAAACACGAAATCTTTTCCACCGTAGATATTTGACTGTGAAATTATTGAGGGAGTAGATAGAGGATTGAAAGTGACTGCAGTTTAAAAAAATAAGTGTTTTAAAGCCAAAAGTTTCCTTTCTCTAACTTAAGCTCTTAAAATAATTGAATGAGAGCAGCTGTTATGGAAATGTAGCTGATACTTTAAATGCAGGTTATCCTGGCAAAGGCAGCTTTAGAGAACAACGGGGATGCTAGGAGTGCTAAGTTGGGAATATTATGAGATTTGCTGGTATATTTCTTTAGACTTTTACAAAAAAATTATGATAAAAATGTTCCAGCTGAAAATGTGAGCTCGGCTAAAATGTTTATGAACGTGAATAAATGAATTTTAACTTGTTGGAGCTGATTTGAGAGACAGATCTTGGATGATGGTCTACATCTTGTCATGATGGGTTTACAGAGAGGCCCAAGATGCAGAACACAACGGACTCAGGGGAAAAGTTAACAAGTTTATTGTTACACAAGCACGTAGTAGATGTACAGTTTGCTGGTTCAGGCCTGGGGACTGGTTCACTGGAGTCTGTGAGGGAGACAGTTCAGTTAGTGTTGGCTTGGTTGGAATTGATCTTGAGAGATTCAGGTTTGTACCTTGAGATGCGTAGAAGAGACTTTGGGAGAGGAACTGTTGGGTCCAGAGATGGTTTGGTTCAGCAGAGTCCGATAACTGTTTCAGCGTCTTACTTCTAGTGAGGGTGTTGACCTTGGTTTGAGTTCCCAGCTCTAAATCCAGAGCTGCTTGGAAATCCAGAAGAGAGTCTTCAGGTTTGGCTCAGAGGGCAGGCTCGGCAGGTCAAGCTCTTCCAGAGCTTCCCAGGAGAAAAACAGGTAACCTGGAAGCAGAGACAAAAATGTTAGAATCCAAACTGGACTCAGAGATAGCAAAGTTCTCAGGGGGTTCTAGGCTTAGGTGTTAACCAAACGGATAAAACACTGCGGCGTCGAGGCAAGGTCTGAAGACAGCTTAAGTACTGTGGTCCTCCTGATGAGATGATCAGTCACAGGTGTGCAGGCAGCTCAGCCCAGGAGGATCCACGGCGGACTCTGCTGGAGGAAGGTGGAACTTCTCCAGCTCCCAACAGTACCCCCCCTCAACAACCGCCTCTTGGCGGTGCGGAAGAGGTAGATGGGAGGGAGCGCTCGTACTCCTCGATCAAGGAAGGGTCGATGATGTAGGAACCAGGAACCCACTGGCGATCCTCTGGACCGTAGCCCTCCCAATCGACGAGGTACTGCCAGCCGCGACCTCGCCGACGGGAGTCCACGATCCGGCGGACGGTGAAGGCAGGATGTCCATCGACTTCCAGGGCGGGTGGAGGGGAGTCGGATGGAGGGCAAAGAGGACTCGAGATGACAGGTTTTACTTGGGAGACGTGGAACGTGGGATGGATGCGTAGGGTCGGAGGAAGTTGTAAACGTATGGCAAATGGATTGATTACCTGGACAATCTTGTATGGACCGATGAACTTGGGCGAGAGTTTACGAGACATCCCCTTGAGGGGAATGTCCCGTGTGGACAGCCATACCTCATGTCCGACCGAGTACTCAGGGGCAGGACGTCTCTTGGTGTCGGCGAATCGTTTAGTCATCTCAGAGGTACGATTGAGAGAGGTGATGGTATCCCTCCAGATGCGCTGGCAACGGCGGATGTGCTGATTGACGGATTGGACCGATATCTCTCTCTCGTCTGCGGGGAAAAGAGGAGGTTGATAGCCAAGACTGACCTGAAAAGGCGATTGACCGGTGGAAGCTGATTTGAGAGAGTTATGGGCGTATTCGATCCAGGTGATGTACTGACTCCAATCGGTGGGGTTATTGGAAGTTAGGCATCTGAGGGTTGACTCGAGGTGTTGGTTCATCCTCTCGGTTTGGCCGTTGGACTGCGGGTGATAGCCAGAGGTTAGTGATGACTTACAGTTTAATGCGGAACAGAATGCCTTCCAAACCTGGGAAATGAATTGGGGTCCACGATCAGAGAGAATGTCCTGAGGGATTCCATGGAGTCGAAAAACGTGTTTGATCAAAAGCTGAGCAGTTTGAAAGGCCGTAGGAAGTTTTCTGAGAGGGATCAGGTGACAGGACTTGGAAAATCGATCAACTATGGTGAATATTGTAGACATACCTCGAGAGATTGGGAGACCAGTGACGAAATCGATTGCGATGTGGGACCATGGGCGCGTGGGCACTGGGAGAGGCTGTAGCAAACCTGAGGGTGGTTGGTGTGAAGCCTTATTTCTGGCACAAGTAGAGCAAGCCAACACATACTCTTTAACATCCCTGTGAAGAGTAGGCCACCAAAAACGTCTTGAAATCAGGGAGATGGTCCTGCTCACCCCCGGATGAGCGGAAAATTTGGCAGAATGCATCCATTGTATAAGGCGAGATCTGACAGACGAGGGGACATAAGTTCGGTTAGGAGGACCATTACCTGGGTCAGGTTCCGAGGCCAGGGCAGAGTTGATTAAATCGGTGATTTCCCAGGTGACAACTCCTACAGTACAAGAAGCAGGGAGGACAGGTTGAGGTGACTCGGATTGATCCACGGCGTAGAGACGAGAGAGAGAATCGGGCTTGACGTTCTTTGATCCAGGTCTGTAAGAGATAATGAGGTTGAATCGAGAGAAGAATATGGACCACCTTGACTGACGAGGATTGGCTTGTTTTGCGGACTGGATGTAGGCGAGATTCTTGTGATCTGTCCATACAAGAACTGGGTGCTCAGCTCCCTCCAGCCAGTGTCTCCATTCCTCCAAGGCTAATTTTATGGCCAAGAGCTCTCGGTCTCCAACGTCGTAGTTCTGCTCTGCGGGAGAAAGTCTACGGGAGAAGAATGCACATGGATGAATTCGTTGATCCGTGTCGAGTCTTTGGGATAGGACTGCCCCCACGCCTGAATCAGAAGCGTCAACCTCCAGGATGAATTGTTTGGACGGATCGGGTTGGATCAGCACTGGAGCTCGGGAAAACAAAGTTTTAAGTTTATCAAATGCAGATTGAGCCTCGGGGGTCCAATGGAAGGTTCTCTTGGATGATGTTAAGGAGGTTAGTGGGAGAGCGGTTTGGCTGTAGATTCTGATGAATCGTCGGTAGAAATTAGCAAAACCCAAAAATCTCTGCAGTTGTTTACGGTTCTCTGGAACCGGCCACTCCAAAACTGCTTTTATTTTCTTTTCTGAAGGCTTAACCTGCCCGCCCTCGAGCACAAACCCCAAAAAAGTTACTGAAGACTGATGAAAGTCACATTTCGCGGCTTTGACGAACAGTTTGTTTTCCAGCAGTCTCTGAAGAACCAGGCGGACATGTCTCTTATGCTCTGAAAGATCCTTGGAATAGATTAGAATGTCATCTATGTAGACAAACACGAACACATTTAGGAAGTCTCTGAGAACATCATTCACTAAGGCCTGAAAGCATGCAGGGGCATTAGTTAGTCCAAAGGGCATCACCAAGTATTCAAACTGGCCCAAGGGAGTCTTAAATGCTGTTTTCCACTCATCCCCCTCTCGTATTCTGAGGAGGTGATAGGCATTCCTCAGATCTAGCTTGGTGAAAACGGTTGCCTCTTGGACAGGTTCAAAAGCAGAAGCGAGCAAAGGGAGAGGGTACTTGTTTTTGATTGTTATCTGGTTCAAGCCTCTATAATCGATACAGGGACTTAGTGAACCATCCTTCTTTCCAACGAAAAAGAAGCCCGCGCCCAAAGGAGACGAAGAGGGGCAAATTATTCCAGCGGCTAAGGACTCATTTATGTATTTCTCCATGGTTTCTCTTTCTGGTTTGGAGATGTTGTAAAGTCTACTGCTGGGCAGCGGGGCTCCGGGTAATAGCTCGATAGCACAGTCGTATGGTCTGTGTGGTGGAAGGGACGTAGCACTGACCTTACTAAAGACAGGGGCCAGATCATGGTAGTCGGGAGGTACTGAAGAAAGGTCAGGGACGTCCATCTCCCCCCCACCTCTAGGGGACCCCACAGCGGGAGCTGCCGAACGGAGGCATGTTTCATGACATCGAGTGGACCAGGACTCCACATGACGATCAGTCCAGTTAATATGGGGATTATGTTTCTCCAGCCATTCGAAACCCAGCACCAGAGGGGAACATGCGGAGGGAAAAAACAAAGAAAGTTATGGTTTCTCGATGATTACCTGAGATCAGAAGCTCAAGGGGTTGGGTTTGATGGGTTACTTGGTGAAGTCTCTTCCCATCGATTGCTGAGACACTAAGAGGCTGGGTTAAAGGAACTGTTTCAATTTGCAGCTGTTGGACAAGATTGGAATCAATTAAATTTCGCTCACAACCAGAATCAATGAAAGCAGAGAATGAGAGGCTCTGGTCCGAGAAGAATAAAGTGGCTGGAAGCAAAAGGCGAGGAGATTTTTCAGAGTTATCATGGCCCGCCAGACTCCTCAGAACCTCTGACGGGCCCCGGCTTTTGATTTCGCTGGGCATGAAGCGATGAAATGACCACTCTCACCGCAATAGATGCAAAGCTTGCCCAAAAATTGTCTTTGCCTTTCTTCAGGAGTCAGCCTAGTGTGTCCAACCTGCATGGGTTCGATCTCCGTTTCTCCAATATGTGTAGCCTGAACAGGCAAAGGGAGAGGCTGGAACTTAGGCTTCGGTCTGGATAACTGTTCTGTAGGAGCAGAAACAACAGTCACATTATTTGAGGCGGGGGCATAGGAAGACAACCCCTGATTCCTGTATTTGAGGCTGTTTCTAGCTCGGATCCAGTTATCCAGCTTAATTGTCAAATGGATAAGTTCCTCGAGAGTAGCAGGTTCATCGAGGGTAGCCAGTTCATCCTTTATATTTTCATTTAATGCCTCAAAATAGGCGCCCTTTAGAGCGCTTTGGTTCCATCCGGAAGCTGCAGCCTTAACCCGGAAGTTAATAGAGAACTCCGCCACTGACGAATTCCCCTGTTTGAGATGAAAAAGAGCACGAGAGTCAAGGGTTTGATCGGTCTCCTGATTGAAAACTTGAGAAAACTCAAAAATAAAGTCTGAGTATTGACAATTTAGGCTTTCATCAGAGGCAAACTGGCTTGAGCCCAGGCCAGGGCTCTTCCTGTCAATTGAGATAAAATGAAAGTTATTTTCTTGTGGTCCGTGGGAAAACTGCCAGGAGAGTTCAGAAAAATAAGACGGCATTGAAGTAAAAATCCCTTGCAGTCTTTTACATTACCGGAGAATTTCTCAGGTAGACTTGGGCGGAACTCTGGTGATGACGTCACTGCCGGTGACCTCGGAGGCGGAACTGGACCCGGAAATGGTTGTACGGCCGGCGTGGCGTTAGCTCTGTTCAAGTGGTTAGCATAGTTTTGAACAACTTGGTTTTGTAACTCAATGTGGGTGTTTAACTCACTGAGAGCCTGAACATGTCCATGGATTTGAGCCTCCCGCTCCTCCAATAGTCGACGGAGGTGGTCTGCTGGGCCTTGTGTTTGGCCGCAGTGTTCTGTCATGATGGGTTTACAGAGAGGCCCAAGATGCAGAACACAACGGACTCAGGGGAAAAGTTAACAAGTTTATTGTTACACAAGCACGTAGTAAATGTACAGTTTGCTGGTTCAGGCCTGGGGACTGGTTCACTGGAGTCTGTGAGGGAGACAGTTCAGTTAGCGTTGGCTTGGTTGGAATTGATCTTGAGAGATTCAGGTTTGTACCTTGAGATGCGTAGAAGAGACTTTGGGAGAGGAACTGTTGGGTCCGGAGATGGTTTGGTTCAGCAGAGTCCGATAACTGTTTCAGCGTCTTACTTCTAGTGAGGGTGTTGACCTTGGTTTGAGTTCCCAGCTCTAAAACCAGAGCTGCTTGGAAATCCAGAAGAGAGTCTTCAGGTTTGGCTCAGAGGGCAGGCTCGGCAGGTCAAGCTCTTCCAGAGCTTCCCAGGAGAAAAACAGGTAACCTGGAAGCAGAGACAAAAATGTTAGAATCCAAACTGGACTCAGAGATAGCAAAGTTCTCAGGGGGTTCTAGGCTTAGGTGCTAACCAAACGGATAAAACACTGCGGCGTCGAGGCAAGTTCTGAAGACAGCTTAAGTACTGTGGTCCTCCTGATGAGATGATCAGTCACAGGTGTGCAGGCAGCTCAGCTCAGGAGGATCCACGGCGGACTCTGCTGGAGGAAGGTGGAACTTCTCCAGCTCCCAAAACATCTCTTACAAGAGAAAACATTTAGAAAATCATGTTTGCCAAACAATCCAGTGATCTTCTCAAAAACAAGATGTTTCCATGGGTGTGTAAGGCAGAGAGGCTGGACTGCTCAACCACAGAGGTTTGAAGACTTCCAGTGGTTGAAATTGTGTCAAACACAAAGAATCAAGCAAAACTAATGAACAAGCTTTTCTCTGTGCTTGGAGTTCTAACATTCATGTTTTTTCTATTGCTTTTGTTTAGACCCATGATTTGAATGCACCTTCTCGCCGTGTGTTTCAAAAGCCAGCTGAATAGAGTGGACAACAAAGACAAGTACCTGCAGAGAGTTTTGCATTTATTGCAACTCAACCTAAATGACATTGAGGGGGAACGCCATCTGACGGGCCAATAAATCCTGTCAGATAGCGTTTCCCCTGCTTAACATGGGGGGAACGGTATCTGATGGGGTGTAAATATCATCAGGCTGCATTACCTCCACTCATTGGTGTGAAGCTTTTTAACAGGGCGTTCAGATCTGGTGAGTGTATGAACTTAAAAACTGTTGATGTATGATTCTGAAATCCTGTGTGTTTGGGTTGTTATAGTTGTTATAGTTGTTCATGCTCTCTGTAGCACAGGGCGGCTGTTACGCGTCTTTAGCGTGAGGTAGCCATGGGGTCATGGGGAGAGGAGACACGGGATGAAACAGGTAAAAACTGATTAACTATCTATCGAGAAATTAAATCATAAGAAAGCACAATGTTGCTAGCATAGCTGCAATGCTGATTTTGAGGGGTTAAAAATCAGGTTGCAGAACGTTTTTTCTCCAACTATGATGTTAATTAGGCCTGACGTCTCATACTCATAAAGACATATTTGTGGTCAACTATGACTAAAAAGAGACTATCAAGTTTGGTTGTACTCAGCATTGAATCAAAACGCACAAAGGCATTGGATCTAAATCTAGACAACGCAGCTCCTTTGAAAATGAAAACCGTTAAAAATAGAAAGCTTGCTCCTTGGTTAAATGCAGAGCTGCGTACTTTGAAGCAAAATGCTAGGAAACTGGAGAGAAAATATCGCTCCACAGGCCTGCGAGAGTCCTTCCTAGTCTGGAAAAATGGTTTACTGCTGTATAAGAGGACCCTTTGTAAAGCAAGAGCAGCATACTTCTCCTCATTAATAGAGGAGAATAAGAATAATCCTAGATTTCTTTTTAATACAGTTGCCAAACTCACCCAGAGCCATAGCTCTGTTGAACCGTCCATTCCACCTGCTCTTAGCAGCAATGATTTTATGGGATTCTTTATAAATAAGATTGATCTTATTAAAAATAAGATCATAAGCACTCCTCTATCCGCGATTGTACCTGAGGTAGTCATGGAATCTGAACCGGGTTTAGACTGCTTTGATCCAGTTGAACTCTCTGAATTAGCAAAATTATTGTCTTCATCTGGGCCTTCAACTTGTATGTTGGATCCGGTTCCAACCAGGTTATTTAAGGAGGTATTCCCTTTGATCTCCTCCTCCATTTTAGATGTGATTAATCTATCTCTGCTACAGGGATATGTACCTAAAGCTTTTAAGGTTGCTGTAATTAAACCTCTGCTTAAGAAACCGTCTCTTGACCCAGATGACTTGGTCAATTATAGACCTATATCCAATCTTCCTTTCTTATCCAAAATTCTTGAGAAAGTAGTTGCCAAACAAGTTTGCGATCACTTCCACCATAATGAACTTTTTGAAGAGTTTCAGTCTGGCTTTAGAGCTCATCATAGCACTGAAACAGCTCTGGTGAAAGTCACTAATGATATTCTCATGGCCTCAGATAATGGACTTGTATCTGTGCTCGTCCTGTTGGATCTTAGTGCTGCATTTGATACAGTTGACCATAATATTCTTTTAGAAAGACTTGAATATTTTGTTGGAATTAAAGGAACAGCACTAGACTGGTTTAAATCTTATCTATCTGATCGAATTCAGTTTGTTCATGTTAATGATAGATCTTCAACACGCTCAAAGGTTACCTGTGGAGTACCACAGGGATCAGTGCTAGGACCAATTCTCTTTACTTTATACATGCTCCCAATTGGTGGAATTATTAGACAGCATGGGATTAATTTCCACTGTTATGCTGATGATACCCAGCTATATCTGTCTATAAATCCAGATGAAGCTAACCCATTACATAGATTACAGGCATGTCTTGAAGACATAAAAACCTGGATGACTCTTAACTTTCTGCTTCTGAATGCAGACAAAACAGAAGTTATAGTCTTTGGACCAGAGTCTCTGAAAAAGAAACTGATTAGCCAGTCACTTCATTTGGATGGGATTAAACTGATTTCAGATAATAAAGTAAAAAATCTTGGTGTTATTTTTGATCAGGACCTGTCATTTAAATCCCATATCAAAGAGGTTTCTAGAATTTCCTTCTTTCATCTGAGGAACATTGCAAAAATTAGAAATATCCTGTCCAGGGGTGATGCTGAGAAACTAGTCCATGCATTTGTTACTTCAAGGCTGGACTATTGTAATTCTTTACTATCAGGAAGTCCACAAACTGTAGTTAAAAGCCTTCAGCTGATCCAAAATGCTGCAGCCAGAGTTCTAATGAAAATTAAAAAGAGAGATCATATCTCGCCTATCCTGGCTTCTCTTCATTGGCTTCCTGTTAAATCAAGAATAGAATTTAAAATCCTCCTTCTCACATATAAAGCCTTAAATGGCCAAGCTCCATCTTATATCAGAGATCTGATTGTTCCTTATGTTCCTAACAGAGCACTTCGCTCTCAATCTGCAGGTTTACTAGTGGTTCCTAGAATTTCTAAAAGTAGAATGGGAGGCAGATCTTTTAGTTATCAGGCTCCTCTCCTGTGGAACCAACTACCAGTTTTAGTCCGTGAGGCAGACACCCTGTCTACTTTTAAGGCTAGGCTTAAATCTTTCCTTTTTGATAAAGCTTATACTTAGGGTGGCTCAGGTTATCCTGAGCTATCTCTATAGTTATGCTGCTATAGGCTTAGACTTTTGGAGGACATAGGGACCCCCATTTCATCATTCTGCTTCATTCTCTCTCTGTTCTCCTATTCTGCAGAATCTGTTAGTTCAATCTCTAACCTTCTGCTCTCTCTGCTTTTCCTCAGAGTAGCTTTGCCTCGTCTGTTCCTGTTTGGCTGTGACGTCATCCTGGAAAGAAACATCAGCTGTGCTGCTTCTATCAACACCCTTGTTTATAGATGTTGGAGATCGGCCTGTTTTCCAGTGTGGTCCTGTTTCTCTGACCGTGACTGAGTGGATGGGCTCTCTTCGTCCTCTGGCATGGGAGCTGCCTTGGAGCTCGTCTGCCTGGCTGTGTGTTTCCTGGACGGGGCCGCCTTTTACAGCTGCTTTTTGTATCTCTGCTTCTGTCTCCTTGAACCCCAGTCGGCCTCGGCAGATGGCCGCTCACACTGAGCCTGGTTCTGCTGGAGGTTTCTTCCTGTTAAAAGGGAGTTTTTCCTCTCCACTGTCGCTACAAGCATGCTTAGTGTGGGGGATTGTATTTGAGTCAATGCAATCAACTGGTTTTCCTTAGATAGAAAACTTTGTATCAATTTGACTGTATGATCTGGTTGAACTGTAAAGTGCCTTGAGATGACATGTGTTGTGAATTTGGCGCTATATAAATAAACTGAATTGAATTGAATTAAATAAATTTGTGCATCAATGCTAACGCTTGCTTCCTCAATGCCAGCCGCCATTGTTGTTGGAATCTCACTGTCGCTTCTCCACTCCAGGACACACCCACCCTGCGTCCTGATTGGACAGACCATAAATTCGGTTGGGGAAATCACTTTCAATGAGCGGGTTCCCAGATGTATGTGAGTGGAGCTGGGCGGAGCGAGACATGCATCTGGCTGTTGTCAGGTTAAGAAATCGCCGCATTCAGCTGTTATAGTCATGTCAACTTTATGTTATTCTCTCTGGTGAGCCTTTACAGAGCCAAAAAATAAAACCAAAAGTGTTAAAAGTAAAGTTAAAAATGTGATACTGGTGTAAATCCTGCTTAATATGAAGCAGTGTTGTTGTTTCTTTTTTTGTATATATAGTACACTGATAAAAATGACTTTTTGGTGTAGTAAACTCTATTAGAGTATTTGTAATCATTTCTAATTAGAATTTTTAAGCTTCTGTAAGAACTAGAGTTTCTGAAGTATAATTAAACCTTTTTTTAATGTAGGCCTAATACATGAATTTTGGAAGAAGAGTAAATTTTACTTAGATTTTCTTAAACTATTTAAATATTTACCAGTTGTATGAAGATAAACCTACAAATACTGGATAAACATTACTCAAAAAATGTAGCATTTTGAAGCGGTAGCACGGCGCATGCGCACTGTAGTGTCACAGCAGGACTGATTCTGCTCCGAGTCCTGACGTTATAGGATCAGACACGGAACTCCGGACCAAAACAGCAGAAACTCTATTTTAACAGTAGATGTTACACAATGTCCCTTTAAATGTTCAAGTTAAGAAGAAAGTAGTCAAACAAACAGAGGTATTCTTGTGTTCATTCTTCCATGATAAATAAGTTACTTTGATTTATGCAGCTCTTTTATTTGAGAAACAAATGGACAACCGGTGTGACTTCAACAAACATATCCTCAAGATTGTTGCTCTCCATGGTGCTGATGAGGATCCCGTTAATGTCTCCATCCTTGTTGAAGGCCAGGAGATTTTACCACCATGCCACAGTACTGCAAAAGCCTGCTCGCTGCTCATGGGACTGATATATGTGCTGAACTTGGCATACCCTCTCCCTTTGCACTACACTTTTGAAGTGTTCCAAAAAATTTTCCTGGAGTTGGATGGATTCAAACTATCAGCAAAAGTAAACAACTTGAAGTTAAAGTTGCTTTCATCTTAGAGGAGGCAAATGCGGCATCAAATGCCAAGAATTAGAAGTGGGTTCCAGTTAATGTTAGTGCAAGGTTGCATCGTCATTAATGTTTGATTTTTTTTCCAAACAAGGTATGTTATTTGGCAAAAAAATAATATGTTGAAATATTTAGTAGAGATTTGTATGTTCATTGAGAATGGTTAGAATGATTTTGGTTTATTGTCGAAATTGCATTCTTCAAAATAAACTTGTCTGGACGACTGGTTCAAATGTTGAAATTGCACTTTTTGTGTGTAGGTTTGTAAGATTGTTATTGCTGATTTGAGTGGCGACTATATTAACTGTTGCTTTCACAACAGTTTCCAGTAAATATAAAAAGTAGTTGAGCTCAGATGAGAAATAGCAAAAATATAAACGGGGGGGGGGGGGGGGGGTTAAAGACATATATATATATATAATCTCAAAGTATTTGTCTTAACTGTGTAACAAATCAAAATGTGTTTGAGACAAAGAAACCCTGAACCTCAGAACAGCATCCTGAGGAATGTCGTACATTTTTCCTAAATGTAGAGCAAGTTATGTAAACTGCCCACATCTCCAAATGCAGAACAGTGAGCAGATTTGAAGTTAAATTAAAATGCATCCCAGTCTGTGGAGAACTTTGCCCAAGGTTTATGATGGGATGTTTATTGCAAGATGAAGAGTCAGATTAGTACACATTTTGTCACAATAGAACGACAAACCTCAGTGTGTTTCATGGGGATTTTCTGCGATAAGCCAAAAAAAACTGAAGGGAAAACAAGGTGTTCTTTTAGTAATAAAAATGTTTTAATTACCAGACCTGTGTTGGTGTATATTTAATACTGTGTATTTGTTGTTTACAAGTCATACCAAACTTCTCTTTTTTCTGTACAAATTCTAATGCAGTACAACAAAATGCACTTAATAATGATGCAATATTTGTACATGCTTTTTTCATTTAAATAGAGGCATACATAATCTATACTCCACTGCTCAAAGTTTTAATGGCTGTTTCAGTTCTGATCCTCGCCCAGAGGTTATTTTGAGCATGTTTGTGTAGGTTAAATATTCTTGATCTTACATGAGTAAATTTCTGTAATGAATCTTGAAACTGAGTTTTAGAGGGTTTTACTTTTTTTATTGCCTATTTGAATAGTACAATTCCAGTTAGACTGTCAAATTTCTGGCTGGCCCATGAAAGATTGGACAATTTAAAACAATAGTGTATTTACTTTGTTAAACTGTTTAAAATGAAAAATAGTTTAACGTATATAAAATGTGGGCTGCTCAGTGGCGCAGTGGGTAGCACTAGTGCCTTGCAGCAAGAAGGTTCTGGGTTCTCCCTGAGCTTGCGTGGGTTCTCTCCAGGTACTCCGGCTTCCTCCCACAGTCCAAAAACATGACTGTTAGATTGATTGGCTTCTCTAAAGTGTCCTTAGGTGTGATTGTGTGTATGAATGGTCGTGTGTTGCCCTGCGATGGACTGGCAACCTGTCCAGGGTGTACCCCGCCTCTTGCCCATTGACTGCTGGAGATAGGCACCAGCACCCCACTCGGGACAAGCGTGTAAGAAAATGGATGGATGGATGGTATATAAAATGTATAGACTTTTATTTCAATTTATTTGGTAACATTTCTCAAAAGAAAAATGGCAATGGTTACCTAATATTAGTGAGTAATGTAACATAATGAAGCAAAGTAAATATCAATCAGAGAAAATAATTAATATTTACTTAATTACTTCATAACAGCAAATTCTACAGGGATATAACATTTACTTAAAATTTTGAGTAAACTGCAAGTTTACTTTACTTAATTTTTTAATAAATCTAAATAACAACTTGGATGTAATAAAGTAAATGTTACTTAATATCTTCGCAACTGTTATGTTTAATGGAAAGTAAAATTCACTTGATACTGGCAAGTGAGTGTTACTTGATATTGCAGCATTAAATTTCACTTCAATCATTTGAGTGCAAATACTTACAATATATTTTTTAAGTAAATCTTAATGAGCTGTTTTTTTCAGTGTATGAAACCATACAGAAATGACCTGTATGAAACTACTCACAAAATGTTTTGTACTTTTTCAGACTGGAAGCAAAATGTTTTATGTTGCTTCTTTTCAGATTTGTGGAGATTTTGATGTAACATATAGTACCTGCCTTTTTGTTGATTTGTTGACACAGCAGCCCTATCTACAGCATATTTACATGCATGAAATGTCCCTTTCATGTTGCCTTAACTGCTGTATGTCAAGTTACTGAGAAACAAAAGGGGTGAATGTGTGTTCAGAGTAAACAATACATGGATGCCCAGTACCTTGTTTGGGTGCCTTGAACCATTTATTTCACTCTAGTACAGCTCAGTCCATAGATCTTTGATGGGTTAGTTTTTCTTTCTATAGTTTCTTCTTGTGCAAATGCTGCAAAGCTGCCTCTCTGACAGTCAATCTCACACATCTGCGACTCAGAACCTGTGTCTTACTTTAATAACGTTCCTGTGATAATGCCCCTCTAGAAGTAGTATTATCATTCTTCTATCTCCTATTAGGTGTGATCATATTGTACGATGTATTTCTAATATGAAGTGTTTCACATGAAACTCTTACTGTACATACTATTCTCACCAAACTGTGATAACTGTGATTAAATTCAGTGTAAACAAATGTCATATGTTGCCACCCTTCAAGAAAATCCTGCCCCCCTCTCGCCACCCCATAAATATTTTTCTAGATCAGCCCCTGACTAAAGTCACACTGAGATGTAGCTATACTTTGGAAAGGTTTGGACTTGATGTTGAAAATACACAGAATAAACAGAGAGCTGATATCTGGGGTCTGTATCAGTCCTAGAGAATGACTTAAGGAAAATGACCAGAGAAGATATTTCCCACACAGGAATAATGATCTTCTATCAATCACTTATGAAACAGATCATTATTTTACTGAAATGTTTTTATCATCTGAATGAAGTGCTGGTCACCAGAGCTTGATGTAGTATCAGCTGTCTTCCAGTAGGAGGCGGTGTTGGACAAATGTCACAGCTGCTGTTTGAAGGTTTTTGATGAACTGAGAAGCTAAAATAATGAATAAAGCAGCTGTGTTTTGTTCAAGTGTAACTGTGGGTGTGGCAGTATTGTAGTGATGAGTATAAAAAGACTGGGTCTCACTGTGTTGCTCAGGCTGAACCACAGCATCTATTCACAGAGGCGATCCCACTACTGGGCAGTACGGGGGATTTGACCTGCTCCGTTTCCGACCTGGGCCGGTTCACCCCTCCTTAGATGACCTGGTGGTCCTAGGCTCCCCCAGGATCACCATATCTATACTGAACTTAGTGTGGACCCCTGCTCAACATAGGCCACTGCAGCTCAGAGCTCCTGAGCTCAAACAATCCTCCAGCCTCAGCCTCCCAGTAGCTTGGATTACAGGGGAGAGCCACCACACCCGGCGAGGAGCAGCTGCTCTGACAGGAGCATGAGCTGGAAAAGATAGCAGGAGAGACAGGAGAGGGACACCTACAGGTGGAAGAGAGTACTGCATATACTCATTTTTATTGCTCTGAAATGTCTTTAGGTATTAAAACTATGTGACGTAAAAAACTGACTTTGTTTCTAAATTCCCATCTATAAAACAACTTGCTTGTGTGGAAGTTGTTAATTATTTTCTCCAGTAATTTTGTTTTTATTCTTAAAAACAGTTTCTTTCTCTGTTTATAAAAGTACTGAGCTCATATTGACTGATTTATTGACAAGGTCAGTAGCCTGTGGATCTAAAAAAGTATTTATAACAGAAACTTTTCAAAAGAACCAGTTCTAATTTCTGTCTTTCTTTCAATAAACCTTCAGCCAAAGGTGATCATGCTGCCATGTCCTCAGCTATAATGTTTACAAAGAATAAACCAAAAGATTTCATTAAATTCAATTTATTTATATAGCGCCAATTCAAAATACATGTCATCTCTAGGCACTTTAAAGTTCAACCAGATTATACAGTCAAATTGATTCAAAGTTTTCTATCTAAGGAAAACCAGTTGATTGCATCGACTCATTGACTAAAAGGCAATCCCTCACACTGAACATGCTTGTAGTGACAGTGGAGAGGAAAAACTCCCTTTTAACAGGAAGAAACCTCCAGCAGAACCAGGCTCAGTGTGAGCGGCCATCTGCTGAGGCCGACTGGGGTTCAAGGAGACAGAAGCAGAGATACAAAAAGCAACTGTAAAAGGCGGCCCCGTCCAGGAAACACACAGCCAGGCAGACGAGCTCAGCCAGCTCCCATGTCAGAGGATGAAGAGAGCACATCCAGCCAGTCACAGTCAGAGAAACAGGACTACACTGTAAAACAGGCCGATCTCCAGCATCTATAAACAAGGGTGTTGATGGAAGCAGCACAGCTGATGTTTCTTTCCAGGATGACGTCACAGCCAAACAGGAACAGACCAGATGAAGCTACTCTGAGGAAAAGCAGATAGAGCAGAACGTTAGAGATTGAACTAACAGATTCTGGATCTATTCTATTTTTTAGATCCAAATGATAAATAGATGTGTCTGACTGCTAATAAGTTCTTCTGAATGAGTCTACAGAGTTGTCAGATTTAGATAAATCACAACTGAAGACGTTCCTTTTCTTAAACAGTTTACTGAATGAATCATCTTGATCAGGACCCACCAGATGTACATATATCTATGTAAAATATTTCTATCTTTTTACGTTTAACAACATTTGGCAGATTTTAAGAACGCATCAGTAGGGAAATTCTCTGAAAATATGTTTTGTGGACACACATATTGAACAAAATTTGTTTTCACCCTTATCAACTGACCATTATTTTATTCATACAGAATCTATTAAATATTTCATCAATCAGTGAAGGTCATAGTTGAATCACGGGTCACTTTGAAAATATATTGGTAAATTTAAATGCTCCAAATCCAAAGAGTTCAACTAAAGTCACACTGAGGTGTAGCTATACTTTGGAAAGTTTGGACTTGATGTTGAAAATACACAGAATAAACAGAGAGCTGATATCTGGGGTCTGTATCAATCCTAGAGAATGACTTAAGGAAAATGACCAGAGAACATATTTCCCACACAGGAATAATGATCTTCTATCAATCACTTATGAGACAGATTATTATTTTACTGAAATGTTTTTATCATCTGAATGAAGTGCTAGTCACCAGAGCTTGATGTAGTATCAGCTGTCTTCCAGTAGGAGGCGGTGTTGGACAAATGTCACAGCTGCTGTTTGAAGGTTTTTGATGAACTGAGAAGCTAAAATAATGAATAAAGCAGCTGTGTTTTGTTCAAGTGTAACTGTGGGTGTGGCAGTATTGTAGTGATGAGTATAAAAAGACTGGGTCTCACTGTGTTGCTCAGGCTGAACCACAGCATCTATTCACAGAGGCGATCCCACTACTGGGCAGTACGGGGGATTTGACCTGCTCCGTTTCCGACCTGGGCCGGTTCACCCCTCCTTAGATGACCTGGTGGTCCTAGGATCCCCCAGGATCACCATATCTATACTGAACTTAGTGTGGACCCCTGCTCAACATAGGCCACTGCAGCTCAGAGCTCCTGAGCTCAAACAATCCTCCAGCCTCAGCCTCCCAGTAGCTTGGATTACAGGGGAGAGCCACCACACCCGGCGAGGAGCAGCTGCTCTGACAGGAGCATGAGCTGGAAAAGATAGCATGAGAGACAGGAGAGGGACACCTACAGGTGGAAGAGAGTACTGCATATACTCATTTTTATTGCTCTGAAATGTCTTTAGGTATTAAAACTATGTGACGTAAAAAACTGACTTTGTTTCTAAATTCCCATCTATAAAACAACTTGCTTGTGTGGAAGTTGTTAATTATTTTCTCCAGTAATTTTGTTTTTATTCTTAAAAACAGTTTCTTTCTCTGTTTATAAAAGTACTGAGCTCATATTGACTGATTTATTGACAAGGTCAGTAGCCTGTGGATCTAAAAAAGTATTTATAACAGAAACTTTTCAAAAGAACCAGTTCTAATTTCTGTCTTTCTTTCAATAAACCTTCAGCCAAAGGTGATCATGCTGCCATGTCCTCAGCTATAATGTTTACAAAGAATAAACCAAAAGATTTCATTAAATTCAATTTATTTATATAGCGCCAATTCAAAATACATGTCATCTCTAGGCACTTTAAAGTTCAACCAGATTATACAGTCAAATTGATTCAAAGTTTTCTATCTAAGGAAAACCAGTTGATTGCATCGACTCATTGACTAAAAGGCAATCCCTCACACTGAACATGCTTGTAGTGACAGTGGAGAGGAAAAACTCCCTTTTAACAGGAAGAAACCTCCAGCAGAACCAGGCTCAGTGTGAGCGGCCATCTGCTGAGGCCGACTGGGGTTCAAGGAGACAGAAGCAGAGATACAAAAAGCAACTGTAAAAGGCGGCCCCGTCCAGGAAACACACAGCCAGGCAGACGAGCTCAGCCAGCTCCCATGTCAGAGGATGAAGAGAGCACATCCAGCCAGTCACAGTCAGAGAAACAGGACTACACTGTAAAACAGGCCGATCTCCAGCATCTATAAACAAGGGTGTTGATGGAAGCAGCACAGCTGATGTTTCTTTCCAGGATGACGTCACAGCCAAACAGGAACAGACCAGATGAAGCTACTCTGAGGAAAAGCAGATAGAGCAGAACGTTAGAGATTGAACTAACAGATTCTGGATCTATTCTATATTTTAGATCCAAATGATAAATAGATGTGTCTGACTGCTAATAAGTTCTTCTGAATGAGTCTACAGAGTTGTCAGATTTAGATAAATCACAACTGAAGACGTTCCTTTTCTTAAACTGTTTACTGAATGAATCATCTTGATCAGGACCCACCAGATGTACATATATCTATGTAAAATATTTCTATCTTTTTACGTTTAACAACATTTGGCAGATTTTAAGAACGCATCAGTAGGGAAATTCTCTGAAAATATGTTTTGTGGACACACATATTGAACAAAATTTGTTTTCACCCTTATCAACTGACCATTATTTTATTCATACAGAATCTATTAAATATTTCATCAATCAGTGAAGGTCATAGTTGAATCACGGGTCACTTTGAAAATATATTGGTAAATTTAAATGCTCCAAATCCAAAGAGTTCAACTAAAGTCACACTGAGGTGTAGCTATACTTTGGAAAGTTTGGACTTGATGTTGAAAATACACAGAATAAACAGAGAGCTGATATCTGGGGTCTGTATCAATCCTAGAGAATGACTTAAGGAAAATGACCAGAGAACATATTTCCCACACAGGAATAATGATCTTCTATCAATCACTTATGAGACAGATTATTATTTTACTGAAATGTTTTTATCATCTGAATGAAGTGCTGGTCACCAGAGCTTGATGTAGTATCAGCTGTCTTCCAGTAGGAGGCGGTGTTGGACTAATGTCACAGCTGCTGTTTGAAGGTTTTTGATGAACTGAGAAGCTAAAATAATGAATAAAGCAGCTGTGTTTTGTTCAAGTGTAACTGTGGGTGTGGCAGTATTGTAGTGATGAGTATAAAAAGACTGGGTCTCACTGTGTTGCTCAGGCTGAACCACAGCATCTATTCACAGAGGCGATCCCACTACTGGGCAGTACGGGGGATTTGACCTGCTCCGTTTCCGACCTGGGCCGGTTCACCCCTCCTTAGATGACCTGGTGGTCCTAGGCTCCCCCAGGATCACCATATCTATACTGAACTTAGTGTGGACCCCTGCTCAACATAGGCCACTGCAGCTCAGAGCTCCTGAGCTCAAACAATCCTCCAGCCTCAGCCTCCCAGTAGCTTGGATTACAGGGGAGAGCCACCACACCCGGCGAGGAGCAGCTGCTCTGACAGGAGCATGAGCTGGAAAAGATAGCAGGAGAGACAGGAGAGGGACACCTAGAGGTGGAAGAGAGTACTACATATACTCATTTTTATTGCTCTGAAATGTCTTTAGGTATTAAAACTATGTGACGTAAAAAACTGACTTTGTTTCTAAATTCCCATCTATAAAACAACTTGCTTGTGTGGAAGTTGTTAATTATTGTCTCCAGTAATTTTGTTTTTATTCTTAAAAACAGTTTCTTTCTCTGTTTATAAAAGTACTGAGTTCATATTGACTGATTTATTGACAAGGTCAGTAGCCTGTGGATCTAAAAAAGTATTTATAACAGAAACTTTTCAAAAGAACCAGTTCTAATTTCTGTCTTTCTTTCAACAAACCTTCAGCCAAAGGTGATCATGCGGCCATGTCCTCAGCTATAATGTTTTACAAAGAATAAACCAAAAGATTTAATTAAATTCAATTTATTTATATAGCGCCAATTCAAAACACATGTCATCTCTAGGCACTTTAAAGTTCAACCAGATTATACAGTCAAATTGATTCAAAGTTTTCTATCTAAGGAAAACCAGTTGATTGCATCGACTCATTGACTCAAAGGCAATCCCTCACACTAAACATGTTTGTAGTGACAGTGGAGAGGAAAAACTCCCTTTTAACAGGAAGAAACCTCCAGCAGAACCAGGCTCAGTGTGAGCGGCCATCTGCTGAGGCCGACTGGGGTTCAAGGAGACAGAAGCAGAGATACAAAAAGCAACTGTAAAAGGCGGCCCCGTCCAGGAAACACACAGCCAGGCAGACGAGCTCCAAGCCAGCTCCCATGTCAGAGGATGAAGAGAGCACATCCAGCCAGTCACAGTCAGAGAAACAGGACTACACTGGAAAACAGGCCGATCTCCAGCATCTATAAAACAAGGGTGTTGATGGAAGCAGCACAGCTGATATTTACCATATCCTCTCTTGAACCAGTGCTTTTCATTCATCTTTTCAGTTCCTGATTACATAAGTAAACTTTTCACTTTCTAGAATAATTTTAGACTTCTGAAATGTTCTATCTATTCTATATTTTAGATCCAAATGATAAATAGATGTGTCTGACTGCTGAAAAGTTATTCTGAATGAGTCTACAGAGTTGTCAGATTTAGATAAATCACAACTGAAGACGTTCCTTTTCTTAAACTGTTTACTGAATGAATCATCTTGATCAGGACCCACCAGATGTACATATATCTATGTAAAATATTTCTATCTTTTTACTTTTAACAACATTTGGCAGATTTTAAGAATGTATCAGTAGGGAAATTCTCTGAAAATATGTGTTGTGGACACAAATATTCAACAAACTTGTCTTCACTCATATCAATTGTACATTTATTTTAAAAATACAGAATCTATTAAATATGTCATCAAGCAGTGAAAGTCCTAGTTAAATCACGGGTCACTTTGAAAATATATTGGTCAATTTAAATGCTCCAAATCCAAAGAGTTCAACTAAAGTCACACTGAGGTGTAGCTATACTTTGGAAAGTTTGGACTTGATGTTGAAAATACACAGAATAAACAGAGAGCTGATATCTGGGGTCTGTATCAATCCTAGAGAATGACTTAAGGAAAATGACCAGAGAACATATTTCCCACACAGGAATAATGATCTTCTATCAATCACTTATGAGACAGATTATTATTTTACTGAAATGTTTTATCATCTGAATGAAGTGCTGGTCACCAGAGCTTAATGTAGTATCAGCTGTCTTCCAGCAGGAGGCAGTGTTGGACAAATGTCACAGCTGCTGTTTGAAGGTTTTAGATGAACTGAGAAGCTAAAATAATGAATAAAGCAGCTGTGTTTTGTTCAAGTGTAACTGTGGGTGTGGCAGTATTGTAGTGATGAGTATAAAAAGACTGGGTCTCACTGTGTTGCTCAGGCTGAACCACAGCATCTATTCACAGAGGCGATCCCACTACTGGGCAGTACGGGGGATTTGACCAGCTCCGTTTCCGACCTGGGCCGGTTCACCCCTCCTTAGATGACCTGGTGGTCCTAGGCTCCTCCAGGATCACCATATCTATACTGAACTTAGTGTGGACCCCTGCTCAACATAGGCCACTGCAGCTCAGAGCTCCTGAGCTCAAACAATCCTCCAGCCTCAGCCTCCCAGTAGCTTGGATTACAGGGGAGAGCCACCACACCCGGCGAGGAGCAGCTGCTCTGACAGGAGCATGAGCTGGAAAAGATAGCAGGAGAGACAGGAGAGGGACACCTAGAGGTGGAAGAGAGTACTGCATATACTCATTTTTATTGCTCTGAAATGTCTTTAGGTATTAAAACTATGTGACGTAAAAAACTGACTTTGTTTCTAAATTCCCATCTATAAAACAACTTGCTTGTGTGGAAGTTGTTAATTATTGTCTCCAGTAATTTTGTTTTTATTCTTAAAACAACAGTTTCTTTCTCTGTTTATAAAAGTACTGAGTTCATATTGACTGACTTATCGACAAGGTCAGTAGCCTGTGGATCTAAAAAAGTATTTATAACAGAAACTTTTCAATAGAACCAGTTCTAATCTAGTCTTTCAATAAATCTGCAGCCAAAGGTCTTCATGCTGCCATATCCTCAGCTATAATGCTTTACAAAGAAAACCTCAACAGTTAAATATAAATAAAACAACATCAGGTCAAAACGTGGAGAATTTTTTTGAAGATTTTTTAAAAGTACTGCCCTCTCGACTTAAAAAAAAAAAAAAAAAAACTGTACAATGCTGTTCCTGCTCCTGAGAGGTCATGCCTAACTGATTCTTGAAACTTTGGGGAAAAAAATGTCCAACTAAGATAAGTGCTAATTCTGTTGGAAATAAATACAATTTACATAAATAAAACGAATCAAGGTTATAATCAGGGGGTCCTTTGCACATATGTAAGGTTCTTTTAAAGGTTTATTTTTCCTGAAATTAATTTAATGATTATATGCTGGCCCATTGCCTACAAAATTAGTTTTCCTTGGATAGGACATAATCATTTCAACTTGATTAAAAAAAGAAAAAAATAGTGATTGAATTGATTAATATCTTTACCAAATAAAAGAGTACATTGTGATATGTATTTAAAACTTCAAACAGTGAGTTTTGAATAATATTAACTATTATTTTGTGATTGCTCAAAATGTGTCCCACATAGTTGTCACCACCGTCTGATATTCATAAAAAGCAATAAAATCATGTAACTACATCTAAACTAAATCATGTAGCTGATAGTGTAATGGCTAGAGTGAAGGTCTGCAGTGCAAAATGTTGACGGTTCTGTCCCAGCTGTGGCTGAGTTTGTTATTGTTGCCTTAAATGTTTTTCCATGTTTTTTTAATCACTTGATGGCCTATGATATCAAAAATTGTACAATAACTTATTTAACTTATTTATATATTTTACGGATACTAGCCTATTATGCTGTTTGACACGTAACATTTATTTTATGGCATCTTTCTTTTATTTAGATCAGCTGATGTGCGTTCCACCTTTCCAAGGAATTACATTAGACCATAGGGATTATCATTCTACAGCCTCAATATTTTACTCTGATAATAATAGGCGTATTGTTATACTATTTTTGTTATTTTTATTATTATTATTATCATTATTATTATTATTATCTAGCTGGTAAAATTTTCAGTTTGATCTGGAAAAGGACGCTATGATGCCTGATACAACAAGCATGAAAGGCAATGATGTTTTAGTATACTCCGCTTTGTTTGACCCAACCCCAAAGCTTTTTGGGCACATTATGCAAGAATGCTGCTTGCTGCCGCGATGAAAAGTGCCGTTTCTAAGCTGTTGTCAGAGATGGCTGTGATCGACCCACAAATCAGTGAGCTAATCCGAAGTATTCCCATTTTAAATAATGTACTATTTAACCATGTATGACAAAAAAGTAATCTGGATATAATGGGTTCCTCTTTTGTATTTCATCCTGTTCTAAACATCACCAATTAATTAAGCAAACCACTTAATGCAGGAATGTCACTATTACTGTAAATAGTGGTGCTTGAATGCTATTCTCAGAGAACAAGAGAGTAAATTGTCTGTAAAACAACCGTGTCAACTCTGAATAACCTGCTAAAGCCATTTCAATCTGAAAAACTCACACAGAGAGAAAAGATAATTAGAAGAATTTATTGATAAGAAAGTATAGTCTTTGGCGCTCAGACCTCGGCAGGAACATTCATGCTGAATTATGCTTTAACATGCATGAGTAGATGAATGTGAATAGGGATGTTCCCCCGGCCTGAAACTGGTGGTGGTTTGATCCAAGCTGGTTGACAAGGTGATCTGCTGGGCAAAATGGTGGGACTAGAAGACTGAGGGAGCTGACGCCGGGGCTTCACTCAGACTCGGGATATAGAGGTCCTGCTCGGTGATGCAGGTACCGTGAACTGTCCATGATAAGCAAGCATAAAGCGACAGTGGAGAGGAAAAACTCCCCTTTGGGAAGAAACCTCTGGCAGAACCGGGCTCAACATGGTGGTCTTCTGCCGGACCAATGCGATGAGACGAGGGATGGTGACAACTGGGATTAATACTATTGATGAGGTTGAGGTGAAGTCGTGTCATGAAGGACGATTCAACTGCGATGGCGGAGAAGGGGATGGAGGTGGGTGAATTGTCGTCTGAATCAAAATCCGACATTGCGATTGCAGGATAGCGGCTGTGGTGAGATTTGAGGGAGTTTATAAAGCGGAAGCAGGACGCTGATTGGGCTTCGTGGTGGAGTAGTTCGAAGCTGATTGGCTCGCTTCAGAGACGGATCGGCTTCTGATTGATGGAGGTAAGTCAGAGTTTCTTCAATTGAACTTCCGCTAGAGCTTCATTTGTCGTTATTTTTGTATTGATTAGGCTGTAAAACCAGTCTGCTAGTTTAAAGTCTATCTTATTTATTTGAATATTTAACAAAAAGTAAATTATCAGGTAAACTGCTCTACTCGCACTCCTTGTAAGATGCTGTTTTACTTTTTATATTTTATATCCATATTTTTATCTTAGTGTATATATTGGTCTATTTTATTGCATGCCTTATAGCCACAGTGTTTAGATATGTTGATAATTCTATTTACCCTATTCCATATTATATGTGTCATCTTGCACGATTGTACCATCAAAAATTCCTAGTTTGTGAACTCCTTCACTGACAATGTCAATAAACCTGATTCTGATTGTGTTTCTGAAAAAACTGCTGTGAAACATTTTGTTTCTGTTGTTTCTATTTCTATATTTCAGATTAGGCTTTAAAACAATACAAAGTGGGAAAAGTGCATGAGAGAAAATGTGTTTATTGTGATGAATGCTGAACAGGTTTACATTGAAAGTCGTTGGGATGATTTGCGTGTTGTGCGGAGAAATTCGTTGATCTTATCAATGCAGTCCTTCAAGTCCCTCTTCCCCATATCATGAAACTTTTGCTGCAGTGTTGAAACCACAAAGTTTCTCACATTTTGTGGCAGCGCTCGCTTTCCCCTCACCCCATTCCAGTTGGTGGTTTTGCTCCAGGCCATATAAAATGACAGAAAGAAAGATCCGAGCGTTTTAGTTTACCTCAGATTGTTGAATTTAGATCAAGATATAAGAAACTTTATTTCTGCATAACATGGCATCAAATATCCTGTAGCTAAGTAGCCTATAATAATCGACTATTAATTAATACATTTAATTTCAAAACAAGCTCAGACTGCATGAATGAGCTCAAAGAGCAGAGTGTTCATGCACCTGTAACAGGTAACCTCCCCGTTACTGACGCATGATATGATAACTACATAATTTAATAATCATGTGACAGCTGAACACTGTGAAGTCACGCGGTCGCATTTCTAAAGTTCATACAGAAGTAAATGTTGGTATCATGCACATCCCAGATAGTGAGGACTGGATACTGGATGAAAATAAAGAAGAACGCACGAAACGTCATGGCATTAAATAAATAGATACTTGCGGGTGTGGATTTCTTCTTTTCATTTGGATTTCAAAACTTCCCCATGGACCAATTTTACATTAATGACTGAAACAATGGTGACGAAAATAAAAACCTTTCCTTTTTCTTTTAGGATTAAGATCGAATGGACGGATGATCCACGGACCAGCCTGGTTTAAGGAGAAAAAAAAAAGTTACCAAAACCTGTAAAACAAAAGACCAAAAGGAAGATTTGGTTGTTTATGCAAATGGTCTCAATAAACTTTTCAGTTGACTGCAGGCCCTCAAACATCACCTTTAGCACGGCAGAGCTCCCAAGTGCCACCTGGTGGTTGTCCAGGTACATTGCTGTTCTTTTTGAAATAAAAAAAAACTGGCCTCAGGAAATACATTGTGATTCACGCAGGAATCACGCAGGAAACCGTCCATTTCCAACCAGTACCCACTGTAAAAGGTCAAATACATTCCTGATTACCCCATTTTCAAATCTTCAGCTCTACTGCATGCTTCAAGTTCACTCAAGCTCCTGTAATTTTGCTATTTTCTCTTTAATTTGTTCATATCTTTCAACACTGCTAATGTCACAACCATAACATGTCAACATTGTCTCTTTTGTATAAAAAATATTAGATTAGATTATGACATAAATGTTTACTTTTTAAGAAGAGGTCTAAAGTACCTAGCAACAGAGCGGAAACAAGATGGCTAATGTGAAAAACTCATGCATGTCATTTGAAAGAGTAGTTTTTTGTCACCGCCGTGAGGTTTTCTGTCCGAAGGTGGTGATATACAGTGCGACGGTGATGAAAAAAACCTGCAAATGGTCCTCAATGGAGGCTAGAATATAATTGTTGATCTGTAATGTTTCATTAACCTATTTTATAGTTATATTTATGTTTATGTATGTAGTCGATGAGGTGTGCCTTCCCTCTCTCTCAATTCACTATTATGCCATGTTCATTTGGTTTGATCATTTGGGATGGACATGGTGCACCTACTACCTACCTACATAGCACATAGTTTACAATATCCTTTGTAAACTATGCATCTCCTATGACTAAAGCCTAATAAAAATGGCATGGCAACATTTAACCGAATCTAACATTTACTGTAATTACCCCCAAATTTCATAGTCATTACACTCAACTTTGGTGAAGGAAGGGAAAATAAAAAATCAATGACTCAATTCAATCAATGACTTGAATGAAAGGGAAAAAAGAAGGCAGAGAAAGGATGATGATATGGTGCTCGGATACGTCTAATAATGATATTACTTAATTGTACCTTATATTCCTTGGAAAATGTTTGTCACAGTGCTCACGATTGTTATTTTTTCAATAGTTTTAATAGTTTCAAATAGTTAAATAAAGTTAATAAGCAAGAAACAGTTGACTTGAGTTATATACAGTTTTAATAGTATGTTGTAATGAGGCCATTGTCACCACCGTCAGATCAGTGTCACCACCATCAGAGGGCTTTTTATTTGTTACATGTTCCTTCAGTGCTGTTCTGTCACTAAAGTAATAGTCTCTTTTAATACAAAAATATGTTTGTTGAATAAAAAAACATGACATTTTCTATTTAGGCTTAAAGTAAACATTGTATGATGTTAGATCTTTTAAAGGACTACTTCTGAAACAGTATAGAAAATTAACAAAAGTAAATATTTAACATTTAACAGCATACATGTGTACTAACAATGTCTGATAATGATTTAAAAACTCTAAATACATATTAGACCAAATAATAAAAAAAAATATTTGCTTTTTATTGTGTCTGACGGTGTTGACAAAAACACAGTAATAACTGGAAAACGCCTATTTTATGAAAAAAATTCAAAGCAAGGAGGTTGCACTGGTCCATTGCTGAACACCCAAGACCTTGGTCTATAACAAAATAGCTTCAGATTTTGTAATTTTACTAACTTTTTATTTTCAAAATTAAAACATGTTTTATCCAAATTCCCAAGAATAAGTGGCCTATTAAATGCATGCAAGAGGTTGTAATTGTAATGGGGAGGAATCCATTAGTAACTCTTCAAAATGGGAGGGACAGGAGTGAGTGATGCAGGTTCATGTAGATCGACAAAGATCTGGAAATGGCTATAAAAATAAAATCCTATTGAATTAAACATGCTGAAATCTACAGTCAAAGCAACAGTAAGTATAGGCAAACAAGGGTGGACAAGGAGTCAGGTATGTCTTGTTTTGTCAAAAAGTGAGAATAGGAAGAGAGGTAGAAAATTATATATATAATAATTTCTAAATTTCTATACATTCTAATCCAATCAAATTTTATTTGTTTAAAGAATAGTGGAGGATTTTTGCACATTTTTTAAAAGACCCACCCTTTCTTCACTTTAAAAAGAAGCAGACATGCACAACCCTGTACCTATGCCTGAGAGGTAACGCCTATGAAACGTGCACAAGCCCATTTGTCCTCTTGCATGCTCTGCTTAAAAGTGGCTGTTTGCATCGCCCATACATAGATTGCTTACTTTCCAAAAGAAGATTTGCAATTTCTCCACTATGTCAGACTCACCACTGGTAAGTGAAAATAGGGACGAGCACTTAAGACAGCCTCACGTAAACATATCCCCGGAAGGATTGACAATTAGGAGGACCACTTATTTTGATGATCCACCCGGAAAAAGAACATCCTCCATTACACCTTTCATTTCCAAAGACTTGACTGGATGCATCTTTTTTAGCCGTGACTAAAGGGATGTCAGTCATAACTGAACGGTTCACTTTGAGCATCTTTGTTAAAGTAACATGCTGATCCTGGTTTATGTCAGTTTCAGTTATACATGTGTTTTAATCATTACAGATATTTTGTTTTCATCAGTATGTTTTGATTTTGATTCTTTCTTCTTCTTTCATTCGGGATTTTAAAATGTTTGTTTTTATATTTAATCATTTTGTTTGAATACACCAAGTGATAAAACATCTACTAAACTCTAGAGGTGTTGGGATCTGGAGGTCTGTCCACCTTTCTCCAGCAGAGGGCGTTCTAGGTCTCCTGGAGCTGAAGCTGACTACCACACCTGCGGCTCGTTCCCTCATCAGGAGACCAGCATTTAAAGGGATAGTTCGGTATTTTTGACATGAATCTGTATGGCATCCCCATCACCAGCGGCATGCAATCACACTGACTTACCCCTGGCAGCGTCCTGTGAGCAGAGTTATCGTCCAGTTTTGGTCAAGCCGAAAGTAGTCCGGCAGGTTTTTAGGTACAGCGAAATAAAACTTTTCTCTTCCCAAAACATTATGTGTTCAAAAGAGTGATATTTTCGCATCCCTCCGCGGCGGAGGGAGACATGGCTGTTGTTGGGCTCGCTGTCTGAATGACGGCGCGCACTGATACGAACAGAGAGAAAATAGGACCAATTGATAACGACGTGTGACTTTTTCCACTACAATGTTTTTGGGATGCAAAAATATCACTCTTTTGAACACATAATGTTTTGGGAAGAGAAAAGTTTTATTTCGCTGTACCTAAAAACCTGCAGGACTACTTTCGGCTTGACCAAAACTGGACGATAACTCTGCTCACAGGACGCTGCCAGGGGTAAGTCAGTGTGATTGCATGCCGCTGGTGATGGGGATGCCATACAGATTCATGTCAAAAATACCGAACTATCCCTTTAAGGAGAGGCAGGGCAACACTCCAGCGCCAGAGTGTTTTGCCAGTTATGGTTAGCAAGCCTGAGCCAACCTGCTTGTCTGAATCTCTGACTCCCTGAAACCTGACTTGAACCTAATCTGTTTTTGTCCTCTCTGCTTCTCAGGAAGAACCAGCCCGAAACCTGAAACCTGGAAGAGTTTCTCAGTTTGAAACCAATCTGTCTGTTCTCTGAAGAACCCTGGAAAATCAAATCCGTCAGATACCTGCCTGCCCGCCCTCAGAAGAAGCTGAGAGAGAATCTCAGATCCAGATCAGTAAGATCACTAATTAAGCCCTGCCTCTGCCTAGCCCTCTGCCAACCTACAGCCTCTGGATCCTCCCGGTTCCCCCCTTCTACCGCTCTGAACAACTTCTGAACAGGTATAGACCTGCACTCACTCAACCCGCAAGATTACCTGGAAGTCTGCTAACCAATCTGTCCCTCTCTGCAGTGAAACCAGTTGTGACCAGACCCGGACCCGATGAATCCCAGAATCAGTATTCATTTATTGTGATTGTTCAATAAACATTGTGAACTTTTTCCCAGCCTATGAGTGTTCTGCATGTGGGTTAGATCCCTTAAGACAAACATGACAAGAGGTAGACTTAACTCTTTAGGGGGAGTGCCTACAAATAAAAAGATAAACATATGAAGAGAAGATAAGCCTAAATGGGAAAAATGCAGACAAAATGTGAGGGATGCAGATCAGCAAAAATAAATTTAGAATTACAGAAATTAGTTTATTCTCTTTTTACTTCGAACTTTGTTTGGAAAATAAGGTTGGCAATGACAACATGGCCTGTTGCCTTCTATGGCAACTGGAAAACACATACCAAGATAGTTTTTCAAGATGATGGAAAATTATAAAACTAAGTTAGAAAACTAAGAAAATTAAGTACAAGGAATTACCCAGAATTGTAGGAAAATGTTCCTTTAATGGGGTATTGCAGTAACCAGTATAAGATCTAAAGGATCCGTCATTAACATTTTTTCCTGCATTACTTTTACTTTTATACTTCAAGTAGTTTTAAATGTACACTTTAACTTGAGTAAAAAGCTTAAACTGATACACTTTACAACTTTTACAACTTTAAATAGTAGGATTTATACTTCTACTTGAGTAATTACATGAATACCTTTGACACCTCTGATTAAACTATAAAGATTTACAGGAAACCTAACAACTTATTGACTCAACAAGAGGATGACTCCCAGTTGTCACAGGAAAACAAGCCAAGCTATAATGCAATAACTTAATTCACATCATTTACAAAGCTCTGAGATGGTAATCATCTACTTATCAGGGAGAAAACATAGAGTACTGATCAAAGAAGAAACCTCGTCCTCACCACTCCTTAATGCTTGACCCCTTCCAGAGAGGGCTGTTGGCCCCTTTCTGTACATCCTGTTCAACTACAGCTGGAAAACTGTAAACAGCAGCAATAAATATGCATAGCAACCACCATCAATCGCTTGTATTTAAGGTGATGATGAGCTAGATGTTAAAGAGGACATAACAGAAATCTACTCTGTCATGCAAGAAGCTGGCCAAGGAGCTGGTCTGACCACAGAAAACAGCAGTAAGGAGAGCAGATCTCTGTCATGATTCAGCTGCTCCAAGTTTCACTGAGGATCTGAGATTATGAATTACATCAATATGATCAGAAAAATCTACTGAAGAGGTTCAGCATGGAGTCCGGAGTCCTCATTGACTTCTTTCAGTGTTTTCTAGCAGCCTTAGTCCCAGTATGGTTTGTCTGCTGCTTTCAGTATTGCAATGATTTCATAATATACCGTCAACCAGGGACATTAAGGTGGGATTAGAATAACGTAATCTATACAAGTTTGACAGAGGATATCTTCTGAGCTATTTCAAAGAGTTTTTTTTCCCCCATGACTTAACAGGTGTCTTATGATAGCAGAATACATTGTCCCACTAAAGTAGGCTGTTTTTCCACAACAGAAAGAGACTCTATGAGTGACTCTCCTGGTCAGAGGTAAACTATCCACAAAGCTGTGTTGCTATAGCAGTCAGCACTGTAGAGACTGACAGATGATACGGTTAGTGGGACAGTGATAGAGTGACCAGAAATGCCTGTTTTATAATCTAGGGGATGGGGCGGGCTGTTTAATCACATCAATCTAACTGGGAGACCGGTTAACAAGAAATACCATTAATCACCAACAGGAAATAACTTTAAATCAGATCAGAACAGTATGCAGGGCAAGAGATGGAGCAAAGCACAACCCGTACAGCTAAGAAGAGGAAATGCAGTTACAGTAAAGACTGGGAAAAATATCCATCTCTGGGTGAAACTTGTGCAAGGCAAGTCTGATAAAGTTTTGTGTGACGTTTGTTTTGAGACAGTTTCCCTTTTCACACGGTGATGAATACGACATAACAACAAAGACAATGTAAGACTCACAGAAAAAATGTTGCTTAAAAAGAATGTTCCTAAACTATGCATACGTCACTTCTAAAACAAAAACAGGATTTGAAAACAGACAAGGTAACGGCAGCTGAGCTAATTAATGTTTACCACACTGTGAAAGTCTCCCTATCATACAGGTCAGAAGACTGTGGTAATAAGCTAACATTGAACATGTTTCCAGACTTTGAGATTTCAAAGAAAATGTCATGTGGTTGTACAAAGGGAGTTTTCATGAAACCCCAGTCAGCCTTGGAAGATGGACGCTCACACCGAGCCTGGTTCCGCTGGAGGTTTCTTCCTGTTAAAAGGGAATTTTCCTCTCCACTGTTGCTACAAGCATGTTGGGTATGAGGGATTGCCTTTAAGTCAATGAGCTGATCCTTAGATCCAGCAATCCTTAGATAGAAAACTGATCTGGTTGAATTGTCTCTGTAAAGTACCTTGGGATGACGTGTTGTGAAGAATCATCAAGGCAAACTGCATGGCCCACATAGCATAAAACTGTGCAAGACATGCTGGAGACATGTTGAATATTGACATTAACTATGTAGTGAACAAAATATTAAATCCCTTTTCTATGTCTGCTCAGAATACAGAAGAACTGAAAGCTGTGTTTGCCTCTGTTGTCATGTTGTACAGAGACGTGTACCGACATGATGGTTGAGCCTGTGACCTGCTGTCCAGAGGCTGCATGACTGCTGGGAAGCTATCAAGAATTGTCACAAGGAGAGATTTCCCAGAAGCACTGTGGCAGCTGTAAAAACCAGATCAGGATGGTGACAACAAACTAAAGGCCTACCTAGCTTTCCTAAATAACATATTGAAGATCTTCAGTGATATTGTGCTTCTGTTGGGGGTACAGGATGGGTCCATGTGCAGGCTATATGACATAATGCTAACTCTAAGGCTAAGATCCAACTAAGACAAATTGATTCCTTCTTTGGAATGGAGATCAGTGCTATTGTAGAACAGTTTTCTGACTAAAAGGCAGCAACTATCAAACATGATTTTTTTCAACTTCTACAAGACTGAACCCAATTGAAACATTGAAAAATGATGTGACTTCACGGACAACATCTACCAGAAGGATGTTGCACATTTGGCACTGAAGAGCAGCTTTACATTCTCCCAGCTCAGTGCTGCTTTGCAGGGCCTAGGGATAAGGGGGGAACTAGACATGGATAAACTGTATGTGGAACACTGTGTGACTCTGCCATGCCAGCAGGAAATTGTAAAGAGAAGAGCTCCTGTTGTGGAGAAGTGGTCAGTCCTGCTTAAAAACACAAAGGTAACAAATCTGACTGCTTTTTCATCTTTTCTCTTTAGCATCCATATAACTAATGCTTCTATAGAGAGAGTGTTTTCCCACATGACTGCAGCCTGGAATGATCAGAGGAACAGTTGCTCTCTGGAGATTATCAAGAGTGAATGCAAGTCAAGAGCAACCTTAAGTACAGTTGCAAGGATTTCTACTGCTTTGCACCTAAGAAAAAGGCCTTGTTAGAAGCTGCATGCTCAAGCAAAAAGGACAAACCAAAGAACATCAAACGTAAGATCATTGTCTATATGGTTTAAAATATTGTGTGCACCGGGCCAGTGCAGTGCTAGATTTTAAGACACTGCTCTATTCTTATGTTTCACCGGCAGGTGCTTTCTGTGGTGCTGAGGGTGCAATGTCTGTGTGGATTCAATCTGCCTTTAATTGTTGCTGCGACGGAGAGGAAAGAAATACTTTTGATGAATAAAACTTTTAAAAAGAAATCCGCCAGGTGCTCTCCTTTGTGCTGGGAGAGCACTGATTGTGTTACTTTGATGATCAAAACTGGAAAAATGTTTTAATTTAATTCAAGTTTTTGTTTCCTCCTTACCAGTTTTGATTTGTGTTTCTGGTTTAATATCTCATATTCTAGCTTCTCTTCTTTGATTTCCTGTTAAATCCAGAATAGTATTTAAAATCCTCCTTCTCACATATAAAGCCTTAAAGCTCCATCTTATATCAGAGATCTGATTGTTCTTTATGTTCCTAACAGAGCACTTCGCTCTCAATCTGCAGGTTTACTAGCGTTTCCTAGAATTTCAAAAAATAGAATGGGAGGCAGATCTTTTAGTTATCAGGCTCCTCTCCTGTGGAACCAACTACCAGTTTTAGTCCGTGAGGCAGACACCCTGTCTACTTTTAAGGCTAGGCTTAAAATGTTCCTTTTTGATAAAGCTTATAGTTAGAGTTGCTGAGGTTATCCTGAGCTATCTCTATAGTTATGCTGCTATAGGCTCAGACTTCTAGAGGACACAGGGACCCTTACTTCATCATTCTGCTTCATTCTCTCTCTATTCTCCCACTCTGCAGAATCTGTTAGTTCAATCTCTAAAGTTATGCTCTCTCTGCTTTTTCTCAAGCTTCAACTCATTTGTTCCTGTTTGGGTGTGACTCCATCCTGGAGAGAAATATCAGCTGTACTGCTGCCATCATGCTGCCATCAACAGCCTTGTTTATACATGTTGGAGATCGGACTGTTTTTCCAGTGTCCTGTTTCTCTGACTGTGACTGAGTGGATGTGCTCTCTTCATCCTCTGACATGGGAGCTGGCTTGGAGCTCGTCTGCCTGTCTGTGTGTTTCCCGGACAGGGCCTCCTTTTACGGTTGCCTTTTGTTTCTCTGCTTCTGTCTCCTTGAAACCCAGTCGGCCTCAGCAGATGGCCGCTCACACTGAGCCTGGTTCTGCTGGAGGTTTCTTCCTGTTAAAAGTGTTTTTCCTCTCCACTGTCGCTACAAGCATGCTTAGTGTGTGGGATTGCCTTTGAGTCAATGAGTCGAAGCAATCAACTGGTTTTCCTTAGATAGAAAACTTTGAATCAATTGACTGTATAATCTGGTAAATTGTAAAGTGCTTTGAGATGATGTGTGTTGCGAATTGGCACCATATAAATAAACAGAATTGAATTGAATCTATTTAATGTAGTAATTTTAGATGGCATTATCTAGTAAAGGAAGTTCATTTTCAAATGCATCTATTTTGTGTAGCTGAACTACAGTGTGTGAATCTGAGCTGAATGAGTTTCTGATTTGTTCAGATAATCACCTTATGGTACTACATGAGGTCTACAATAATTCAGAGCATGTTCTGCTTGAATATATGGTTTAGCATGTAATTCTACTTGAGCAACAACTTTAATAGGATTTTTTGAGTTCTGCTGGGTTTATTTTGTTGCTCTGTTGTTGGAGAAAAGAAACATTAAAATACAATGCCGGAAGTACTATTGTATCCTGTCTGTTCTGTTTGATTGTACACAGTCAGGTGTGTTAGTAATGTTATTAGCAAAGAAGCATACTGATTTTTTTTTTTTCAATATTTTTTTTATTGTAGACTGCCTTGATACACTGGTGTCCCAAATTGCCCCGCACAAAGATAGTATTTGTCCCTCATCTGGTGAATCGGGTTTTGGTCATCCTAGACGGTGTTTGTAGGATAGGTACACTAACATTAGCTGTAGAAGAAGTGCCTCTGATGTACAGGTAGCATTAAAGCTGTAACTGAACTCTGATTCATATATTATTGGAATGTTATGCTTTTGAAGATAGTAGGATGACATTGGAACAATTGGAAATAAATTTTACTGGGAAAAATATCTGGGATAATATCGACTCAATTCAGTGTTGTGCGTGAACGTGATCAATGCTCGCCTTTCACTAAATAGTTCATATTATTAGTGTAGCTGAACTAATCGGATTTTGAAGTAATGAGAACGAGGGAATAATGGGCGACACACACAGCTCACGTTCACCTTCAATTAATAATGACACTTTTCATTGGATAAAATTAGGTTTTATGGCACTTATTACTGCTAATAACATGACAGACCAGCAGGTCTACTGCTAGTACTAGTCTGTGTGATTTAGACTCATCTGCTGGTATTTCCGATGCCAGTTTAACAGAGCGCTTAGCAGAGTTTGATCACCTAACAAATGAAGACTGGGACGGGAAGCTTTTTGTGCAAACTGTGCCCACAGTGACTTAACAAACATGTACGTACACCAGCCACGTCAACTTCAAATTTAAAGCAACACATCGAGTGAAAGCACCCGAGCTAACTGAAGAAATATACTGAATGAGGAACATAAGAAATCATTTTGGATCCAGATCTTTTCAGCAGAACCTGAATGTTCCAGATTTTTTCAGAAGTTTTGTATTATTTGTCTAAATAAAGGCTTCACTGTACATACAGTCAGGGGGGGATTTACCATTAGGCAATGCTAGGCAGTTGCCACGTCCCCAAGTTCCTGGGGGCCCCATAAAACTATGTTTAATACAAATATTCCTTTTCTTATTCCTTTATAATATTAAGTGTATCTCAGCCCCCGCCCTTCAATGTCCAGCACATTGGATCAGTCCATTTGCTGCACATGTTCAGAAAGGCCCAAACAAAACAGCAGCAAACCATTTAAAAACAATGCAAAGAGCAGTGTTGTGAACCGAGAGCTTTAGTCACCTTATTTAGGGACTTTTCAGACCCCTCTAACACATTTATCATAAAAAAGCACATAGTGCCAAATCTAGCAACTTTTTTTCTGCTACTGGAGAATTCTATCTTGTCTGCTGTCATGATTCATGCAGTTATTATTTCATCCATTGAAACAGATAAGCACATCATGGCTTGTCTACAGTGAAAAGACTGTATTCTTTACTTTTGCCGTCGCCTTTTTGGAAACACAGGAAGGAGCAATGAGCTAAGTGAGCTTAGTGCTTGGAAAAAGTCTTTCATTCCTTTTGAGACGGCATGAATAGTCAGCTGAGTACAAAACATAGAGAGAAAAACAAGAAGAAAAGGGACAAGAAGAGAAGGACAAAACGTAGAATTAATAATGTATTTCTTACCTATTAAAATTTCCGTATCTGTATAATGGATCTGTTTTATGTGTTGTCTTCTCAATTCAGAGGGCCCCGTGTCCGTCTTTGCCTAGGGCCCCAAATTTCTTAAATCTGCCCCTGCATTCAGTATACCATGACTGCATCGAGTATTTTCCATTTCTTTATATATATTATGATCACACATTTAAAGGCTGAAATATGAGGTTCTATTGTAGGATTGTGGCTTAATTTACCGAATGTCCCGAATTAGTTCATTTAAACAGTAGGTTTGTGAACTTAGTTAATCTTTTTGGAAAAAAAAAACAATGAACATGAGCTACTTGTTTTTCATTTGTATGAACTGAACTTTGAGCTCGTTCTTTTAGACTATGAACTGACAAAACACTGACTTAATTTATAACTGTTTAGAAAAGTTCTGCTGTGTTCCAAACGATAGTCTTTTTGTTTCTAATCTGCTGTTCTACTTCCGACCAGCAGGGGGCGATAAATAGCACATTCAGCTGCTTTATCACAGTAGTGACGGTTAGCGGAAGTACAACAAAATGAGCTCGTATAAACAAAGCTAGAAGACCTGCTTGTTTTCGTAACTGCAAAAATATTTCAGCAGTAAAAATGTCTCCAGTTCAGCATCTGAGAGAGTTTATCCGAGAAAGACTAACTGCTGCAGCTGAAGAAATCTTCACAGAGGTTGAAAAAACCATCCTCCGCTATGAGGAAGAAAACAGACTGATGGAAATCTGCAGGAAACCCCAAATAAATCATCACAAAATTGGTACGAAGCTACTATAAGTGTCTCATTAAAACTGAAAATTCTAACGTATTTTCCTATATATATGATTAGATATGTTGAAATGGATGATTTATTTTATATCTATGTTTCCCAGAGAAAGTTTTCTTTGAGTAGCTTTAAATAATATATATATATATATATATAGATAGATAGATATATACATATATAGATATATACATATATAGATATATACGTATATATCTATATAGATACTTACATATATGTACACATATATATATATAGATGTGTATATATTTCTATATATACTGCAACCGTCGGAATAGCTGCTTCCCTGCGACTTTAAATGCACAATGTTTATATCTATATCTATATATAAATATAGATATAGATATATATATATAGATATATATATCTATATATATATTATTTTTTTTATTTAGTTTTTTTTTTTACAGTTGTGGTCTAATTGTTGCTCAAAGTGGGTTGCTCTGACATGTTTTAGTGTCTCTATACTCCAGTTAGCAAACAAGTTAGTTGATGATTATTTGAAGAAATTGTTTAAACACGATAAATTTGATTAATTGATTCAGCCCTAGTGGATTCCATTTTCTGAACTTTTATATAATGAAGAATTTTTTTATTCAGTTTATTAACTGTAATAAACTGAATAAAATATAAATATGAGCGTTGAATAATAACTGAAATGAAATTTGAACTTGCCCTCAAAAGATTCCAAAAAAAACAAAAACAAGATAAGATAGTTAGATAAGAGCAGGCACTCAAAATGTAGGTAGTTGTGGCAAAATAGGCATTTTACTAATTTGTTGTTCTAATGACAGCCTACAAGTTCACCACTATAACATGATTACCCAAACCTGATGTGATATGTGAAGTTGCAACGCTAGGTTCAGTGCTAGGTTCTGATCTGATAAGACATAGATTTAACTTTTTGATATGAATGTCATGTTTGAAGGAAACTAGACTAGACCGCTTATCATAGGCCAGTACCACCTCTTTAGTGAAGCATTGTGTTGGTGGCATGAAACTTTCCTGTAGAGGAAAATAATGTTTAAGCAGTGTACTGAGGCACCATGGACAAAACCATAGACCCAATGCACGTAGCCAAGATCTAAAAGGAATGCTTCACGGTCACTCCATTAATGTCCTAGAGTTGCCAAGTCAGAGTTCAGAATTTTATACAGATTTGTATAATTTATCTATTTTTCTCATGGAACAACAGCTTTTTGCAAAAAACCCCGGCCTGTAGTGGTGCATTCAAATCGAACACAGTGTCCGGTGATTTCCGCGAGCCATGCAGGTAGTTCACCGCCCTGCATTCCAGATGCACAGTATTTACACCTTGGACCGCATCATCAAATTGAAGGAGCTTTAGCTGCATAAAGGTGACACCCCTCATAGATGAAAAACTAGCAAATAGAATGAATGGCTAGTGTTTTATTAGTGTTGGCTTGTGCAGTTAAAATGGTCATTTGTAAAAATGAAATAAAAAAATTTAAAAAGATCATGTATGCTACTGTTGTTTCAGGGTTATCAAAGATAATTTTTTAGATCATCCAGAGATCAACTTTCACCCCATTAAGCTCTGAAATATATAAAAATGATCAACTTTTTCCAGTGACCTGCTGTTACCCTTGGCAACATTGCGCCATTTCTTGTCAAGGTCTCACTGTCGGTATTTCACAATAAAAGCACAGGTGAAACTTAACTTGCTGCTAGATTTTGCTCTATGATCAGCTTTTGAATCTGCTTGGGAGTACCATCAATTTTTGTAAAAGCCCTGGAAGCACAAAAAGAGTCCACTTTTTTCCATCCAGAGCTGCATCTGGATGACTGTCAGATTCATCCAGACACGGTATTTCTTTGTAGCTCTATCCACGCAGAATCACTGATGCTGGGTAGTGATAGATTTTACCTGGGCTGGAGGTGAGGGAGGACACAAACAGTATTTCCAGGGAAAAATTAAAATGGCTTTTTTTAAAGCCACATAAAACCTCTTGAGAGCATTCCTTAATTCTATCTTTGTTATTTTTTCTGAATGCACCTTTACCCTCCTGAGGAAATCTGGAAAATTCCTAACAGAACACGACCTGTTACCCATGAGTTTGGTAAATTTGTGTCAAAATGTTCCTCAGGCTTTTAACAAGCAATGCATTGTAAAAGGGGTAATCAGATATTTTTAATGATTAATATTTGTCCCCCACAGAACTCCATGAGCAATATGGATCCAGTCAGGTGGAAACTGTGGCCATCGAACATGGCCATTCGTCCCGTCATAACCAAGGTGAAGTAGTAGCCCAATGGACTGGAAATGATCAGGTGGAACCAAAACATTCCTCTCCTCTTATTAAAGAATTTAGGGAACCAGGACCTCTGTGTGTTAAAGAGGAAGAAGAACATCTACTTTCTCCATTGATCAAAGAAGAAAACGTGGAACCCGAGTTCACATGGGCTACAGAAAAAAATAAGGAACCAGATTTGCAACTGATGGAGGACCACAATGAGCCAAGACCTCAGTTGAGCAAAATGGATGAGAAGGTAGCAGAATCTCCACAGCTTGAGTTAAAGGAAGAAATTAATTATTCACTACCTAAACATGAACAATGGCTACTAGAACATTTATCTGTTACACAGAACCAGAAGGACCTACACAACAGTTGGGAGGAGGAGCAGCTTGTCCAGAAGCAGTCCAGTAGTTTGATGGAGACTTTTACTCTTCATGAAGAGGATTTGCATGAAAGAGAACCAATAACTGAGGAGCTTTCCTTTCAATTCTCTCATGTAGTTGAGACTAAAGTTCAGGAAGGATGCAGCTACAATGGGCCTGAGACTCGGTCTCAAATTGAGACAAACAAAAAGTCTTTCCAATGTGACATTTGTGGGAGATCCTATATGAATAAGTCTACCATGAAACGCCATTACAGAAGCCACACAGGTGAAAAACATTTTACATGTACGACATGTGGAAAAAGTTTTTCTCAAAATTGTGATTTAAATTCTCACATCAGAACCCACACAGGTGAGAGGCCTTTTCCATGTAAGACATGTGGAAAAAGTTTCTCTAAAGTTCACAATCTAAAGGCTCACATCAGAACCCACACAGGTGAGAGGCCTTTTCCATGTATGACATGTGGAAAAAGTTTCTCTTGTACTCGAAGTTTGAAGGATCACATCAGGACACATACTGGGGAAAGACCTTTTCCATGTAAGACGTGTGGGAAAGGTTTTTCTCGGATGAGTAGTTTAAAATACCACATCAGGACTCACACAGGTGAGAAACCTTTTCCATGTAAAATGTGTGGAAAGAGTTTCTCTCAGATCTGTGATTTAAATACTCACATCAGAACTCACACAGGTGAGAGGCCCTTTTCTTGTGAGACATGTGGAAAACGGTTCTCTAAAGTTTATAATTTAAATGTTCACATCAGAACCCACACCGGTGAAAGGCCTTTTTCATGCAAGATATGTGGAAAATGTTTCTCTTGTACTGGTAGTTTACAGGAGCACATAAGAACCCACACTGGAGAGAGACCTTTTCCATGTAAAACATGTCCAAAAAGTTTCTCACGCTTGAGTCGTTTAAATGATCACATCAGAACCCACACAGATGAGAAACCTTTTCCATGTTAGACATGTGGAAAATATTTCCTTCAGACTGGTTATTTAAATGATACTATTACAACCCACTTGGATGAAAAGCCTTTTCCGTGGAAGACGTGTGGAACAAGTTTATCTCAAAGTAGTAATTTCAATGCTTACAAGAACACAGAAACAATTGAGAACCATTTATGTCAAATATGTGGGAAAAGCTTTATCGACATTGAATTACCACATGAAAGAAAGCACAATAATGAGTAGTCCTCATTAGACCTGACATGCATTTAAAATTTAAATTTAAACTAACTAGTAATTTCTTTTTTTTTCTTTTTTTTTAACAAAGGAGTGCTTTACAAAGTATGCTTAGTGTGAGGGATTGATAGAAATAAACTGAATTGAATTGAAGTGGCCTTCTATTCTGACAAAAAAGGACTCATTTTCATTTACTGGGACAAAAAGGCAGCGTTCACCGTGGCTTTGAAAGCTAATAAACATACATAAACCTACAATTCTTTATGAAGATTGGTTAGTTTGCAGGATCTACTTTTATGCCTTGTACAGTAACAAGCGACGCTGCCTAATTTAGCTGAATGGAAAAAGTTAGCTTTACGCTAATTTAGGCAGTACAGATCACTTGTCAATGAGAAACTTTCTAACTTCGGTATCCCGTTTAAAATCTCTTCTTTACTAACACCTTCCACCTGAGGAATGCTTGCTTCATGTTCGTTCTTGGTTTTTGGTGTCTCTGGTTTTGTCGTGTTTTAAGTTCTCTTTTTCACTTTTTTTGGAGATGGTGAAACCGTTGCTCGCTGCTTCATATGCACTGTTCCGCATTACACTGCTGTAGTGCAGATTTTCACTTGTTGGGTTAGCATCTCCAAATGATCTTCAACGCCGCCTCTTAATTACATTGAAGTGTCTGCAAGGTAAAAATTTATTTTTAAATGCAATCTTTGATTTCAGACAGTTAAAAAAAGAGAAATTGTTACACAATATCCCTTTAAACTGGCATGACCTAAGTTCTGATGATGTTAAGGCTTAATCTGTTTTCAATGAAATTGTTACTGATAGGGAATGCAAAATGTGGTTTTTTGGGTTTCCATCCAGTTCTCAGGTCAGTTTTGAGCAAACTTTTCCAACTAAGTTTTTATGTTTTATTGTATACTTTGTCTCATTTTTTGTTTTCAAATCATTACTGCTTTACTCTATACATTTTAGGCTTTTGAAAATGTTTTACTATTTATTTTAGTATGTAATTAGGTAACTAAGCTCTACTTGAAAGTGATGTGTTGATGTATTATAATGCCGATTTCAAATATGTCTCTTTGACATCAATACTTGGAAGCACATTCTAATACCCGTTTCCCAATGGCCAAAAAACACCAAACATGTAAGCTTGCGAACTATCGGCTTTTAGTGGATCTGGGAACTACTCACTGACCCGGGTCAAACAACTCAACAAGTCACTTGGGTTGAAATCACCCTCAAAAGGCTTGGCTCTGATCGGTATTCAACGTCAACGCCTGTCAACATTTGTTGCATGTCTTTCCTCTCTGACCTCCTTATTTCCTGTCTGTTGACTCTTAAATAAAGGCAACTAAAATAATCAATCCATTTCCCGTCATGCTTCTCCCTGCTGGGGGTCACGAGGGGTGCTGGTGCCCATCTCAAGCTGTCACTGGAATACACTCTTTTTAAAATAAAAAAAAAAAACAAAAGAACAAGATTTTAACCTTTATGAATGGGAAACATGTTTCCACATCCCTCCCGACCAGATTTGATGAGTTTGATTAATGCGTTAACTCGGCTAGTTGTGAAACAACTCAAGAATGTCATACATTGCAGTGGCTACTGCTGCTGTGATTGGCTTAAAACTGTACATAAAGGCATGTGCCACTTACTGACTTACCCAATCAGCTCAAAGAATTGTACTGAGTTTTCAGAGTTCCTTCCTGATTCAGTGTTAAACTCTGACAAGTTGATTATAGCGGCTGATTTTAACATAATTGCCTACATTAAAGGTGATGGCTTAAATGCAGCCTTTAATCCTAACTTAGATTTGCTCTAAATGTGAATAGTCCCTCTACATTCTCATCTTCATACTTGGAACTTCATTGTCTCACAATGGGGAAATTCTGATGTTACAGCAGGAAAAAGATTATAGAAAAAATGGTCACACAAATGTGGACCTTTAGAATAAAAATAAAATAAAATACTGCATTGTAACGTGTTTTAAAAATATAGATAGTGTGCACCTGGAGAATAAATATCGTTCCGCTCTCCTAAAAGAAGGTTTCACTTTAGTGGATCATTATCAAATAATGCAGTTATAAATTTGAAAGAATCTGTTCCACTTCTTATATCCTCTGTGTCACTGAACAATACTGCATAGGGAAACAATTTAATTTATTCCCCTTGACAAAATGATTATTTTGCTTATGGGTTTAAAAAAAAAAGCTGGCTCCTTGGTTCAATGCAGAACTGTGCACTTAGGAGCAAAATGCCAAGAAACTAGAGAAAAAATGGGGCTCTACATGCCTGCAGGAATCCTACCTAGTCTGGAAAAATAGTTTACTGTTGTATAACAGCTTATTTCCCCTCATTAATAAAATAATCTAGGAAGAATCCTAGATTTCTGTTCAGGGGCGTGGCTCTGTATAACCGTCCATCCCACCTGCTCTTAGCAGTAATGATTTTATGAGATTCCTTATAAATAAGACTGATACTATTAATAATAAGATCATTAACACCCCTCTAAATATAAGTGGTTCACCTATAGATGTTTGCTCTGTTCGAATTCATGGGACGCGTCCTCAGAAGGCCAGATTGGAAGGACGATTACGTCATAGTGCGGCGCTGAGGTCTGGTCGGATTCCAAGAGTCCTCGTTATGCGGCCTTAAACTGCGTCCTTCTTTTAGTTTGATTTGAAGGACGGGTCTGATGTATCCTCAGTATTGAGGAGGAATCAAGATGAAATCTAGAATTTACAACTAACCCAAAGAAACATTTAAACCTTAACCAAACTTTAAGAAAGCTCCAGCTGCGGAAAAAAGAAGAAAAAAAGATATTGAGGATGGAGAAAGCAAGGAGAAAACAAGTTAGCATCCGAGATCACGATTACAACTGGGGAGCACTGAAAGAGTTGTGTGAGGAAGAAGATTTTCCAGAGTCGGAGGAGTTGGAAGAGAGCGCGGTAACTCCTGTGAATGAACACACACCGGTTCCTAGCCCTGACCACAAAACACTTAAAAAGAAGAAAACAAATATGTGTGAAGAAATTAATATTAGCAATGAGAGCATATATGAAGCCATTCAAACAGTCCTGCAAAGATTCAACACACAGGACAAACGTCTCATGAACTCCACATAGAGGCGAATACAAAAGCTGTTAAGGAAAATAAGGAGGAAATTGGAAAACTTCAAAATCAAATAGCTGCCCTGACGAAAGAAAACAGCACTCTGATGGAAATGTGTAAAGAAAATGCCAGATACAAGAGGAGATGGGACCACAAGCTACTGGGCTTATGGGAGAAAGACAACGAGGATGGAAAAGAGGCTGTAGTCAGGATCCTGACCAGGGTGATTCTAGCGGCGGTGGATAAAATACGGGAATCGGTCGACACCGTTCATCGGCTGGGCAAGAAAAATGACGCAGTGACCAACAAAATGCTGAGACCAATCATCATTCAGTTTGCGAACCCAGAAAGTCAGAAATGAATTCTGGAAGAAATCTAAAGATGCAAGAGAGTCTGCAAGGAACTAAACATCCACTTCAGGGAGGACTTCTCTAAAGATGATCGAGAGGCCAGAGCTAAGCTGTGGCCGAAAGTGGAAGAGGCCAGACGGAACGAGAGAAAGGCGGGTTATGCTGTCATTGATGGCAAACGAGTCGAACCCTGAAAAGTGGACAAAAAAAAAAGATTAAAAAAAGATCAAAAAGTGCCTTTCTATCAGGTAACATGAAACAAAAAATGCTTCTGAATGTGCTGTAAAAGGTGTTGATTGAGAGTTTTCAGTAAAGATATAATTCCAAAAGTAAAAAAAAGAAAAAAAGGTTAATTTTGGGTTATGCAAATATGTTGGCTAACGAATAACAAGGGAGAAAAAATGTTGAAGACTGCCACAGCCCTGTTTTTGTTTATTTTGTTTTATTGCCTTCAAATGAGTTATACTTAAAGGTAAACTGTATGAAACAGTGAAGTTAAAAGAGTTCTGGGGGTTGGTTTAATTAAAATTTCCAATTAAGGACTTCATAAACATTCCTGCGTCTAATAATGTTAGAAAAAAAAGGCGTATTTCTGGAGTTTTCTAAAATATGTCTGTATCTTTTGTTTCTATAAATGTTAGAGGTTTAAAAAATACTGTTAAATGCAAGGCTTTCTTTTTATTTTGTAAGGAACAACAGGCAAATAGTTATTTTTCTACAAGAGACTCACTCAGAGGTAACAGATGAAAAATGTTGGAAACAGCAATGGGGAGATGAAATACTTTTCTCTCACTCTGCAGGATTGATGGTGCTTTTCAATAATTTTTTAAGAAAGGTAATTGCACACAAATGCGATACAGATGGACATTGGCTTATAATGGCAGTAGAGATGTATGATCAGAGATATATTCTACTTTGTGTGTATGGCTATAACAACAGAACAGCTAATAAGTCATGATGGAAAGTCTAAGTTTGGTAATAAATGAGTGGAAAATTACTTTCATGATCGAGAAAGTGGTAATGGGTAGTGGTTACAACATAGCTCCTGATTCATGGCTTGATGGCAAACCTCATAGAGGTCAGCAACCCTGTATATGATGATATTTTGACCAATCTATGTACATCAACACATACAGTGGATTATTGGAGAATCTCAAACCCCACCTCTGTAAAATACACTTGGTCTAACTCTGCAGATAACAATCTGTGTTCAAGATTAGATAATTGTTTAATTTCTTTGATTATAGCTAAAGATGTTTTAAAATGTGATATTTCCATATTCCCCCTAACGGACCACTGCATGATTGGACTGTCTCTGAGAATAATTCAACAACCTAAATCATCACAAAACATCTGGAAATTCAATAATAGTTTAGTACTTAATGCCAAATTCTGTTGGCAGGTTAAAAATTCTTTTTCAAAAAATAAATGGTCTGGATATGTCACATGCAAACAAATGGGAGTGGTTCAAATTTGAACTTAAACAGCCATTGGAACACAAGGGAAAACATTTCACAGGTGAGAAAACAAAAACAAATCATTTTTAAAATATATGAGATATGTGGAAAAACTGATATAACAACAGAAGAAAAGGCTGAATTGAACACCCTTCAAGTCAAATTAGATGACATGTATAAGGAAAAAGCTAACGGGTTATTTATAAGATCAAAAGCGAAATGGATAGAACTTGGAGACAAAAATACAGCATACTTCTATAGATGAGAAAAACAGAGGCAAAACAAAAAGAGAATAAATAAACTGAAGAAAAATGACACAATTATTAATGACCAAAAACAGATAAATGTTAAAATATGGAGTTTTTACAACAACTTGTATAAATCCAATTTCCAAAAAGAAGAATGCGACATACTGAAACAATCAAAGACAACAAAAAAAAAAACTAAATGAACAAGGGGGAAAAATATTAGATCAAGACTTAAACATATCAGAAATGGAAACTGCAATAAAACAGATGAAAAATGGGAAGTCACCAGGAATTGATGGCATAACATCAGAATTTTATAAACACTTTTGGAATGATATTAAAGAGCTGTTACATAAAGCTTTTTTTAGAATGTATAGATAAAGGATACTTATCCCCCACGATGAAAACTGGACTGATAACTTTATTACCTAAACCTAATAAGAATTTGCTAAACCTGAATAATTGGAGACCTATAACTCTTCTGTGCAATGACTACAAATTAGTAGCTTTAGTTTATGCAAATTGACTTAAATATGTACTGGCCACTCTAGTTGAGTTCAGTCAGCCTTCATAAAAGGCAGAAATATCCATGATAATGTGAGATTAGCTTTAGATTTGCTAGACTATCAGTCGCTTATAGATTTTGAAAATCTCATTCTCTTCATTGACCTTTTCAAAGCTTTTGATTCTATAGAACACCCCTTTCTGATTCAGACACTAAAAATGTTAGGATTTGGGGAAAAGTTTTGTAAAGTAATAAATATATTGTATAAAGACATAATCAGTTATGTTTCTCTAAACCCAGGAATGACCCCTAGAGTAGAAATTTCTCGTGGTTTTGACAAGGTTGTCCGATAGCACTAAAACTTCTCATTTTATGCACCCAGATGTTGGCTTATTAAGGTATAAATATTTTTGATTATGAATTTCTCATCAGTCAATTCGCAGATGATGCAGTTTTCTTTCTAAAGAACAAGTCAGTAGTTTTCCAAGCACTGAACATTATTTCTGTTTTTTCCAAATCATCTGGATTGAATATCAATTTACAGAAAAGTGAAATACTACCATTATATTCATGTACAGAAGCACAAATAATGTCCATTCCTGTGAAATCCAAAGTCAACTATCTCGGAATAAAATTAATGAAAGAAAAAAAAAACAAGGGAGGAAGGAAATATTAATGAAAAAATAGATAAAATGAAAAAGAAACTTAATCTCTGGCTAATGAGAAATTTGTCCATTGTTGGTCAAAATCTGAGGGGATATCAAAAAACATCAAAAAAGCTAATTCTATAATATACAACTTTATATGGAGAAACAAAACGCATTATCTTAAAAAAATCACAACTGGTTAAAGATTATGAGAAAGGAGGTCTGAAAACTCTAGATTTTGAATCAATGGTAGGAGTTTTAATAATAAATTGGATAAAAGCTTTTATGTCACAGAAAGAATCCATCTGGTTTCATATCCCTAAAAATATTTTTAAGAAAGTTGGAGGGCTGGAAATCATCCTGAAATGCGATTATGAAATGAGGAAACTTCCAGTCAAATTATCAGAATTTCATAAACAGATATTACACTTTTGGAAGATGATTTTTTTCACATAATTTTACTCCACATGGCTCCACACTGTGGAACAACAGAACTATAATGATAAATAGGAAAACAATATTTAAAGAAGTTTGGTTTAAAAAAAAAAGTGATCTTCGTTACTGACCTAATAGATGAGTGTGTAAATTTCTTAAATTTTAATACTTTTAAAGAAAAATTTGGTATCCAATGTTCATACACAGAATTTAACAAAGTATGCAAAATAATACCTGCTGTTCTGTTGCATTTAATACAAAGCTCTCTCTCTCAGTCAAATATACAACAACTCTTGCCAGAACTAAAAATTGAGCAATTTTTTATTAGACATAAAAAAAAAAATGTAACAATCATTTTATAGGGACAGCATTTAAATGCAAAATCCTATATAATTTTACTGGAATAACAAAAAGTTGTATAATTAATGATTCCGATAACAAAATATTTCAAATATTTAAAATGGCCAATTCCTCCAAAGAAATACAATATAAAATTATCAATAGTTATTATCCTACAGCAGAAACTCTTAGGAAAAGATTTGGATTTGAGGTGGATGCTTGTGTGTTTTGTCTTGAAGAACCAGAAACTATTAAACATCTCTTCTATTCCTGTCGAGTCACAGGTTGCTTTTGGCAGAACCTGCATAATTGGTTAAATAACAAAATAAATAATATAACACCTTTTGAGAAAAATCAAACATTAACATACAAGAATGACATTCCAAAGGATTATCTGATATGGTCAATATTGTTATAAGTATGGGAAATTGTTATAAGTATTAGCAAAATGCTAAAGTAACGTGACGTAAGGAACTGTCTTGTAGTAGAATGAGGCTGTCTCTTTTAATGTCTTTTTTTCCCTAAGTTTTGTATGTTTCCTTTGGTTGTAATAAAACTGCCTGTTTATTTATTCATTTATCTCTGTTGCCTTGCAATATTTAAGTTTATAATATATGCTGTCTTCTTTTTTATGCAAGAAAGAAATGTGGTGATTCCTACTTGAAAATGTAAATAATGTTTTTTTAAATTCACAACCAAAACTCTTCCGGACTCCTTATGTACACGGACTTAGAAGGATCCAGTCTAGCTAGACCGCGTCCTTGGAAGATGCAGCCCATGAATTCGAACAGAGCCAACGTTGTGGTCGTTGAAGACAAATGAGTCTGCTTTTCCTGCCAATCTGCTGCGGCTCTGCTTCAGTCCAGCAGGGGGCGGTAAATGAACCAATCAGCTGCTTCGTCTCAGTGACATAAAGCGGAAGGAAAACAAAATAGTTCAACGGCTGGTTTGGATTCAGCTAGCAGTCGACCGTGTTTTCATATCTTTGCTCAACATTTCAGTTAAAATGTCTCCAGTTCAGCATCTGAGAGAGTTTATCAGAGAGCGACTAACTGCTGCTGCTGAAGAAATTTTCACAGAGGTAGAAAAAACCATTATCCGCTACGAGGAAGAAAACAGACTGATGGAAAATTACTGGAAACCTCAGAAAAAACTCCAGAGAATCGGTAGGACGCTTTTGATTTTGCTAGAGGTAAAAGAGGTAATGCTGTTTTTATTGTAGTAAAGATAATTATTGTGACCGTATCGTATATAGTCTCTAGTCTACGAAGGTATCTGCTGATTATGGGGTGCTGTTTGTGCCAAAAATATGCTCACGTCTATATATATATATATATATCACTGATTCTTGAAACTTTGGCAAAAACATGTCCCACTAAGGAAAGTGCTAATTCTGTTGGAAAGAAATAAAATTTTCATGAATAAAAACAATCAAGGTTATAATCAGGGGGTCCTTTGCACAAATGCAAGGTTCTTTTAAAGTTTTTTTATTTTATTGTTAATTTAATGATTATATGCTGGCCCATTGCCTATAAAATCAGTTGTCCTTGGATAGGAGATAATCATTTCAACTTGATTAAAAAAACAAAAAGTAATAATTGAATTGAATAATATCTTTACCAAATGAAAGGGTACATTTTAATATGTATTTAAAACTACAAACAGTGAGTTTTGAACAATAATAACCATTATTTTGTGATTGTTCAAAATGTGTCCCACATATTTGTCACCACCGTCAGATATTTATAAAAAGCAATAAAATCAGGCAACTAAAAGGTCAACTACATGCCTGAGGACCCCATTTTCAAATCTTCAGCTCTACTGGATGCCTTAAGGTCACTCAAGCTCCTGTAGGTTTGCTATTTTCTCTTAAACTTGTTCATATTTTTTGGACACTGCTAATGTCACAACCATAACATGTCAACACCGTCTCTTTTGTATAAAAAATATTAGATTAGATTATGACATAAATGTTTACTTTTTAAGAAGAGGTCTAAAGTAGCTAGCAACAGAGGGGAAACAAGATGGCTAATGTGAACAACTCATGCATATCATGTGAAAGAGTAGGATTTTGTCACCACCGTCAGATTTTCTGTCTGACGGTGGTGACAAAAAACTACAAATGGTTCTCAATGGAGGCTAGAAAATAATTGTTGATCTGTAATGTTTCATTAACCTCTTTTATATTTTTATTTATGTAATTCCGCCTAGATTTCTTACATATTGTATAACCCTAGGGGATGGGGTGTGCCTTCCCTGTCTCTCAATTCACTATTATGCCATGTTCATTTGGTTTACATCATTTGGGATGCACATAGTGCACCTACTACCTACCTACATAGCACATAGTATACAATATTCCTTGTAAGCTATGGCAGGGCAACATTTAACCAAATCTAACATTTACTGTAATTCCCCCCAATTTCATAGTCATTACACTCAACTTTGACTTTATGTATTTTAGGAAGTTATGGCTAGGAAGCAGCTATCTGTGAAGGAAAGAAGGAAAAGAAACAGGGAATATCAAAAGAAGTGTGAAGGCCTACTGACAAAAAACCTACATATATTCAAGCAATTACTCAGAAGGTTCAAAATTTCTACCATAATGCAGCACGAATGACAACTGACAAACAGGACACAATCACACGCAAGAAAATAAAGCATCAGAGAATGATTCTGACTGATAATGATATTTCTTAATTGTACCTTATATTCCTTGAAAAATATTTGTCACAGTGCTCATGATTGTTATTTTTTGGACCAAATAGTTAAATAAAGTTAATAAGCAAGAAACCATTGACTTGAATTGTATACAGTTTGGAATTGTATGTTGAAATGAGGCCACTGTCACCACCGTCAGTTCTAAAGTCACCACCGTCAGAGGGCTTTTTATTCGTTTTAAATTAATATGCTTGCAATATGTTTCTTCAGTGCTGTTCTCTCATTAAAGTAATGGTCTCTTTTAATACAAAAATATGTTTGTTAAATAAAAAAACATGACTTTTTCTATTTTGGCTTAAAGTAAACGTTATCTGATGTTAGATATTTTAAAGGACTACACATGATACAGTTAAAAAAAATTAACAAAAATGATTATTCAACATTTAACAGCATAAATGTGTGCTAACAATGCCAGATAAAGATTTAAAAACTCTAAATACTTATTAGACCAAATAAATAAAAAATAATTAGCTTTTTATTGTGTCTGATGGTGTTGACAAAAACAAAGTAATAACTGGAAAAATGCCTATTTTATGAAAGAAATACAAAATGAGGAGGTTGCACCTGTACACTGCTGAACAGCCAAGACCTTGGTCTATAACAATATACCTTCAGATTTTGTAATCCAACTAACTTTTTATTTTCAAAATTAAAACCTGTTTTATCCAAATTCCCAAGAATCAGTGATATATATATATATATATATATATATATATATATATATATATATATATATATATATATGGGCTGAAATATCGAATTAATCGTGATTAATTGATTATTGAAATAATTGTCAACTAATTTAGTAATCATTAACTGGAGTTCTAGACACAGAGCGACCCACTTGGAGCAGCTTGTATCAAAATTGTAAAAATTATATATAAATATTTTACATTTAAATAAATGATGCTTTTATCTGTCAATATGATCCATCCATAACTCCTGAAATGGAAAAGTTTAAGTTTCACCTGGTTTAAGTTTGTAAAAAATGTTCCTTCAAGAAACTTTTGCTATTTGATTATCAATTGATTAATTTGAAAAATAATTCAGATTCTTTGATCTTTAAAATGATCATTAGTTGAAGCCCAAGAATATATGTATATGGTTAGACATGTGTGTATATATATATATATATATATATATATATATATAATATATATATATATATATATATATATATTAGTGCTGTCAATCGATAAAAAAATTTAATCGCGATTAATCGCATCAATGCCTAAGTTAACTTGCGATTAATCGCATTTTAATCGCAAATTTTTTTCCTGATTGAAAATCATTTAAATAATCTCGATGACATACAAAAAAATACATACAGGCTAGGTTTGTGCCAATGTTCTTTTTTTAAAATGAGAACAGGTCACAGATACTGATTTATGCCATAGAAACATATGGCAAGTAGATGGGGAGGCATGTAGCAAAAAATAACAAATATGTAGCCAAAAAAAAAGGCCCTGAAAACAGGCTGATGTAAAAGACAGTCTTTACAGTTAATACAGTCTTTTGAACGAAGCGTCAGCGCTTCAGGTTCAGGTCGTCAGCGCTGTTCAATGACGTTCCAAAAAAAGTTTCGTAAAGAAAAAACGTTCCTGTAGTGTTTTATTTAGCATTTTGTAAATCCCATTGAGTTCTGTTGGAATAGTCAATATCCCTCCGCCACCGGAAACGGAAATGGGGCCTGTTTACACTTAGTTGTAGTCTTTTCGCAAGGCCCAAGTGTTTATGCTTCACTCTGTGTACTCCGACGTCGAGGTGCTAACGTCTCTGTTAAACACTTTAAAAAACTCTGAAAATGGAATACGAAAGGTGGATTCTTGAGGAGGACATATTGGACTTTGAGTTTGACGGTAGAGGATACCGTCGCCAACTAGTGGTCTGGAGTGTGCAACGCTTCAGATTCGAACGGGAAGCAGAAGTTTATAAGCGGTTGTGATGTATCGGAAAAAATTGCTCTGGGATTTACAAAATGCTAAATAAAAACAAGACAGGAACGGTTTTTCTTCACGAAACTTTTTTTGGAACGTCATTGAACAGCGCTGACGACCCGGTGAGTAGCATATTTTAAAAAAAGAACGTTTAAGGTTGTTTTAAGGACATTATCGGACATGCACTATGGAAGCCATTCTGAAGCAGCCAGGGGGGGATTCTGCATGAGCCAAATAGCAGAGACAGGACCAATCGTCAAAATTTTGGTGTCAATCGATTTCATCCTGGACACTACAGAAAATGGGCTAAAAGTGTTAAAAACCGGAATTTTCCTTTAATGGGCTCGAAAGCATAAGCAATCTGATTGAGAAGCTAACCTGTCCTTTCAGCTTTATCTTCCATCTTCAACAAATCTAGTTTACATCTCAATAATTGTGGAGTTTTTTTGTTTGCTTTATTTTTAGATTAAAAATAATGAGTAATACAGTCATTATAAGGAGTACAAAAAAAATCTGTTAATCTTACAGGGAAAGAGTCAGTTTGGAGTCGCACATCATGTATATAGTAAGCTGGACAGACTCAATTAAATATAATGAAACCTTAAAAAAAGAATACTTTGCCCATTATAGAATTTCAAGAGGAAAGAAAAGGAATAAAGTGGTGATTCTCTTCGAGCCTCTTAAAAACAACGAGGGACAGAAAGGGCAGTTTATCTCCTCAGAAAAAAACACTTCAGGAGGAGAAAAACGAATATAGTAAAACAGTGATCCTCTCTGAGCCTCACAAAGTAACGAGAGGCTGGCAGAGCAGGTAAACCCAGCATATCTCTCTCACCTCGTAATGAATAAAAGAAAGAAAAACTCAGATAAACTTCCCAGATCTCTCTCTGAGAATCATCTCTCTGCCTCAGTCGGCATATAAACCCTCCCACTTGCTGTGTTTTTCTTTTCTTTAGACGTAGATGTGATTATGTTTTTTTTTAATATAGGCCTATGAACTTTCTCTGTTGTGGTTTCAGGTGCTGCACCGACTGGCTGTGGTTTGTAGAAGGAGCCAGCATTTTTTATTTTTTTTTTGTATGACTTTTCAAAATCTAAGTACAGAGCAGAGAGACAGAACAAAAAAAAATCTGTGCAGGTCTGTCCACCCTCATTGTGACATTGGGAAAAATCTAATCAGAGATTTAAAAAGTCGTATGCAGTCGGTGTTTTCTGGCCTTAACAGAGTTTTTTAAGTGGGAAAAATGCCCCAGTATCCAGTCTGTTAGAATTATTTTTACTGTTTGTGTACTGTATGCCAGTTAATCCCTAATGATGATCGCCTTATGCACGTTAAGGCTCATGTCTCCCAAGCAGTTTATCCAATTAAGACACAATTTGGAAATTAAATGAGAGTTTTCAGACAGAGTTGATGACTCTTAACAGTGAGCAGTCTTTCTTGGGGCATTCAGAATGGCCTCAATCTAAAAACACAGTGTCATATTTTGGTATGTTTGGACTGAGGGAAGTCTCTTCATCTTACAAACATGTGTTTGATGTAATGGTGTGATAATGGGGAAGGCAGGCTGTCTGCATAAAATGATTCTTTACCTGTGACTCGGAGCTGCTGCTGATTCTCTGATGAAGCAAGTACGATGTTACCATAGCATCTGTCCAGCCTCCCCGGTCTGAGTAAGATTACAATTCTGTAAAAGCTGTTGCCTTGTTTTCTAACTATTTAATGCATACAGCTTATAAAGTGATATTTGTTTATTACCCAGATAAATATGTCTTAAAGCATGCCTCCTGCATTTATTATGAAGGAAATGAGGCTAATTGCATTATGTTCATTATCTTTTTTGTCCCCTACAGAACCCCAAAAGCCACATGAGGAGGAAGCTCTGGCCATCCAACATCTCTTTAACCAGGGGAGGAGGTCCCGTCAGGACCAGGAGGAATTAGTCCCTCAGTGGACTGAGGAGGATCAGGTGGAACCAGAAAATTCATCTCCTATTAAAGAACTGGGGGAACCGGGGCCTCCGTGGATTAAAGAGGAAGATGATCCAGAGCTGCCACTGATCAAAGAAGAAAATGAGGAACCTGAGACTAAATGGGCTGCAGAGGAACAGAAGGAACCAGGTTTGCAACTGATGGAAAAACGGAATGAACCAGAACCTCATTGGAATAGAAAGGAAAAGGAGAAAGCAGAATCTCCACTTTTTGAACTTAAGAGGAAACCAGATTGTTCACTGCAGAAACATGAAGTGTGTCTACTAGAGCATTCAGCACCTAGACAGGACCAGGAGGAAAAGCAGCCTGTCCAGAAGCAGTCCGTCACTTTGATGGAGACCTTTACTTTTCAGGAAGTGGATCTGAGTGAAAGCGAGCCAAGAATTGATCAGCTCCTCTTTCATATCGCTCCTGTAGTTGAGACTAGAGATCAGAAAGAAAGTAGCTCCACTATGTCACAGAGTCGGTTTCAAAATTACACAAAAAGAGGGTCTCTGAACTGTGACATTTGTGGAAGATCCTTTAAGAGAAGGTATAACATGAAAAGGCATTACACCTCCCACACAGGTGAGAAACCTTTTTTATGTCAGACATGTGGAAAAGGTTTCTCTACAATGGGTAGTTTAGAATATCACATCAGGACACACACAGGGGAGAGACCTTTTCCATGTCAAATATGCAAGAAAGGTTTCTCTTCGATGAGTAATTTAAAGGATCACATCAGGACTCACACAGGCGAGCGACCTTTTTCTTGTGGGACATGTGGAAAACGTTTCTCTAAAGTTTATAATTTAAATGTTCACATTAAAACCCACAAAGGTTAGAAGTCTTTTTCAAGTAAATTATGCAGAAAAGATTTCCTTCCGATTGATAATTTGAATGATACCATTGTAACTAGGGCTTTTTTTTCATTTTGCAAACATATTTATCTGTCGATTAAATTTTTTGATAAATCTATTAATAACCGGATAGCCAAAGGTTCCTTAAAGAACATATTTTACGAAAGTAAACCAGGTGAAACTAAAACTTTTCGACTTCAGTTCAAACTGATGATTTTATTCCTTTTTTGAGAACATACTTCTCACTCACCTGTAGTTATGATGTCATGTGATGTTTCATGTGATGCTGTGTGTTGCCAAACTGCAACCTGAGAGAAATACTGCAGCTACAGAAACTCTGGGGAGTCAAAAATGCGCTGTTAAAAAAAGTGATTAAATTTTTATTTCTTTTTAATGGTCCGAGGCTAAAGATTCAAATGCATTAATTTATTGGATTTTTTGCCATGGCCCAATTGGCACATTAAATTTCCACATGAAAGAAAAGCCAGAAATTAATAACGTATTTTTCTGACTATAAATTGCACTTTTTCACTGGGGGTGCAACCTGTACTTCAGATTAATGAAGATTATACCATATATATTGATTTACAGTAATAAAACAGTTCTATAAGACAAAAGAAAAGGGAAATGCAATGCATTATGGGCACTTTACTATGGTGGCCTGAGCTGAATAAAAAAAAAAAAAAACGCAATAAAAAATATCAATATAACTGATAACAATACAACAGATGTCAAAAAGTGCGCTCTTATAAATCTTTTTAATGCGAGGTGGTGCCTGCATGTTCCTGAGATTTATCAATGGTTTAAATTTCATCATAATGTGTATTTTGGCTGGTGTGAGAGAATTTGTAATGTGTTATCCATGTCATCCAGATCAACCCTTCCTTTTAAAAATCCATAACTGTGATGTGAACTGTATCCTCTGTCATCAGGAAATGTCATCCATGATGATGATGATGAAATGTCAATAAATCCATAAAGTGTGGAAAGAAATCTCTTCATTCTGAACAAACTAAAACTTCTTCTGAGTTTTAGTTTGTTTTGGTTTTATTAGGGCAACACATAACATCTTATGTGGTAGAACTTGCTCTGCCCCAAATATCTTGGTAACAAATGTAAAGTTTCTAAACCCAATTTTCTTGTTTGTTTCACAAAGACAAATAAAAAACTTATTTTAACTTTAGATTTGTGCTCTAAGTTTGCTGTCTTTTATTGATACTGACTTTGAAAATACAGCTGCTTTAACTACTGACCCCTGGCTCTAATTGTTTATTCTTTAAAATTAGTTTCTCTGTTGAAACTGGGATGAGTCATTAGTGTTACCTGGCAGCTGCAGCAGAGTGTGCGGCTCTTTGAGGGGATAAGTCTGTGTGAAAAATTATCAAGTTTTTACGGCAGAGCTCGAAATCTAAGGCTGACTCTGAATATTTCAAATTCCACATCCTGTTTGTACCCCTTATTACCTCAACATTCTCAGAGTCAACAGTAAGAACCCTATCTCTGGTGAGAAAAGAACTTTGAACTGAATCTGGACACCCTTTAGCTTTACTGAGTCAAAATCTGGGCTCCCTTTAATAAAGCTGGTTTAACAAACTCAGATTCCGAAATCCGCTACTCTAAACTAATCTAGCTTAGGGTCGGGAAGTCTGAGTTTTCGGTTTCACAAGAGCTGTTATGAATTAGTTCAATCAACTCTAATAAGCTCCACTCAGAGTTAAGCGCATGTGTGACAAGTTTAAAAAGCCATCATCAGAGCCCTGATTTGACGAGTCACCATGGCAACAGAAGTGCCTATTTCACCCTACTCGAGCTGGAAATTTTATAATGAAGAAATAAAAAATGGAGAATGTGTTTAAAAGACAAAGCGCTACATCTACATAGGAGAGGAAGATGGCACAGGAGAAAACTGCTGCTCGAGTTAAGGTGTAGGTTTATATGAAGTGGTTTATGGCAGACCGTTTCTACATGTATTAAAAGCACTCTGCTCTCTGTTATTCCATTTGTAGATCACTAAAATGAAATTCTTCCTCATGAAAACCACACTCCTAAACTGAAAAATCTTCTAAATTACATTTTTGCAGTAGAACCTGAATTTCATAAAGTAAAAAAAAATGATACTAGCAAGAATTAAGTTTTACACATCTAGAAATGTCTATACATTTTAAGTTGCCATCCTGAATTTCATCAGCTTAAAGGAAAATTCCGGTTTTTAACACTTTTAGCCCATTTTCTGTAGTGTCCAGGATGAAATCGAATGATCGACACCAAAATTTTGACGATTGGTCCTGTCTCTGCTTTTTGGCTCATGCAGAATCCCCCCCTGGCTGCTTCAGAATGGCTTCCATAGTGCATGTCCGATAGTGTCCTTAAAACAACCTTAAACGTTCTTTTTTTTAAATATGCTACTCACCGGGTCGTCAGCGCTGTTCAATGACATTCCAAAAAAAGTTTCGTGAAGAAAAACTGTTCCTTTCTTGTTTTATTTAGCATTTTGTAAATCCCAGAACTATTTTTTCCGATACATCACAACCGCTTATAAACTTTCGCTTCCCGTTCGAATCTGAAGCGTTGCACACTCCAGACCACTAGTTGGCGACGGTATCCTCTACCGTCAAACTCAAAGTCCAATATGTCCTCCTCAAGAATCCACCTTTCGTATTCCATTTTCAGAGTTTTTTAAAGTGTTTAACAGAGACGTTAGCACCTCGACGTCGGAGTACACAGAGTGAAGCAGAAACACTTGGGCCTTGCGAAAAGACTACAACTAAGCGTAAACAGGCCCCCGTTTCCGGTGGCGGAGGGATATTGACTATTCCAACAGAACTCAATGGGATTTACAAAATGCTAAATAAAACACCACAGGAACGGTTTTTCTTCACGAAACTATTACTTTTACCTAATTTTTTCGACGTGAGCTTATAAAGCTTCAGGATTTGTATATAATGAATATATATCTGAAGAAGACTGAGTTGTATTCAGGAGTGTTTGTATGAGATATTTAGTTTGAATTGCTTTGTGATAGTCCTGCCTGCAATTTTCACAGCGTTCAATAAAAAAAGGATGTTGCCTGTTTTAAATAGACCATTCCATGTGTTATTTCACAGCTACAGTAGGAGCGAAACTTAATTTTCAGAGATTACTTCAATTTCATAATAATTTATCCGAGCACTGCTTCTCTCTGAGCTAGCAGCTCTCACCTTTTCCCCCCCTTTCTGTTAGTCAAGGCCCCTAGCCTTCCTGCTATACCGCAGAAAAGCTGGAGGAGCGCGAACCTCTCGTCGCCGGCCATTTTCCACATACCCATACTAGCAGCCAGAGTGGGGAGACGGAGGATTGATAAATATATATATAAATATATAAGTACATGCCATAAATGTCATTCGGGAAGGTTTTAGGATTCGGAAGGTTTTAGGACCTTTTAGAAAATGTTGACTGTAATCTCATGAGTGAGACAGGGAGAGAGACACAGTGGCAAAGTAAAAGACATCTGCTTTGAGTAAAATTCCAAGTGAAATTTGAATCCCAGTAAACCGACCAGGTGCATCCCCACAGCCTTGTCCTGAAACACTCACCACACATTTGGTGCATACTAGAGATGTCCCGATCCAGGTTTTTGCACTTCCGATCCGATACCGATATTGTTTTTGGACTTCCGATCCGATACCGATACTGGCCGATACCAGCCTATCCGAGCATGTGTTTAAGTTTAAGTTAAAGTATTTAGCCTTAGTTGTAAGACTCATGTTGAAAAGGGTTTTAGTACTCTTGATAACATCTAGCCAGCTAAATTAGGTGAGATTGAATAAAACACAATGCTTGGTAACAACAAACTTACCTGTTTATTAAGAGATAAACACAAACTGGACAAAATTATGAATAGCAATCTGAAATTGCACAGTGAACAGTAAAACCGTAAACAGTTAAAGGTGCAAGTATAACTGTAAGTTTTAATAAAAATGCAAAACAGGGAAACACTGGCGCAAAATAGTGGAGTGGATCGTTTCAATCGGCGAAACTGGAAAATACGGACCGGATTTTTTTTTTTAAAAACTGGATCGGCAGTCTGGATCGGCATTTTACATGCTTTGCCGATACACATTTTTTTGCCAATATCGGCGTCCCGATCCGATCCACGTATCGGATCGGGACAAGCCTAGTGCATACATAGCAGGGGTTGGTGCCTTAGACAATGCAGCCCCTTTGAAAAACTCAAACATTAGAAGTAGAAAGCTACTCATAGATATATTTTGAATACAGTTGCCAAGCTCACCCAGAGCCATAGCTCTGTTGAACCATCCATTCCACCTGCTCTTAGCAGTAATGATTTTATGGGATCTTTATAAATAAGATTGATCTTATTAAAAATAAGATCATTAGCACTCTTCTATCTATGATTGGTTTATCTCTGGAGGGTTAAATCTGAACTGAGTTTAGGCTGCTTTGATCCAGTTCAACTTTCAGAGTTAGCAAAACCATTGTCTTCATCTAAGCCTTCAACTTGTATGTTGCTGCAAAAAGTAGGAGGAAGATGTTAACATATCTTTTCATGTTTGAACAGCCTTATTTCATACAATTTTAACTGCATTTCTTTAATATAAACACTCCAATAGTAATTTTCTTTCTGTTAACAAATAGTTGACTAAGTTCAGTACACACTTGTAATGAAAACGCAACTATTTCGCCACATGTGTCCAGAATTATTTACTTTTGAAAACATGCAAAAAAAGAGGATGTTTTCGAAACAAAAACAAGTTTTTGATGAGATACTGTATAAAACCTCGAACTCAACTCTATTCCTCATATTTTGAATTGAAAAAGCTTCCTGGATGGGAAGCAAAACATCTTCAAACTTGGAAACAAGTTTTTTACGTTTTTATTGGAATAACTATGACTTGGATGACTAAGAATCTTCACCAGCATTAATGTTTTTTAGTGCTTTATAAATAATGCACTAAAAGGCATCTGTCTAAATACCTATAAATATAAACACCTGTGTTTTCAACAATAGGAAAACATTGAATAAATATATGTTTGTGCACATTTTTGGCAAATACAAAAATCTACTGAAAGTTTTTGGGTCGACTCAAGTGACCCCACCAACTTTCATTACAAAGTTACACCCTTGACCTGAACACAGACAGCACAGAGCAGTAGCTGTTAGGAAAAGCTTTCTATGCAGTGGGTTTTCCTTGGGTGAACCAGGAGAGAAGTGGCTCTAATACAGCCAAAAAAGGACAAGCTGCAAGCTTCAGATGAGAACCACAGTTTCTAACAGCTCCTAAAAACTCCTACCAGCCCCTGTAGCCCAGAGAAAATAACTGCTGCTTCAGAGCTGTTAATCAGGACCATCAGTCTTTCAAATAACTTTTACTATAAAAACTAATCGTGTTTAACCCTTTATAGGGGACTCAGTGAAATACTTTGAAAATCCAAATTTCAAACCAATAGTGTTATTGGAATCCATAAAAAGACCTTATTACCTTAAAAATTGACATTTAAATTGCAAAAATGTATATCAATGTAATAACAAGAAATGCCAACTTGCCCGAATATATTAAGAAAAATTAAAAAAGTGCTTCTATAACAAATTAATAAAAAACACTCTGAGAATAAACGAAACAGATTGTTTTTGGTCCAACATAGCCCTAGAGGCATTATTGCTGATACTTGCAATTGCATTTTTTAGTTTATAATTCTAAATATAATTGTTAACTAGGCTTATTAACTTTTAACTTTACTTTTAATATTTCAATGAGCTTTTTACCTCTTTTCCTTGACTTGTTACCTTTTTTTTTAAACTTAACTCTACAGTATATCATTCAAGGGCTCATCTAATTGGTCAAATGCCAAATAAGATGTACAGCCATGTAGCAGCATCTTTGCTGAATGATAAGATATAGATCTTCTGCTTCTAGACCTCACTGAGGGACAGGTGGGGGGACTCCATTTGTAAGGGATAAAAAACGGTAACATGCTGAAGATATATATATATAAATATATATATATATATATATATATATATATATATATATATATATATATATATATATATATATATATATATATACATATATATATATATATATATATATATATATATATATCTTATACATATAAGATATATATATGTACATGTTTTAAGCTAAAAGAATATATATATATATATATATATATATATATATATATCTTATACATATAAGATATATATATGTACATGTTTTAAGCTAAAAGAATATATATATATATATATATATATATATATATATCTTCAGCATGTTACCGTTTTTTATCCCTTACAAATGGAGTCCCCCCACCTGTCCCTCAGTGAGGTCTAGAAGCAGAAGATCTATATGTATGTATATATATGTATATATATATATATATATATATGTATATATATGTATATATATATATGTATATATATGTATATATATATATATATGTATATATATATATATATATATATATGTACATGTTTTAAGCTAAAAGAAGTAAAGAGCTAATTTAAAGCTGTAGCAAAACTTATTGTTCATATATATCAGGGCAGTCATGACAGAGTGTAAAAACATCATATGCAGGTGGAAGGCTGAGAATGACCTTTGCTCGCGCACACATACAGAAAAAGATGATTAACAAGGGAGCAGAAAACAGAACAACACCTCCATACATGGGGATAGGAATGTAAGGAGTATGATCACTCTGTAACTTCTTGCGGGACTGTCTGTGTGAAATTGTAAAATTCTCCTTGATGAAGATAATAAAAAGGCTGTGTTGGAGAGAGTCAGAGCTGCTGTTCGCAGATGTGTGCTGCCGCTCTCCCTTTTGCAAAAGGAAAATCGAAGCTTCATTGTCAAGATTCTTTATTTCATTCCATCTAAGTTACCTGCACTCGAATCAACGGACCCTGGGAAGTCGAGACGACTTTTAACACTGCCCTATAATGGTTTTTTTAATGTATGCTCCATTAATACCAGTTTATAAAAGTTGTGGTCTGATCAGAGAATAGTCTGTTTTTGCGGCCATTTTGCTGTTCCAATCCAATCCGACAGGGGGCGGTAAAAGGTCGGGTGCATTGCCTTAACTTGACAACCAGCGGAAGTAAAACAAAACAGTCAAACAGCTAGCGTTGACTTAGCTAGTGCTAGGTTGTGTTTTCATATCTCAGCTGAATATTTCTGTAAAAATGTCTTCAGTTCAGCATCTGAGAGAGTTTATCAGAGAGCGACTAACTGCTGCCGCTGAGGAAATCTTCACAGAGGTTGAAAAAACAATCATTCGCTACGAGGAAGAAAACAGACTGATGGAAAACTGCTGGAAACCCCAGGAAAAGCTGCAGAGAATCGGTAGGATTCACATTCACAATATTTATCAATAGATTTTATGGGGTTCTTTATAAATAAGATTGATTGTATTAAAAAGAAGATCATTAGCACTCCTCTAACTATGATTTGTTTATCTCTGGAAGGTGAGGCAGCATCTGAGGTAACCATAGAATCTGAACCAGGTTTAAACAGCTTTGATCGAGTTGAACTTTCAGAGTTAGCAAAACTATTGTCTTCACTGCTATGTTAGATCCAGATCTGTGAATTGCAAAGCCAGATAGGCCGGAAAACCCACGAAATGAGTCAGCTGACTGTAAATAGGAGATGCTCTTGCACTCTTTGTTATCGGAAACCAAGCTATAGATGCTGAGCCCTACTGTTGAACTAGAGCTAGATTTGGGGCGGCTCGGTTGTGTCTGGAACGATCCAGACACACTCTGACATTTTTAAACTGTTGGTTTAGCCCTGATTAGCTGGGGCCTGTATGCAGGAATTAGCTTGACAGAAAGGTGATCTGATGACCTGAGGTGGGGCGGGGAGCTGCTCTGAATGCATATTTGATGTTAGAGTAGGCTAAATCTAAAATGTTTTCACCCCAGGTTGTAAAGTCCACATGTTGGTAGAAATGAGGGAGCACAGTCTTCAAGTTAGCCTGGTTTAAATCTCCAGCAATGATGAAAACCCTCTGTGAGATAGCCTGGTATAGAGTCTTCATGTCCTCTTTTGTGTTAGTGCTGGGGGGCACGTAAACAGCAGTAATGCTAACCACACTGAACAGTATGGGCAGATAGAACGGTCTGCAATCAACAGTCAGATACTCGATGTCAGGAGAGCAGAAGCTCGCCACTGGTCTAGCATATTTACACCAGCTGTTGTTGATGTAAACAGACCCCACCACCACTAGTCTTACCTGTTAGTTCTCTGTTCCTATCAGCACAGGATAGCGTGAGGCCGTCCAGGTAACGATGTCCGGTAACAATGAATGAAGCCATGATTCAGTCAGGATGATGCTGGTTTGTAGTGATCTGAATGGCATATTTTGTGGGATTGTTGGGAGCTGCATGAGGCTGCTGTCAACAGGCACCACCATGATGCTGTTCACCACATCCCTAAAACACCAGTAATCCACCTCCATGCTTTACAGTAAGAATGGTCTTCCTTTCTTCATAGGCCTTGTTGTCACCTCTCCAAATGTAATTTATATGGTTTTCGCAAAAAAAAAAAAAAATAAAATTTGGTCCCAGCACTCTAAAATCAGTTTGTTCTGGAAGTCTTGAGGCTTGTTGTGAGATCAGTTGACAATTATTTTGCTTACCCATGACTCAGAAGATGCAAGAGTGTGTCTAGATCCCAGAAACTAATGAGCTTGTCTGCACACACACTTATTACAAGCACAAAATGTCAGTCAAACAGACACAGATGTCAGTCAAACCCATCTGTGTCAACTGTAGTAATTTGGATGCTTATTCTGCAGTCATTATGATTTAAAAATAGAAAACACAATTGTTTATCAATAAATGGCTTCTCTCATCAACTAACTAAGTGACAGAGAAGTTTTTGTGTCATTGTTCATAGTCTCTGAAAAAAAGGCCAAAAAACAAAAAATCTTTCAAAGGTATGTAAACTTATGATCAAAGCATCATGTATTGTTTCATGCTCTATTTTTATATATTTATTTTTTGTGTCCCTTTGTCTAATTTGCCTTAGCACTAGAAATTACCCACATAGATTCGTAAACCTGCCCTTGGCTTCAGCAAGCAATGAAAAGGGGCTAATTGCATCATGTTATCTTTTTTTGTCCCCTGCAGGAATCCAAAAGCCACATATCTTCAACGAGGAGGAAACTATAGCCATTCAGCTGTTTCGTAACCAGCGCAAAAGGTCCAATAAGGACCAGGATGAAGCAGTACCTCAGTGGACTGAAGAGGATTGCAAGGAACCAGAAAATCCATATTCACATATTAAAAAACAGGGGGAACCAGGACCTCCATGGATTAAAGAGGAAGAAGAACATCAAGAGTCTTCACTGATCAAAGAAGAAAAAGATGAACCTGAGTTTTCATGGGCTGAAGTGGAACATCAGGAACAGGATGTGTTATTGAAGGAAAAACAGAATGAATCAGGACCTCCATGTTATCAAGAAGAGGAAGAGCCAGCATCCCCGCTACTTGACATTAAGAAGGAACCAGATTATTCACTACCTAAATATGAACAGTGGCTACCAGAGCATACACTGTCTACACAGTACCAGGAAGACCTAAACAGCAGACAGAAGGAAAAGCAGCTTTTCCAGAAGCAGTCAATCACTTTTATGGAGACCTTTAATATTCAGGAAGTTGATTTGAGTGAAAGAGAACCAAGAACTGATCAGCATTCCATTGATATCTTTTCTGCAGCTGAGACTAAAGAATGGGAAGAACGCAGCTCCACTACGTCAGAGAGTCAGCCTCAAACTGACATGGAGAAAATGCCTTTAAAATGTGACATTTGTGGGAGATTCTTTAGGAATAAGTCTACCATGAAACAGCATTACATAAACCACACAGGTGACAAACCTTTTTCATGCGAGACGTGTGGAAAAGGTTTCTCCAGGATTAGAAACTTAAATGACCACATTAGAACCCACACGGGTGAAAAAACCTTTCCCATGTAACGTTTGTGGAAAAAACTTCTCTCAGATTGGTAGTTTACGGATTCACATTAGAACCCACACAGGTGAGAAACCTTTTACATGCCAGACATGTGGAAAAGGTTTCTCCCTGATTAGAAACTTAAATGACCACATCAGAACCCACACAGGTGAAAAACCTTTCCCATGTAACGTGTGTGGAAAAAACTTCTCTCAGATTGGTAGTTTAAGGATTCACATTAGAACTCACACAGGTGAGAAACCTTTTCGTTGTAAGACATGCGGAAAAGGGTTTTCTGAGTTTAAAAGTCTAAGCATTCACATCAGAACCCACACAGGTGAGAGGCCTTTTCCGTGTAAGACATGTGGAAAAAGGTTCTCTCAGGTCAGTCATTTAAATGTTCACATTAGAACCCACACAGGTGAGAAACCTTTTCCATGCAAGACATGTGGAAAAAGTTTCTCTCAGATTAGTAGCTTAAATGCTCACATCAGGATCCACACCGGGGAGAAACCTTATCGCTGTAAAATATGTGGAAAAAATTTCTCTCATCATGGTACTTTAAATGCTCACATCAGAACCCACACAGGTGAAAAACCTTTTCCATGTGAGATATGTGGAAAACGTTTTTCTCAGATTAGTACTCTAAATTCTCACAGGCAAACCCACACAGATGAGAAACCTTTTCTGTATAATACATGTGAAAAAAGTCTTTCCTAGATAAGTATTTTAAATGATCACATCAGAACCCACACAGGTGAACCTTTATTTCAAATATGTGAAGAAAAAAAACTTTGTTGATATTGGCACATTTCCACATCAAATGTTAAAGTGAAAATGGTTAACCAAACTCAACTTAATTCAAGAGATTGTTTCTTACTATTATCAAAAATTGTATTACAAATTTGAAAAATATAATTGTAAAAGAAAAAAATGTTTTTTGTTGCAGTACTCAAAGCTGTGATGTAATGGGTTGGTTGATACTTCAGCTAGCAATTGAAAACAGTGGAGATACATCACAACCATAAAACACTTAAATAATTTGGTATAACGGAAGATGAAGCTGAAAGGACACTCAAGCATCTAAATGATATTAGCTTATGCTTTGGAGCCCATTCACCGTGTGACATGAGCCGCAATAAGGAGGGAGGAGGCAGTTTTGGTGCCGGGGTTCTGACTATCCCTGCTACCCAACAGAACACCGGCTGTGGAGATAATGTAAAGCAAAAACATTTGAGACATGCAGCTTATGATCCATCGGCCAGTCGGCTAAAGCCTGAATCTGCTCCAGGTGATTTTAACCTTCTTTAGACTGGGCTTTACTGGCTGGCCAAAACTTTCTAACAGTTGGTCAGCAGTAACAGTCAACCATAATGACTAGGTGAAAAACACACTAAGCAGGTAGAATCATGTTATGTTGTCAGTCATCAACTATGCCCCTAACTCCAAAACAAACGTCCATCACTAGAGCTTAGCTTTCCACAGTTATTCCTGTTTGAGCTTCTTAATAGCACACTTTTTTATACCTCCAGCTATCAGGATGAACACATCTATGCAGCACAGGATACCGCTGCAGTCCAAACCTCCAAAGAAAGGGTCTATTTCTTACCGTGATTCCCCGTTTCCATGGCAGGCAGTCAGGTTATCCTAAGATCCCAGCTCTCCCTCACCATCCTACGGGCTTTATCCCTGAAATGTCCGGTCATGCCGTGTCTCTGCTCTGGGGTCATTCAGGGACACCTCCAAAGCTTCCATCTCTTTGCAGAGCGATCTAAGTGTCCGAACATTAGTAAAGCAAAACTTTACTAATATAAAGTTGTGATGGACGTTTGTCCATCACTAGAGCATAGGGGCATAGTTCTTGACTCGGTAAGTGGCAACATGAATTTACATATAAAAGAAAAAAAAATTCCAATTACTTTTTTTTTCTTTCCATTTTTGAAGACGTTTAGCTTCCTGGATGGGAAGTTAAACGCCTTCGAACTTGGAAGCAAAGTCCAGTGGATTTTTTCTTTTTTTTTTTTTTTTTTTTTATTCTGCCTGCTTATGGTGTTTTTGCACCATGTCACTATGCTTGATTGTTGCAGCTGACCTGCTGTCGTAGTTTTTGGCCGGTCAGTAGAGCCCAACTTTTATAGGCAGCGAAATAAACTAACTTTAGCTGGCTGTCTGATGGACCACTAGCTTGCCATACTGAAGAGTTTTTACATTATAGTGGGTGTTCTGTCAGGTAGCGGGGCTAGTAAGAACCCCGGTTCCAAAACTGCCTCTTCTCTCCATCCTACGTCTCACTTCACATGGTGAATGGGCTCATAAGCGTATGTCATGTGATTTAGACGCTTTACTATCCTTTCAGCTTCGTCTTCAATCGTACTAAATTTTTAAAGCATTTTATAGTTATGATGTATCGCTGCTATATTAAATTTATTCATTTGCTAGCTGAAGCATTGACCAACTCCATGGCGTAACTGCTTGGGGTACTGTAATATGGCGGCACCCATACCAAAAAATATTAATACTGTTTCTTTTATATTTATGTTTCTCATATTTGTAGTATAATTGTTGATAATAGTAAGACAAAATCTCATGAATTAAGTTAGTTTAGTTAACTGTTTTATTTCCCTTTAGCACAAAAATGAGAAGTAGTCAGTGGACCTCACACAGATATAAATAGAAAAAAAAATCTAATTTTACTTTTAATTTGACTTTTTTGCATAAAATAGTACAAAATGAAAAGTCTAGATCAGTTTAAATATTCTTATGAGTGAAGGTGTCTGGCTACATTAGGTTTGATTGTTTAACTGTAACTCATAACTCTTTAAGAATGTAGGTTTACTGCAAGGAACTTGAAATTAAGTCATTTGAGTTTTAAACTAAATGTATGTTTTCCTGTAGTTTCCACAGACTACTTCCAAAAATGGATCTGATCCATGTCAATTCTCCCAAAGTTACTGACATTGATGAACTTTGGTTGCTCAGCAATTAGCCAATGCCTCGATGTTTCTTTCGATCCCTGCACAGAATTAAGCCAACCTCTGCAAGATGCAGGTTATAACTCCAGAACAGAAATGATTCTTCTCCAGTTGGACAGCAGATATTATCCTGTCTTTGAAAGCTTCATTTAAGGAAGAGCTTGTTGAACTTAGATGATCCAGTGTTCTCTCATATCTTGATTTCATAATATTTCAGAACTCTTCATTCTGTTCTGTATTTGTTGATTGCTCACAATAAAACTAATTCTCTATTTGCATTTCTTTATGCTTTGATTAGCATGGAACAGACAACTGAAGTTAAAGCTTTCCTAATTTTAACCATTTACCCAACTGCTTGTAAATTTGGATATGAACTGTAGATAATCTATGTAGAAAACCTGATATAAAAATCTATTTTTTCTTTATTATTAAAATATTTTTCTCACAAAAGTACATATCCCTTTACTTTCCTTAGGATCTTCCAGATACGTCTTGCAACAGTAATAATGTTCATTAACAATCTCTTAGTCTGACACAAATAAACCAGAAATGAAACGTTTTGCTTTGAACAAAGGGTTATATATGATGTACCAAGTCTGATATAATTGAATTATGACACCCTGAAATTACCCATTAAAGGCAGAAATGAGAAACAGATGAGGTCTAACATCTTTATTTCTGAGCATCAAAATATGGAGTGACAGCTGCTGAAAAGATGGGGACTCCAGGCATTGCGTTCTAGTGGTGTACTTTATAATAGATGCTTTAAAGGGGAACACCGTTTTTTTTTTTTTTGTTTTTTTTTTTTTTTTTTTTTTTTTTTTAGATTGGCCACTTGATTTTACGTTATTACATCGTGTTCTACTCACCCATATTAGTTTTGTGCCATTTGGAGCTGTTCTGAAGATATTTGGTTTTGTTATATGTAACGTCTTCCTATGGGCAACGAGTTGAAGACACAAACTAAACTTCATAATTTATTCTTTATGGTACGCCAGTATTCATAACATGTAGGCGAATCACTGTTCCCCAGACATCCGCAGTTATATTTTTCATATTTATATTTGGTGAGTAGAACATGATGCAATAACGTAAAATCAAGGGGCCAATGTAAAAAAAAAAAAAAACAGTGTTCCCCTTTAAGGACATTTTTGATGTCTTTATAGCATCTATTACGAAAAAACAATAGCAGCATAGTTTTAGGACATGTAACTTACATGAAAAGGCATTTTGCAATATTTGGGACTTTTTGAAGGGAAAGGTTCTTAGAGCCCAGAGCTTGGAATCCTAAGGTTCCAAGTACGAGACCCACTCCCTCAGACTGCCACTCTGGCTCTCTGAGCAAAGACCCTTAACCCCAATTGCTCCCCGGGGGCTCAATGGTTAAATGCATGGTTAAAAGATGGGTTAAAAGCAGATTTAAATTTCTCCATTGTGAGATCAATAATGTTCAATTAATTAATTAATTAAAGAAATTAATAAATTCACACTAGTAATTCAAATAACACAAAACCGAAAAAGTAATAAATACATCCATCTTCTGCTTAGTCAGGGTGGTGTTGGCCTATCTTCGTCTTTCTATGGCCAAGAGGCGGGGTACATCCTGGACAGGTTGCCAGTCTGTCGTAGGGCAAGTAATACATTTTCTAACTGAAAATTAGTAAAAAAACAAATATAGATTTTGAATTTTGTCTATGAAAATAATTCTAAAAAATAAACAGCCCCTGACTAATTAAAGTACCCTGCTCATACACTTATCCACCGGTGCAGAAGTCTGACTGAATATTTCCTGAACATTTTGTTCAAGAGCTCCATCAGGCTTGCTTACTTACTTTATGTAATCGCTTTACCCTAAATGGCTATCCTTTGCATTCCTGGACAATTGAGATGTTCAGACTAGACATTGATGATCTTAACACAAAAAAAGTGGTAGACAGACGTTTAAAAATCAACTTTCATTATGTGGACTAAGATAAATTTAACATTTGAACCCCAGGATTTCTGCCTTTTACTGACCTCTGCTGTCATATGGGAGAAACTACAAGTTGATAAAGATAATATCTTTTAAATAAATATTAACTACCTAATCACAACCCAAGCAGTAAAACTGAGTGTTGAAAAGAAATAAGAAGTTAAAAAAATACAGCAGCTTACTTAACCATTTAACAGCCTGGTCAAACAAATGGTTTGAGGTGGAGAAGGCAGTTAAGACATTAATAGATTAATGTTTTCTGTGTGCTTTGAATGTATAATCCCGTGCTATTATCTCAACTTAATTATAATGAATTACATGTTAAGGATCTCACTTATTTCTGCCCCAAGATCAGTCCCAATAGAAGTTATTCCCTAACATGAGGTGCCACCTTTATCAGAGCACCGCTTGAATTTCTCAGTGTAACATTGTAGTGATGTACAACAACAGGCAGACAACTAAGGACTAAATTGATTCAAATTAATTCTCAAGCCTGTACTCTGCTGCAGAGTTGAGGTTTAACTTTTCACATATTACTAATCTATTATAATCGTTTGAATGCACAGCAAGATTATTTATAAAGCACTTTTCACTAACAAGACCATTTAAAGTTCTGGATGAAAGTAAAATAGAAAATCATGGGAAACAAAGCCTTAATCAAGAAAAGGCATTCCAAGGTCAAGCCCACTGCATTGGAACAGCTCCAGCAGGTTTTATACAATGTAAGTAAGACTATAAACTACAACAATAACAGTCAAAGGCAGTTCTGAACAAACTAGTTTTTAACTTTGACTTCAAAGAACTCTCGCTTTCAGTACTGTCAAAGTCTTGTGGAAGTTTGGTCCAGACAAGTGCAGCATAAAAATTTGTGGTTTGACCCAAAAGATTTTATGACCTTGAGGTTTGATGTTAATGACAAGTCTGTGATGTATTTGGTGCTGATTCATTCAGTGATTTATTCACTACCTTTCTTTGAGATGCAGGGAGGCGGTGGAAATACTTCAGGCTGATGCTAGATCTGGTAAGAACACAGGCAGCAGCACTTTTGACATAATCACTTCTACTAAAGATTCAATTCAGTCTATTTACATAGTGCCAATTCAAAACACATGTCATCTCAAGGCACTTTACAGTTCCCCAGATCATACAGTCAAATTGATTCAAAGTTTTCTATCTAAGGAAAACCAGTTGATTGCAACGAGTCATTGACTCGAATGCAATCCTTCATACTAAGCATGCTTGTAGCGACAGTGGAGAGGAAAAACTCCCTTTTAACAGGAAGAAACCTCCAGCAGAACCAGGCTCAGTGTGAGCGGCCATCTGCCGAGGCCGACTGGGGTTAGAGGAGACAGAAGCAGAGACACAAAAAGCAATTTTAAATGGCGGCCCCGTCCAGGAAACACACAGCCAGACAGACGAGCTCCGAGCCAGCTCCCATGTCAGAGGATGAAATAAATGCAAGAATGAGGTTTTCTAGATCCTGCTTGGAAATCAGTCCTTTAATCCAAGGAATGTTCTTCAGGTGATAGAAAGCCAACTTTGTAATTCTGTTTAGATGCTTTTGGATGTTTAGGTCTGAGTTTAAAACAACACCCAGATTTCTTGCCTGATCAGTGAAACAATCAAAGCTGTGCACCAGTTTTTTATCAGCTCGGTTTTGTTTTTATTCACTTTAAGAAAATGTAGCTAAATCCATACACTGATTTCTTCAAAACATTTACTCAGCTCTTGAATGGTGACATGTTGATAAAGAGCTGTGTGTCAAGTGCATATTTATGGTAGCTGATTAAGTTTTTTTTTTTATTATCTGAGCTAAAAGGAGCATGATACTGAATATTAGGGAACCCAAGATGGACCCTTGAGAAAAATCACATGTATTTTTTGTTATCTATGATGTAAACTTTAGCCTGGGTGCCATTCCGAACTTAGTCCCGCCCACAAAGTTTGAGGTCGGGAAGTTCGGTCTGGCTCTGCTCCATAGTAGCGCGAGTATTATCGCCCACTGTCAGACAATCCAATCAAATTGTCAGGGCGGGCTTTATACGATGATGGACAGATGACCAACAGTAACGTAATCAACCACGTGACCAATGCGCGCTTGGGTGACAACAATAATGGCTGCCGCTGGAGAGTTTAGGTGAGTAGATTCTGCTATTAGGTCTGTTCTAGAAGATATCGACAGCAAATTAATTTTAAAAGAGGAACAGAGAAACGCGATCAAGTCTCATCTTCTTATTCTAGGCGTGCAACTGCACGCTTTGATTTTTGTGGACAACAACTATGCCTCGCTTAACATACGTCACGCACTCCGTTGCTCTTATTGGTTGTAGGTCTATCCAATTGAGTGCAGAGGCATTTTTTTTCCTGGTTCGTTCGAAACACGCCCCATAATCACAGCTCTATGGAGCAGTATCAGACTCATATTCTGACTAGAATTGACTAATTATTTAAAAACAGTAAGGTGATAGCTTCAGTCGTATTGAGATAGGATCCCATTTTTCATCTGCTGAATGTTTTTTTTTCTAAACAAATAAAAAAAAGGTACTCTGATTTTTATAGCTGAATTTATCAGTTCTAATTCAGATTTAATAGAAAATGGTAATTATAACTTTGTCATGATGGGTTACTGAAAAGCCCAAAATGCAGAACACCACGGAGACTGAAGAAAAGTTTAACAAGTTTATTGTTCACAAGCACATGGAAATAACACAGGTACTGGTTCAGGCCTGGGGGCTGGTTCACTGGAGTCTGTTTGGGAGATAGTTCAGTTAGGTTGGACGCAGTTGAGTTTGAGTTTGAGAGTTTCAGGTTTATACCTTGAGAAGTCCGGTTAGGCTTTGAGAGAGGAACTGTTGGGTCCAGAGATTGTTTAGTTCAGCAGAGTCCGATAACTGCTTCAGCGTCTTACTTCTAGCGTGAGGGCAGACCTTGGCTTTGGGTTTCCAGCTCTTAGTCCAGAGCTGCATGGGAATCCAGAGAAGAGTCTTCAGGTTTGGCTCAGAGGGAGCTCACAAGAGAGAAACAGGATTCCTGAAAGCAGAGACAAAAGGATTAGAATCCTATCTGGATTCAAGAGCAACAAAGGTTCTCAGAAGATGCTAGGCTCAGGTGCTAACCAAACTGGATTTAACACTGCGGCGTCGAGGCAAGGTCTGAAGGCAGGTTATATACTGTGGATCCTCTGATGATGAGATGCGCCTCAGGTGTGTCGAAGGCTCAGCTCAGGAGGATCCATGGCGGACTCTGCTGGAGAAAGATTAACTTCTCCAGCTCCCAACAAACTTATGTAAATAAATATGTAAAATTCCTAAATTATGAATGTATATTGACCTCATAAGAAATAGAATTTTTATTGAACCTAATTGAAAAGAAATGTCACTTCATGCAGCTCTCTTAATATATTTAAAACCCTTGCCCTGTTTTTTATTTCATGCTTTTCTCTGCCCCCATGAAAACACGCTGGCCCACTCGTGCATTTGGTCTAGATCCGCCACTGTGGCTGCTGCCGGCAGAGCCTGACATCGGAGTGGCTGATGGTTCCCGCTGCTGCCGGCAGAGCCTGACATCGGAGTGGCTGATGGTGCCCGCTGCTGCCGGCAGAGCCTGACATCGGAGTGGCTGTTGGTGCCCGCTGTTGCCGGCAGAGCCTGACATCGTAGTGGCTGATGGTGGCTGCTGCCGGCAGAGCCTGAAATCGGTGTGGCTGATGGTGCCCGCTGCTGCCGGCAGAGCCTGACATCGGAGTGGCTGATGGTGCCCGCTGCTGCCGGCAGAGCCTGACATCGGAGTGGCTGATGGTGGCCGCTGCCGGCAGAGCCTGACATCGGAGTGGCTGATGGTGCCCGCTGCTGCTGGCAGAGCCTGACATCGGAGTGGCTGATGGTGCCCGCTGCTGCCGGCAGAGCCTGACATCGGAGTGGCTGATGGTGCCCGCTGCTGCCGGCAGAGCCTGACATCGGAGTGGCTGTTGGTGCCCGCTGTTGCCGGCAGAGCCTGACATCGGAGTGGCTGTTGGTGCCCGCTGTTGCCGGCAGAGCCTGACATCGGAGTGGCTGTTGGTGCCCGCTGTTGCCGGCAGAGCCTGACATCGGAGTGGCTGATGGTGCCCGCTGCTGCCGGCAGAGCCTGACATCGGTGTGGCTGATGGTGCCCGCTGCTGCCGGCAGAGCCTGACATCGGAGTGGCTGATGGTGCCCGCTGCTGCCGGCAGAGCCTGACATCGGAGTGGCTGATGGTGCCCGCTGCTGCCGGCAGAGCCTGACATCGGAGTGGCTGATGGTGCCCGCTGCTGCCGGCAGAGCCTGACATCGGAGTGGCTGATGGTTCCCGCTGCTGCCGGCAGAGCCTGACATCGGAGTGGCTGATGGTGCCCGCTGCTGCCGGCAGAGCCTGACATCGGAGTGGCTGTTGGTGCCCGCTGTTGCCGGCAGAGCCTGACATCGGAGTGGCTGATGGTGGTTGCTGCCGGCAGAGCCTGACATCGGTGTGGCTGATGGTTCCCGCTTCTGCCGGCAGAGCCTGACATCAGAGTGGCTGTTGGTGCCCGCTGCTGCCGGCAGAGCCTGACATCGGAGTGACTGATGGTGCCCGCTGCTGCCGGCAGAGCCTGACATCGGAGTGGCTGATGGTGGCCGCTGCTTCTGGCAGAGCCTGACATCGGAGTGGCTGATGGTGGCCGCTGCCGGCAGAGCCTGACATCGGAGTGGCTGATGGTGCCCGCTGCTGCCGGCAGAGCCTGACATCGTAGTGGCTGATGGTGCCCGCTGCTGCCGGCAGAGCCTGACATCGGAGTGGCTGATGGTGCCCGCTGCTGCCGGCAGAGCCTGACATCGGAGTGGCTGATGGTGCCCGCTGCTGCCGGCAGAGGCTGACATCGGAGTGACTGATGGTGCCCGCTGCTGCCGGCAGAGGCTGACATCGGAGTGGCTGATGGTGCCCGCTGCGTCTGGCAGAGCCTGACATCGGAGTGGCTGATGGTGGCCGCTGCCGGCAGAGCCTGACATCGGAGTGGCTGATGGTGCCCGCTGCTGCCGGCAGAGCCTGACATCGGAGTGGCTGATGGTGCCCGCTGCTGCCGGCAGAGCCTGACATCGGAGTGGCTGATGGTGGTTGCTGCCGGCAGAGCCTGACATCGGTGTGGCTGATGGTTCCCGCTTCTGCCGGCAGAGCCTGACATCAGAGTGGCTGTTGGTGCCCGCTGCTGCCGGCAGAGCCTGACATCGGAGTGACTGATGGTGCCCGCTGCTGCCGGCAGAGCCTGACATCGGAGTGGCTGATGGTGGCCGCTGCTTCTGGCAGAGCCTGACATCGGAGTGGCTGATGGTGCCCGCTGCTGCCGGCAGAGCCTGACATCGGAGTGGCTGATGGTGGCCGCTGCCGGCAGAGCCTGACATCGGAGTGGCTGATGGTGCCCGCTGCTGCCGGCAGAGCCTGACATCGTAGTGGCTGATGGTGCCCGCTGCTGCCGGCAGAGCCTGACATCGGAGTGGCTGATGGTGCCCGCTGCTGCCGGCAGAGCCTGACATCGGAGTGGCTGATGGTGCCCGCTGCTGCCGGCAGAGCCTGACATCGGAGTGGCTGATGGTGCCCGCTGCGTCTGGCAGAGCCTGACATCGGAGTGACTGATGGTGCCCGCTGCTGCCGGCAGAGCCTGACATCGGAGTGGCTGATGGTGCCCGCTGCTGCCGGCAGAGGCTGACATCGGAGTGACTGATGGTGCCCGCTGCTGCCGGCAGAGCCTGACATCGGAGTGGCTGATGGTGCCCGCTGCGTCTGGCAGAGCCTGACATCGGAGCGGCTGATGGTGGCCGCTGCCGGCAGAGCCTGACATCGGAGTGGCTGATGGTGCCCGCTGCTGCCGGCAGAGCCTGACATCGGAGTGGCTGATGGTGCCCGCTGCTGCCGGCAGAGCCTGACATCGGAGTGGCTGATGGTGCCCGCTGCGTCTGGCAGAGCCTGACATCGGAGCGGCTGATGGTGGCCGCTGCCGGCAGAGCCTGACATCGGAGTGGCTGATGGTGCCCGCTGCTGCCAGCAGAGCCTGACATCGGAGTGGCTGATGGTGCCCGCTGCTGCCGGCAGAGCCTGACATCGGAGCGGCTGATGGTGGCCGCTGCCGGCAGAGCCTGACATCGGAGTGGCTGATGGTGCCCGCTGCTGCCGGCAGAGCCTGACATCGGTGTGGCTGATGGTGCCCGCTGCTGCCGGCAGAGCCTGACATCGGAGTGGCTGTTGGTGCCGGCTGGTGCCGGCAGAGCCTGACATCGTAGTGGCTGATGGTGGCTGCTGCCGGCAAAGCCTGACATCGGAGTGGCTGTTGGTGCCCGCTGCTGCCGGCAGAGCCTGACATCGGAGTGGCTGTTGGTGCCCACTGCTGCCGTCAGAGCCTGACATCGGAGTGGCTGATGGTGCCTACTGCTGCCGGCAGAGCCTGACATCGGAGTGGCTGATGGTGCCCCCTGCTGCCGGCAGAGCCTGACATCGGAGTGGCTGTTGGTGCCTGCTGCTGCTGGCAGAGCCTGACATCGGAGAGGCGGATGCTGGCTGCTGCCGGCAGAGCCTGACATTGGTGTGGCTGTTGGTGCCTGCTGCTGCCGGCAGAGCCTGACATCGTAGTGGCTGATGGTGCCCGCTGCTGCCGGCAGAGCATATAACAATCTAGTTAGAAGTAATACAAATAAGGCATTTGGTGAAAAACGGCAAGAATATGACAAAAAAATTATTAAATACCAAGAAAAGTACTTAAAAAACTACATAACAAAGTAATTCAGTGGCTCCGGCCAGTAATACGCCGTGCCGTTTGCCCGCGAGCCACCGGAACTGCTGCAACGAGCCACGACGAGCCGGCGAGCCACCGTAACTGCTGCAACGAGCCATGACGAGCCGACTAGCCATCGGAACTGCCATCGGAACTGTCACCGGAACTGCTGCAACGCAGCCACTGCCACGAATTGAGCTTGCTGTCTCTCCACTTTGACACACACAGACTTTTTCATTGCATAAGTAGATTATTGCAGTTACTGCCCAAATCAGAGCTGCTCCTGGATGAACCAAAGTGGACTTTTTTTTTTCAGAGCTTTTGGGGAGAACATTTATCATCAGTCTGTGATCAGTTTTACCGTTGCTGTTATTGTAAAATGACAGAGTGCCAGGAGTAAGGCCAGGTTAGAAGCAAAGGGAGGCTGGTGATTAACTAAAGGTAAACATGCCCACTGTTATATTTAGTACCAGCACAGGGGTGACACGTGATGTTATGCAATACCTTTATATCAGGAACAAGCACAGAACTAATGTCTGCTGGGATGGTGACGTCATTGGCCATAATTAAAAATAAATCTATCCTAAAAACCAAATCAGCACGAACGATAGTTTTACCCGCAGAAATGCAGCACTGAAAAAGTAGGCTGAGCTTAATTTTGGGATCATCAGTGGCATGTCATCTTCACACAGCTTCTTCTTCTTCTTGTTTTACTGGCGTCTTGCAACCAAATGGAGCATTATCGCCACTTGATCTTATTTATGTTTCCTTAAATCCTTAGGTTTAGTCCAGTTTTCTTCACACAGCTATGATGCTGTCCAGGGTATAAACAGTGCATCTGAAATGTAGAATGGTGAACTACCTGTGCAAAATCACCACCTTAACTGCATGCGGTCTGAAGGCACCACGGACCAGGGTTAAGAATCCCTGATGTAAAACATGCAGGCCAGTGCTACCAGCTCTGACAACTACAAGTCAAAAATCCCTTTAGCGAACCTGCTTTCTATTGATGGCTGATTAACAGGCTTTTGCTGAGTTGCAATCATCAGAATCAGCTGTGCTGAAGTCAAGAAACGTTGAAAAACCAGTAAGACCCCATATGCCTAAAACACACATTCCTTAACCACTTCTTTTAACTAAAAACGTCATCATTTCCGGAGTTAATCGTAATTTTTGTCAAATAAACAATTACTGCTCTAAAAAATAAACAGTGAATAGATTTATATCACATTTCTGTCAAATCCTCCAGTCCTTCTAGAATGGTTTTAAGTTTGGATCACACTGATTGCATATAGTTTTTTTTTTTTGTTCTTATATTTTTAATCTCAGATCAGATTTTTTTAAAATAAAAAAATATAAAGAGGCTTCAACTATGCAGCACTTCACAATATTTGCAGATTTTTAAACTTCTGTCTCTGTGCCCCACAAATAGAAACCCTGTCTCTTATTTGACTGGGAAAGATGATCAAAAGTTATATAAATAAACAGTGGCGGCTGGTGGACAGAGACCTCTTGTCATTGCCAAAAAAGGTTATGTTACAAAGTATTGACTTGAACTTGAGTTATTGACCAAATACTTATTTTCCACCATAATTTACAAATAAATGTTTTAAAAATCCTACAATTTAATTTCCTGGATTGTTTTTCTCGTTTCGTCTCTCTTAGTTGAAGTTTACCTATGATGATAATTACAGACCTGTCCCATTATTCTAAGTAGGAGAACTTGTACAATCAGTGGCTGACTGAATACTTTTTGCCCCGCTGTACCTACTAGATGTATATTTTCTTTGGAACGTCAATAATGTAATGAACAATGCTGTAGATAATGCATGTTTTTTTTTAACCTTTTGTCAATGTTCACACTTGGGACTTGCAGTTTTGGGATTTAGGGGATTTAGGGGATGATCTGCTAAGCGAAATATAATAAAGTGCAAGAAATATGACGGATTACACCTTGTTTAATTCAACAGCACTTTGTCGAATTAAACACACTGTCGAATTAAACATGTGTGTTTAATTCAACAAAGGGGCCATGTTTCATTCAATCTGAAGTTAGCAGGTTGCTACCTCACTTTCACAAACAGGCACTGATCTTTTCAACTGTAACTTTTCACTTCAGTTTAATCATGAGTTTTCTCCAACCATGTAGTTCTACACCTAATTTGCATAACTCAATCAATGTTTCTGTCTTCACACAGCTGTTACAGATATCATCCTATCTTTTCAAAGTACAAACCTGCAGCCAAGGTGGCCCCTTCATAGATTAGTTTGGGGGAACTTTAAAGTAACAATCATAAAATCGCTCCTTTCATTCTAATATATATTTAATTTGAAATGTCTGTAAAGTAAAATGGCTTCTAGCCTCTCAAGTAAGTAAAGAAATATAACATTTCTTGTTATTTATGCTATGTCAGGAAGAAAGGTAGCTTTTGGCTGTACTGTGATTCAGTGTAAAAGAGTAGAATATTAATATTTGGAATACAAAAACATAAAATAAACTCCCTACATATTGTAAAACTACCAATAAACTACATTACAAAATGTCTTAATACTTTGCACAAATCCTTAAAAAAAACCTGCACTAAAAGTCCAATGCAATGGAGTTTTTACAATAATATCCATCTGAAAACTCATATGGATCATTGTTAAGGGGGATATACAAAGCAAACAGAGAATCTGTTCATCTGTGTACATCTATTTTATTTTGAGAACATTTTTAAAAGATGCGATTTACTGGCAGATGATTTTGCTTATTTATATTCTTCCAAATTAACTAATATTTTTACTAAGAATATCTGACTCAAAACATGATCAATACGATTTTTTAGCTAGATGAATGTACATCTGTTTAGTCGGATTTTTAGCTGTGTGTGGTAATCAAAGAAGCTGAACAGGGCTATTATGTAGCATCACATATTAAATTCTGGTGCTAATTGGCAAACGGGAAAGGTTTTTAAAAAAACAAAAAAGGAGTTGAATAAATTATGTGTGGATTAAATTCATATTCCAGATTATATGCAATATTTATTTCTTGTTTTCTAATCTAGGGCAGTATATCTCACAACTTTGCACATGTTTGATTTATTTGTAATAATGGAAACTGAAAGGGCTCCCCCCTGTCATGATGGATCAAAGGAGCAAGCCCATATGCAGAACACACACGGAGGAGGCAGGGAAAAAGTTAAAATGTTTATTAAAAGTTCTGAACACGAGATCATAAAGAAGTACTGAGACTGGTTCACTGAAGTCTTGACTGGGACCGGAGACTGTTGGTTAGCAGAGTTCATGAGAAGCTAAGCATCTAGCTTCAGGCTTAGCATGGCAGACCTTGATCTGAGCTTCCAGCTCACTGCAGAGAACAACAGGGGAATATCCACATAGGATTCTTCAGGCTGAGCTTCCAGCTCTTTGCAGAGAACAACAGGGGAATATCCACATAGGATTCTTCAGGCTGAGCTTCCAGCTCTTTGCAGAGAACAACAGGGGAATATCCACATAGGATTCTTCAGGCTGAGCTTCCAGCTCTTTGCAGAGAACAACAGGGGAATATCCACATAGGATTCTTCAGGCTGATTCCACATAGGAATCTTCAGGTAAACTCCACATAGAAGTCTTCAGGTTAAATCCACACAGGAATCTTCAGGTTGGCTCACCAGGGCAGATTAGCAGGTTAGGCTCACCTAGAGCTTCAGGGTAGAGACAGGTTTCCTGTGAGGCAGCTCATCCAGAGCTTCAGACTAGCAACAGGTTTCCTGTGAGGCACAGACAAAGAAGAGATTAGAATCTGATCTCACACTAGAGACAACTAAGATTAAATCAGTAACAGAGGCTCAGGTAGCTAACCAAAGTAAGATCAACACTGCGGCGTGGAAGCAAGGTCTGGAAGGAGCTTATAAAGGGAAGGTCTCCTAATGAGTAGATGGAAATTAGGTGTGCTGGAAGACTCCAGCCCTAGGAGACCCACGGCGCACTCTGCTGGAGACAGAGGGTAATCTCCAGATCCCAACAGTAACTCCAGTCCTAAAAGACAATAACAAGAGACAGAAGAGGATCCTCGGCGCCCTCTGGTGGGCAAGCCTGAGGTTCCCAACACCCCCACTGAAAATAGCATTGTGCTTTTCCAGTAACACAGGGAAGAATAAACTTACATTTGAATGCACATGTTTCGTCCACCTTTAGTTCGCCGTTACACCTGCTGCTAAATTCAAGTGGGCATGCAATGATGTATGGTCAATGATGCAAGGGGTGAATGGTCCACTCGTCCTACACACTAAGTGGCTTTGGATGGTCCTTAATGTGGCGGACCCTCCACGGGAAACGGAGGGTTAGTTTTGGTTTTTAGACTCCGGTTTGGGATTAGGCCTATCTCTGAGACAGTTATTTTCCCCTGAACTAAACTTGATAAGTGCCTGAAATATCTCTCACCTGTCTGGTAGAATTACAGCACAGCTGATAATTTTACCATCAATCAGATATTGCTGAGTGAGGTGACGTATTGCTTTACTGATGACATGTCTGAGGAAATCCTGCTTCCAAGAGAAACTCTACTGCTCTGTTACTGAAGTCTCCAAATGAACATTTTACCTTAGGCTTGTAATCTTGAATGGACTGCATAGATTATGCTATATAGCTTAAATCTTGAAACTTTTTCTTGTGACAGATTTATGGGATAAAAGTTAAACTTCTACACACTGCCACCTGATCCTCATGGGATGATGCCTTGCTGTTCATGACCAGTGGGGAAAAGATCAAATGCATCCTTTTAATTATCCCTTTTTGTAACCCACAGAACTCCAGAAGCAGCATGTCTCCAATGAAGAGGAGGTTTGGGCAACTCAACTGCTCTGCGACCAGGGGAGGAGATTCAGTCATGACCAGGAGGGAGAAGTACCTCAATGGACTGCAGAGGAAGAACATCCACCGCCTCTGCTGATCAAAAAAGAAAATGGGAAATTAAGTTTACATGGCCTACAGAGGGACAGACGAAACCAGAGTTGCTACTGACTGAAGAACAGAATGAAGCAGGACCTTCATGGATTAAAGAGGAAATCCCAGCATCTCTACTACTTGAACACCAATTTTCAATTCAATTCAGTTTATTTATATAGCGCCAAATTCACAACACATGTCATCTCAAGGCACTTTACAGTTCAACCAGATCATACAGTCAAATTGATACAAAGTTTTCTATCTAAGGAAAACCAGTTGATTGCATTGACTCATTGACTCAAATACAATCCCCCACACTAAGCATGCTTGTAGCGACAGTGGAGAGGAAAAACTCCCTTTTAACAGGAAGAAACCTCCAGCAGAACCAGGCTCAGTGTGAGCGGCCATCTGCCGAGGCCGACTGGGGTTCAAGGAGACAGAAGCAGAGATACAAAAAGCAGCTGTAAAAGGCGGCCCCGTCCAGGAAACACACAGCCAGGCAGACGAGCTCCAAGGCAGCTCCCATGCCAGAGGACGAAGAGAGCACATCCACTCAGTCACGGTCAGAGAAACAGGACCACACTGGAAAACAGGCCGATCTCCAACATCTATTAACAAGGGTGTTGATAGAAGCAGCACAGCTGATGTTTTTTTCCAGGATGACGTCACAGCCAAACAGGAACAGACGAGGCAAAGCTACTCTGAGGAAAAGCAGAGAGAGCAGAAGGTTAGAGATTGAACTAACAGATTCTGCAGAATAGGAGAACAGAGAGAGAATGAAGCAGAATGATGAAATGGGGGTCCCTATGTCCTCCAAAAGTCTAAGCCTATAGCAGCATAACTATAGAGATAGCTCAGGATAACCTGAGCCACCCTAACTATAAGCTTTATCAAAAATGAAAGTTTTAAGCCTAGCCTTAAAAGTAGACAGGGTGTCTGCCTCACGGACTAAAACTGGTAGTTGGTTCCACAGGAGAGGAGCCTGATAACTAAAAGATCTGCCTCCCATTCTACTTTTAGAAATTCTAGGAACCACTAGTAAACCTGCAGATTGAGAGCGAAGTGCTCTGTTAGGAACATAAGGAACAATCAGATCTCTGATATAAGATGGAGCTTGGCCATTTAAGGCTTTATATGTGAGAAGGAGGATTTTAAATTCTATTCTTGATTTAACAGGAAGCCAATGAAGAGAAGCCAGGATAGGAGAGATATGATCTCTCTTTTTCATTTTCATTAGAACTCTGGCTGCAGCATTTTGGATCAGCTGAAGGCTTTTAACTACAGTTTGTGGACTTCCTGATAGTAAAGAATTACAATAGTCCAGCCTTGAAGTAACAAATGCATGGACTAGTTTCTCAGCATCACCCCTGGACAGGATATTTCTAATTTTTGCAATGTTCCTCAGATGAAAGAAGGAAATTCTAGAAACCTCTTTGATATGGGATTTAAATGACAGGTCCTGATCAAAAATAACACCAAGATTTTTTACTTTATTATCTGAAATCAGTTTAATCCCATCCAAATGAAGTGACTGGCTAATCAGTTTCTTTTTCAGAGACTCTGGTCCAAAGACTATAACTTCTGTTTTGTCTGCATTCAGAAGCAGAAAATTAAGAGTCATCCAGGTTTTTATGTCTTCAAGACATGCCTGTAATCTATGTAATGGGTTAGCTTCATCTGGATTTATAGACAGATATAGCTGGGTATCATCAGCATAACAGTGGAAATTAATCCCATGCTGTCTAATAATTCTACCAATTGGGAGCATGTATAAAGTAAAGAGAATTGGTCCTAGCACTGATCCCTGTGGTACTCCACAGGTAACCTTTGAGCGTGTTGAAGATCTATCATTAACATGAACAAACTGAATTCGATCAGATAGATAAGATTTAAACCAGTCTAGTGCTGTTCCTTTAATTCCAACAAAATATTCAAGTCTTTCTAAAAGAATATTATGGTCAACTGTATCAAATGCAGCCCTAAGATCCAACAGGACGAGCACAGATACAAGTCCATTATCTGAGGCCATGAGAATATCATTAGTGACTTTCACCAGAGCTGTTTCAGTGCTATGATGAGCTCTAAAGCCAGACTGAAACTCTTCAAAAAGTTCATTATGGTGGAAGTGATCGCAAACTTGTTTGGCAACTACTTTCTCAAGAATTTGGGATAAGAAAGGAAGATTGGATATAGGTCTATAATTGACCAAGTCATCTGGGTCAAGAGACGGTTTCTTAAGCAGAGGTTTAATTACAGCAATCTTAAAAGCTTTAGGTACATATCCCTGTAACAGAGATAGATTAATCACATCTAAAATGGAGGAGGAGATCAAAGGGAATACCTCCTTAAATAACCTGGTTGGAACTGGATCTAACATACAAGTTGAAGGCTTAGATGAAGACAATAATTTTGCTAATTCAGAGAGTTCAACTGGATCAAAGCAGTCTAAACCCGGTTCAGATTCCATGACTACCTCAGGTACAATCGCGGATAGAGGAGTGCTTATGATCTTATTTTTAATAAGATCAATCTTATTTATAAAGAATCCCATAAAATCATTGCTGCTAAGAGCAGGTGGAATGGACGGTTCAACAGAGCTATGGCTCTGAGTGAGTTTGGCAACTGTATTAAAAAGAAATCTAGGATTATTCTTATTCTCCTCTATTAATGAGGAGAAGTATGCTGCTCTTGCTTTACAAAGGGTCCTCTTATACAGCAGTAAACCATTTTTCCAGACTAGGAAGGACTCTCGCAGGCCTGTGGAGCGATATTTTCTCTCCAGTTTCCTAGCATTTTGCTTCAAAGTACGCAGCTCTGCATTAAACCAAGGAGCAAGCTTTCTATTTTTAACGGTTTTCATTTTCAAAGGAGCTGCGTTGTCTAAGGCAATACGCAGAGAACTAGCAACCCCCTCAACAAAATCATCAACCTGTGAAGGGGAATAAGCACCAGAAAGAACTGGGTTCTTCTCTGCTTAAACATGACCAGTGGCTACTACAACATTTGCTGCCTAGACAAGACCACAAGCAACTATATGGCAGACAGGAGGAAGAGCAGCTTTTCCAGAAGCAGTCCATCCCTTTAGTGAAGACTTTCATTCTTCAGAAAATGGATTTTAGTGAAAGAGAAGCAAGAACAGGGCAACGCTTCATTTATGTCTCGCCTGTGGTTGAGACCAAAGATCAAGGGGGAAACAGCTTCTCTGTGTCAGAGAGTCAGTCACAAACTGACACAGAAAAGAGGTCTTTCAAATGTGACATTTGTGGTAGATCCTATAAGAACAAAAAAACATGAAACAGCATTACAGAGCCCACACAGGTGATTTACCATTTTCTTGTCAGACATGTGGAAGGAGTTTCTGTAAAGTTAGTAATTTAAAGACTCACATAAGAACCCACACAGGTGAGAAACCTTTTCCATGTAAGATATGTGGAAAAAGTTTCTCTCGGATTGGTAGTTTGAATGTTCACATCAGAACCCACACAGGTGAGAAACCTTTTCCATGCAAGACATGTGGAAGACGTTTCTCTAAAGTTAGTAACTTAAATACTCACATCAGAACCCACACAGGTGACAAACCGTTTCCATGTAAAACATGTGGGAAAAGTCTCTCTCAGATTTGTAGTTTAAATGTTCACATCAGAACTCACACAGTAAGATATGTGGAAAAAGTTTCTCTCGGATTGGTAGTTTGAATGTTCACATCAGAACCCACACAGGTGAGAAACCTTTTCCATGCAAGACATGTGGAAGACGTTTCTCTAAAGTTAGTAACTTAAATACTCACATCAGAACCCACACAGGTGACAAACCGTTTCCATGTAAAACATGTGGGAAAAGTTTCTCTCAGATTTGTAGTTTAAATGTTCACATCAGAACTCACACAGGTGAGAAACCTTTTGCATGTAAAACATGTGGGAAAAGTTTTGCTTTGATTAGCACCTTAAATGTTTACAACAGAATCCACACTGGTATGAAACCTTTTTCATGCAAGACATGTAGACAGCGCTTTTCTCTGTTGAATGCTTTAAAAGCTCACATAAGAACCCACACAGGTGAGAAACCTTTTCCATGTAAGACATGGGAAGAAATAAGTTGTTAAAGTATATAGCCAGAACCCCTACAAGTAATGTGGAAAAAGCTTCATTAACATTGGCAGACAGAAGTTCTTCATAAAACAGAAATAAGACGTAAGTAGACCTCTTAACAGATTTAAAATATAAAAACATTGAAACTCCTGGTGATAATTTTGTCTTTGCAACAAACAGCGAATAGTTAAAACTCACTAAACGAGTTTAAATATCTTCTGGACTGAAAAGGTTTTTGCTAAATTTCATTTGGTTATTTAACTTTACTTGAGCTACTTTCAGACTGTCAGGTATTGTGTTGTAAATATCAGTCCAAATGTGGTACAGTAATTAAAGGATAAAAACATTTTTATCAAGTTCAACACTAATTTAGCATCGTAGATAAAGTGTTTTATGATGCTACTGTAGTAACACTAATTCAAAACTACTATGTAAAACTGGTTTTGGTGTGTATATATATATATATGTATGTAAATATGTGTGTATATACTAGGGGTGGAACGGTTCACAAAATCCACGGTTCGGTTCGATTCACGGTTTCGTGGTCACGGTTTTCGGTTCGGTTCGATTCGGTATATGTTGATTGTTACACCGAAATCCCATAAAAATCTATGAAATTAATGAAAAGATCCCCCAAAAAATAATGGATTGTAATTATTTTAAATGATCCGCGGAAACCCTGGATCATTTCCGTATGTTTTGCTGCTTTGAATTTAATCATCTCACGCATGCTCTCTACCATCTCCAAGGGACTCAGAGGGGAGCGACCGGGAGCCGCAGTGGGGGCTGTAGGCTTTGCTTTGAGCAGCCGGCCTGGGGCGCAGCGGGGCGGAGGGGGGGTTGCTGACGGAGTATGAGGGATTTCGGGGTTAGCATGTCATGTTGGTCATGTTGCTGTTAGCATAAACAAAACGTGTTGCACAATGCTTGCACACTGTTGCACTTTTATCCACAACTTTCTTTCCGCCGTCATCGTAGATCACTGTAAATGCAAAGTGGTCCCATACAGCAGACCTATAAAGTGCTGCTGGTGCGTCTTCCAACTCCTGTTCTTTCCCACTCGCCGTTCCGACACAATTCTCCACAACAACTGATTTTTTCCCTGCTGCTTCGCTTCTTCTTCTTCTTCTTGTTTACTACTAGTGGTTGGCTTTGGTCGCAGTACCGCCACCTTCTGCTCTGGAGTGTAAACGCTTCGCCTATGAGAAAAAGGAGCAGCGCATGAACCGACCGAAACACACGTGAATCGAACCGAGAAATTGCACCCCGCGCTTCCAGAAGCAGCTCCCACAAGTTGGATTGGTTGGATGGGCACTTCTTGCGTACCATCAGTCAAGCTGCTCCCACAACAGCTCAATGGGGTTCAGATCTGGTGACTGCGCTGGCCACTCCATTACCGATAGAATACCAGCTGCCTGCTTCTGCTCTAAATAGTTCTTGCACAATTTGGAGATGTGTTTAGGTTCATTGCCCTGTTGTAGGATGAAATTGGCTCCAATCAATCACTGTCTACTGGGTATGGCATGGCGTTGAAAAATGGAGTGATAGCCTTCCTTATTCAGAATCCCTTTTACCCTGTACAAATCTCCCACCCTACCAGCACCAAAGCCACCCCAGACCATCACATTACCTCCACCATGTTTAACAGATGGCGTCAGACATTCTTCCAGCATCTTTTCATTTCTTCTGCGTCTCACAAACGTTCTTCTTTGTGATCCAAACACCTCAAACTGGGATTCATCCGTCCACAACACTTTTTTCCAGTCTTCCTCTGTCCAATGTCTATGTTGTTTTGCCCATCTTAATCTTTTTCTTTTATTGGCCAGTCTCAGATATGGCTTTTTCTTTGCCACTCTGCCCTGAAGCCCAGAATCCCGCAGCCGCCTCTTCGCTGTAGATGTTGACACTGGTGTTTTGCGGGTACTATTTAATGAAGATGCCAGTTGGGGACCTGTGAGGCGTCTGTTTCTCAAACTAGAAACTATAATGTACTTATCTTCTTGCTTAGTTGTGCAACGCGGCCTCCCACTTCTTTTTTTACTCTGGTTAGAGCCTGTTTGTGCTGTCCTCTGAAGGGAGTAGTACACATCGTTGAAGGAAATCTTCAATTTCTTAGCAATTTCTCGCATGGAATAGCCTTCATTTCTAAGAGCAAGAATAGTTTCAGATAAAAGATAAAAGTTCTCTTTTTCTGGAGATTTTGAGCATTTAATTGACCCCACAAATGTGATGCTCCAGAAACTCAATCTGCTTAAAAGAAGGTCAGTTTTGTAGCTTCTGTAACGAGCTAAACTGTTTTCAGATGTGTGAGCAAGACTTTTCTAATCATCAATTAGCCTTCTGAGCCAATGAGCAAACACATTGTACCACTAGAACACTGGAGTGATAGTTGCTGGAAATGGGCCTCTATACACCTATATAGATATTGCACCAAAAACCAGACATTTGCAGCTAGAATAGTCATTTACCACATTAGCAATGTATAGAGTGTATTTCTTTAAAGTTAAGACTAGTTTAAAGTTATCTTCATTGAAAACTACAGTGATTTTCCTTCAAAAAGGACATTTCAATGTGACCCCAAACTTTTGAACGGTAGTGTGTATATATATGTATATGTATGCATATGTATATATGTATATGTATGTGTGTGTGTGTGTATATATATATATATATATATATATATATATATATATATATATGGCTAACCAACCAGACATTGTATTGATCGACAAACAGCAGAAGAAGGCAGTAGTGATCGATGTTGCAATGGGCTCTATGCACAGCTCCACTACTTCCTGAATTTAAGGCAGCTCCTTTGTTTCCTGTCTTTCATTACTGGACGAACTGATTAATCCAGGTGTGTCTGGCCAGTTACTTAGGTCATACACACCTGGATTAATCAGTGCATCCAATCATGAAAGACAGGAAACAAAGGAGCTGCCTTAAATTCAGGAAGTAGTGGAGCTGTGCATAGAGCCTATTCCAAGCAACAACAACATCATGAAAAAGGATCTCAAGAAGCTTGAGAAATACCAAGGGCTGAAATGAAAGAGGAGCTAGAAAAGATGTGGAAGGTAAGAGCAGCAGTGGTGCCAGTGGTAATTGGAGCACTGGGGGCTGTGACCCCCAAACTGGGAGAGTGGCTACATCAGATTCCAGGTAAAACATTTGAGGTCTCTGTCCATAAGTGCGCAGTCCTAGGAACAGCTAAGATACGGCGCAGAACCCTCAAACTCCCAGGCCTCTGGTAGAGGACCCGAACTTGAGGATGACATATACCACCCCACAAGGGGTGAGGAAATAGTTTATATAAACACAGTGTTGGGCAAGCTACTGGAAAATGTATTTAAACTAATAGCTTCGCTACATGTAGCGGCGCTACTGCCCATCACTGTATAAACATATATGCATACATATACATATAGTTTTTCGGCACTTTGTTCCATTTACTGTACCGTCTTTTCTAGACTTAGGCAGGGCCCTGCCCAGAATATTCTCTGTTTAATTTAAACTTTTGTCAACCAATATGAGAAATAGAACCTCAGACACAAAAAAACTCATACAGATCAAAGTGTTGGAAAGAGATCTGATGTTTGTTTTATTGCTGGCTTTTATTGATCCTGCAGTGCTCACTAACAGTGAGCACTGCAGGATCATTTAGTGGAATCCTGATGTCTATTCACTGCTAGCTATTTCAAACAAATGTAAAGAATCATTTGCCTAAAGGTTATTGGTTCTTGATTAAGCAAATCATTCAATAAAACATTATTTGGCCAAATAATGTTTATTCACCTCATGGATTTGCATTGTGAATTGGTCTGAAAACATTCCAATTTCTCTAAATTAGTGAAAAGCTTATTTGATAATATCCCAAATTCTTCCAGATAAACTTTGGTTTTCAAAGACAAAATCCAGCTTAAACTGTAATGTGGTTTTCAGCCATGTTCCCCTTTCTCTTTGTACATAGTAGTTTAGTTTAATTGAGTTTTACTAGTCTTAGTAGAGAGCGTTAAACTGGAATACGTTTGACTTGGAGCTGAATGATTTTTGTTATAAATTCATATTTTGAACAGAGGTTGTGGTGAATTTATTCCATGTATGTGCAGAATTAACTGTTTGACCAGGATTAGTGATCGAATCACTATTTAATTTATTGTTCTAACACACAGTTAGTATGACTGTGTGTCATAAACAGTATATAACAGCCGAAATAATACCTGATTAAATAAGATATTTTACCCCCCCTATCGGGGAGGGCAATAAACATCTTAAAGTATCAGAAATACAATTTCCCAGCTGGCTGGGAAAAGAATTGAACATAAAATCACAGCACAGATAACATACATCAATGAATGAAATACCAGCTAGGGCTACCTATGTACGATGATTGCCTGCGATCAGTACTATGATTGGTCAAGACTGATTATTGGTAACTCAGCTATTGCCTAACATTGAATGAGACTGACACAAATTTACCTTAGAAATAATACAAATCTATATATATATATATATATATATATATATATATATATATATATATATGTATGTATGTATGTATGTATGTATGTATGTATGTATGTATGTATATATATATATATATATATATGTATGTATGTATGTATGTATGTATGTATGTATGTATGTATATATATATATATATATATATATATATATATATATATATGTATGTATATTGTGTATATATATATATATATATATATATACATACATATATATACATACATACATATGAAGGACCAACTCTGCCATATTTAAAAATAAATACAGAAATAAATAAATGCTCAATAAATGTATAAGCATACAATTAATTGCCAACAAAAAAGTGAGACATAAATGTATATAACTCTTAATTAGCTTCTTTATTTATTTGCCTTTGTAATATTTACCTTATTTATTTTTCTGTCCTTTATAATCTTCAACTTTATTTTTTAATTACTTATATTTTTAAGTATTTATTTATGTGCATGTTATAATATTTTTGTCTGTTTTATTCTTCCTTTGTATTTTTTTACCTTAGTTATTTCTTCGCCGCTGTTTATTTCTCTCTGCCCTTTTTACATTTCTCTCTGCCCTTTTTACATTTCTCTATGCCCTTTTTACATTTCTCTCTGCCCTTTTTACATTTCTCTCTGCCCTTTTTACATTTCTCTATGCCCTTTTTACATTTCTCTCTGCCCTTTTTACATTTCTCTATGCCCTTTTTACATTTCTCTCTGCCCTTTTTACATTTCTCTATGCATTTCTATCTCATTATGCAAATGAGGAGGGGGTGTGTCCTAGAGAGTCGGCTTCTGCTCATTGGTTGGCTTGGCGGTCCATCTTCTTAACTCACAGAGCTCAGAGTACTAAGTTAAATGTTCTCTTTTCTGTTGCTGTTGTTCAATAAAAGTACGTTTTAAGATCATTTGAGGCGAGAACCTTATACTTTTAAGCATCACCATATTGCCCATTCACAGATTTAATGCGTAATTTAAAAGGAAATGTGACGAACTTGAGAGGACCGTGGCAACCAGCGGAGCTCCGAAGCTGACGGCAGCCAGGTCTATAGCCAGGCTATGATGGCGATTTTTTGTTGTATTTGGCAAAGTCCCTACTCAAGTTCTAATGACTTCAGACTCGACATCAGACTCTCCTCCTGTAGATTCGACCGATGTAGTAAAATGCTAACCAACACGCTTCACACACGGCTATGCCGAGAGAGGGCCGCTGCAGATGGGTTGTGGTTAGACCTGGCTGCCGTCAGCTTCGGAGCTCCGCTGGTTGCCGCAGTCCTCTCAAGTTCGTCACATTTTCTTTTAAATTACGCATTAAATCTGTGAATGGGCCATAAGGTTCTCGCCTCAAATGATCTTAAAACGTACTTTTATTGAACAACAGCAACAGAAAAGAGAACATTTTACTTAGTACTCTGAGCTCTGTGAGTTAAGAAGATGGACCGCCAAGCCAACCAATGAGCAGAAGTTGACTCTCTAGGACACACCTCCTCCTCATTTGCATAATGAGATAGAAATGCATAGAGAAATGTTAAAAGGGCATAGAGAAATGTAAAAAGGCAGAGAGAAATGTAAAAAGGGCAGAGAGAAATGTAAAAAGGGCATACAGAAATGTAAAAAGGGCAGAGAGAAATGTAAAAAGGGCAGAGAGAAATGTAAAAAGGGCATACAGAAATGTAAAAAGGGCAGAGAGAAATGTAAAAAGGGCAGAGAGAAATGTAAAAAGGGCATACAGAAATGTAAAAAGGGCAGAGAGAAATGTAAAAAGGGCAGAGAGAAATGTAAAAAGGGCATACAGAAATGTAAAAAGGGCAGAGAGAAATGTAAAAAGGGCAGAGAGAAATGTAAAAAGGGCAGAGAGAAATGTAAAAAGGGCATACAGAAATGTAAAAAGGGCATACAGAAATGTAAAAAGGGCATACAGAAATGTAAAAAGGGCAGAGAGAAATGTAAAAAGGGCAGAGAGAAATGTAAAAAGGGCATAGAGAAATGTAAAAAGGGCAGAGAGAAATGTAAAAAGGGCAGAGAGAAATGTAAAAAGGGCAGAGAGAAATGTAAAAAGGGCATAGAGAAATGTAAAAAGGGCATACAGAAATGTAAAAAGGGCAGAGAGAAATGTAAAAAGGGCATAGAGAAATGTAAAAAGGGCAGAGAGAAATGTAAAAAGGGCAGAGAGAAATGTAAAAAGGGCATAGAGAAATGTAAAAAGGCAGAGAGAAATGTAAAAAGGGCATACAGAAATGTAAAAAGGGCATACAGAAATGTAAAAAGGGCAGAGAGAAATGTAAAAAGGGCATAGAGAAATGTAAAAAGGGCAGAGAGAAATAAACAGCGGCAAAGAAATAACTAAGGTAAAAAAATACAAAGGAAGAATAAAACAGACAAAAATATAATAACATGCACATAAATAAATACTTAAAAATATAAGTAATTAAAAAATAAAGTTGAAGATTATAAAGGACAGAAAAATAAATAAGGTAAATATTACAAAGGCAAATAAATAAAGAAGCAAATTAAGAGTTATATACATTAATGTCTCACTTTTTTGTTGGCAAATAATTGTATGCTTATACATTTATTGAGCATTTATTTATTTCTGTATTTATTTTTAAATTTGGCAGAGTTGGTCCTTCATACATACATACATACATATATATATATATATATATATATATATATATATATATATATATATATATATGTATATATGTATATATGTATATGTGTAGATATATATATATATACATATATATATATATATATATATATATATACATATATATATATATATATATATATATGTATATATGTATATACGTATATGTGTAGATATATATATACATATATATATATATATATGTATATATATATATATATGTATATATATATATATATATATATATATATATATATATATATATATATATATATATATATATATATATACAAATAGAACTGTTTTGTGGGCGAAAGGCAGGTTAAAACCTGGACAGCCCATCTAAAAAGAGTATAATCTGATAAGTAGTACAAACATTTCTTAAATAAAATCGGTTGACCGTCTGTTCAGACATATTCCAAATCTTTGATGATGAAAACTGTGGTCCGAACTCTGCCAGATAACAGAGAAGCATTAACTGGTATCTTATAATCTGTGATGTCATGTCAGAACAGCAATGCATGCTGGGAAATGTTGTTCCAATCCAATTATATACAGAATGTATATATTGTGTATGTGTTTATATATATATATATATATATATATATATATATATATATATATATATATATATATATATATATATATATATATATATATATTAGGGGTGGAACGATTCACAAAATCCACGGTTGGGTTCGGTTCACGGTTTCGTGGTCACGGTTTTTGGTTGGGTTCGGTATATTTTTAATTAATGAAAACATTTTTTTTAATGAAATAAATTAAAAAATCCAAAAAAATTAATGAATTGTAATTATTTTTAATGATTATATATATATGTATATGTATATATACATATACATATATATACACATATATGCACAAAGTCTGGGCTGAGGGGCTTTACAAACAAACAACCAGAGGAATTAAACATCTTGCTATGTATGTGACAGTGTGGGGTCCTGGAACTATGCATCTGACTGCTGAGGTGTCCTGGCTACTTGGCTGCAGGTTTATCCCTTTTGCCCTTGTTGCGTGTGTAACAAGGATAATTTCTTCCATTTCACTGAATTAATCCTAAACTCTGACTTTATGTCCCCTTGCAGTTTCCTACCAGTTTTCTGTACAGACAAGCCCTAAATTTCATCATCTTCCCAGTGACCAAAGACTTGCAGCCAGGGTGATCAATACTCAAAAGTCATTTATCCCAGAAATTTTCATCCAGAATTCTCCAATCAGATTTAGTGTTAATCAAGTGAGACAATCTAAAGCGAAACTAGAATCTTTTATTGCTGCAGAGCCTACCTCACCCTTGGCTCAAAGTAATGCTGATGTTCCTGACTTCACTCCCCTCTTATTCAGAGCTCAGACGTTGAGGCGTTTATTCTAACTGAAGATCATTGATCTAAAACAGAGAAATCATTCTTTTCAAGACAACAAGTAGAGGTATCAGTGGAATCACAGTAAAACGAAGAACGTCATGTGGTACAGGCCTCTGGTAGCAACAAGAGCAATGACAACAGAAATACCTGCTAGTTTGATCTGAGAGGACTTCGTCTTTGCATAAAATGGATATTTATTGACACCTGGTGGCCAAAGCTTTAAAACAGTGCCTTGGTTGTTTAATAACATTTAGAAACCTCTTAACATCCACCTAGTTTTAAGTAATCCTAGCCTATTTTGCATACTCAAATGGAAAAACAAATAATTTAGGAACTGTAAGCCCAAATTACAGGTGTGATACAGCATTTGGAAGCTTCTAGTTTCTGAAAATATAAATGAAAATAGTGACCAAAACACATTCTAAACTGCATCAGTTCAAACCTAGCTAAAAGTTGTTTCTTTTTCTTCTCAAAAACGACAGGCCTTTTTTGAACAGCAGTAACAAAGACATGTTTGAGAATAGGCACATGTCATTGTATTGCATTTTTTCTGTATCATGTCAACCACAACTGTAGAATATTTCAGGCTAGCTATAACAGTTCCAGGCCTGCACAGGAAAGAAATCAAGATCTAGATACATATTTTTTCTTCTTAAAATAAATGTATTTGTTCTTGAATTGAGGAGCTAAAAGAGACATTTTGCCAATGGAACAAGAGAACTTAAATTAAAAATAAGAAAACCCAATTAAATTGTCTTATTTCAAGGGCATATTATCTAATTATCTTATTTTAAGATAATTAGATAATATAAGTAAAAACACTCATTCCATTGGCAAATAATCTTATTTAGCTGCTCAAATTAAAGGTAAATCCACTTAATTTAAGAAGATTTTACTTATTTCTAGATAATTTTTCCAGTGTGTGGGGCTTTAAACTTTTGGTGTCACCAGCGTCTCGAAACCTCTCCAAATGTGTCAAATTTTGCCAAATGCCTTTACTTAACTATTTGACTGATGGAATAAAACTGAAGCATTCTGATTGCCACAAAACATTTATGAAGCAAGTATTTTTCCAGTATTTTTTTTATTTTCAGTTTTGTCTGATGATTGACTGGTGAGGTCACCACCCATCTCATCTGAACATATGGTTTCTTGATTAATCTTTTTTCAGATATAATTCAGAACATATAATGAAAAAAAAATGACAAACCACCTTGAACTAGATTAAAATTATTTTAAATCTTAATTTAGATTTAACCAAACTAGCAAACATGTCGTTCAAATGAAAAGTGGTTTTACAGTATGTAGTAAAGCTTGCCTGTCGGTTGATTTGACAAATACCTTAATTTCGAAATTTTGTGTTTAGAATGTCTTAACTTATAATTCAGTTCAGTTGAAAAATGCCTTATAAATTCAAAGAGAAACTAAATAATATCATCTAAATAAATAACTGCAGCTATGTTAGTGGGAGTTGTTTCTGTAAAATCATTCCTATCACTATAGATCTACCCTCTAGAATCCAGAATGGTTTGTTGTTGAATCTTTGTGAATCCAGGGCATGTTTGGTGGAGCCTGATAAATATGTTTTCTCTTTATCAGTAATTCTGGTACAAATTATGAATAAGTTTGGTAACCAGGTGGGCTGCACAGAGGCGCAGTGGGTAGCTCTGCCAGGGGTCTTTATGCATGGAGTTTGCATGGTCTCCCTTTGAATGTGTGGGTTCTCTCTGGGTACTCCAGCTTCCTCCCACAGTTTAAAAACATGACTGTTAGGTTAATTGGCTTCTCTAAATTCTCCTTAGGTGTGAGTGTGTGCTTGAATGGTTGTTTATCCTGTTTGTCGCTGAGTTGCCCTGTGATACATTGGCGACCTGTCCAGGGTGGACCCCGCCTCTCACCCGTAGACAGCTGGAGATAGGCACCAGCACCCCTCGCAACCCAGCCGGGAAAAATGTGACAGAGAATGGATGGATACAGGTGGATCTGTCAAATGCTCATGTTCCCCGTCTGGGTTTTTATTAGAAATAAGGCTAATCACACCCTTCTGTGGTCCCAATAAAGCTCATACCTGCTAACTAGTTACACATTTATATCTAGCAACCCTCTGTTGGTATAAATGTCAGACCTGTACGGATTGTCAGTTTAAAATGTTCAGTAAGGTTAATCACAGTCTAACCGCCCCACCAGTTCAGTCTGGCTGGTGGAAAAATTTCCAGCAGCTTTTCCGCTGACATTTGACAACAACCTTAATCAACATGGCTTCAGCTTGATCCCACAACTCTTTAGAAAGCTGTCCACTGAGAGATCCTCATCCTCCACTGGTGGATTAGTGATCTCTGATGATCCACTTCTTTCTGTTGACATGTCTTAGGTTGTGGCTGTGGGGCTCTGTTGTGAAATCCCAAGTGCAGTTCTGTGAGAGACAGGAGTGATGACATCTCTAGAGCAAGAAGAAAATCTTTAATGTTTTCAATGTTGTGGTAAGGGTTGTTCCTGGTATCAATGCTCCCGTCAGTTTACACTGAACCAGCTGGGGAGTGGAAGGAAACATATCAGGTGTTCTACCATCATCATCCTCATCTGTAAGGATGCCAGTCTGACATTGAATGTCAGCTGCAAGTGTTTTAAGATTAGCATCACCCTCAGTTGTGCTGCACACTGCAAAAAATAAAATCTAGAAATGAGCAAAAATGTCTTTAATTAAGTGTATTTACCATTAATTTCAGTAGGTAAATAAGATGATTTGCCAATGGAATGAGTATTTTACTCTTATAATGAGATCATTAGAATATGGATTTGAAATAATGTTTCCTTATTTTAAATGTAAATTGTCTTGTGCACTTATTGTAAGAAATGACTGATCTCGATTTCAATTTTTTGCAGTGCAGTGTTGCTATTCCACCGTCCTCCATTTTGTCCTTTGCTTTCTCTGCTGGAACCACTGAATCCTTCAGGATGAGAGGTGATTCAGATGGCAGGAAAGTTTATGTTTAGTTCAGGATGAGGTTCAGTGTCACTCAATGGTGACCAACCTGATGGATCCATCATGGAGGATAAATCTTTTCTATGTGATTTCTATTCATATATCTATGAATACATCTATACCATACAGATCATGTGCCTTTCCCCCATTCAAACCAACTAGTTCAAGCCAGGAACTCTACATGGGCTGATCCCTTAAACAATCAACACCATACCAGCAGGTGCTGCTTTAAAACGTCCTTCCCCTCTAAGCAAGACAGAGTCTCCTAAGATGTCCCTGAACCAATGGTCCTTGCTCAGTCAGAGAAGCAGAACCAAAAATAAGGCTAGAACCCTAGGTTTGAAAAACTGCAGTGAGGAGAGCAGGTCTCTGTTATGAGTCAGCTGATCCAAATTCACTGAGGATCTGAAATCAGGCAATAACTTCAACAAGCTCAGAAACACCAGTCACTGTGTCCAGAACTCTCAGTGAAATAAAAAAGCTGTAAGATTTCTAAGATTTCTTTTAGGATTTCTGGCAGTCTGAGTTGAAGTATGGTTTGGCTGCTTGCTGAGGTTTCATAATATACTGTCAACAAGGGATAGTGACCTGTAGGTGGGATTGGAATAAAGTTATCTCTACACTTTTGACAGAGGATATCTTCTGAGTTATTTCAAATTTTATTTTAGAAACCCATCAGGTGAATGTAGGAGGGTGGATATAGAAACATTAGTCACAAAAAAGCTAATCAGATTTATTGGACGACTCTTAAACAAGCACTGAACAATTTTAAATAACTTTAACTGCAGAACATATACAGGCTTGATATCTGCTTTTCAGATGACCGTTTAGAAAAGTTTTTGTCTGGTTCAGAAAATGTAATCTTTTTGCTGCTTTTCTGCTGTCTAACTTCCGTCCAGCAGGGGGCGCTAAAAGGAACAAGCAGCTGCTTTGTGTCAGTGTGACACTCAGCGGAAGTAAAACAAAACACTGCTATGGTAGCTAGCTTGGTAACAGCTAGCAGTCGGTTGTTTTCGTATCTCGGCTGAATGTTTCAGTAACAATGTGTTCATTTCAGCATTTAAGAGTTTATCAGAGAACGACTAACTGCTGCTGACGTCACCTCTAAGTCTTCACATTGTTGAAAAAAACATCAAAACATCGTTCGCTACAAAGGAAGACACCAGGCTGCTGGAAACCTCAGATTAAACTCCAGAAATCGGTAGGAAGCTTCAGAAAGCGCCTGATATATCAGTTAGTTACGTTATAATCTGAGCTCTCAGCTTTAATAACATTGTTCTGACGATTTACGGCTGCTCCATCAGAAAGTCACAACTGGTCGAAATTCACAGCAGCTGTTTAAGTCAAATATAATAAAGTAGCGGAATTAAAGCGGCAGTTCTGTTTAGCCCCTGAACTCATAAATGTATTGGGATACAGAAGAATGTTGCAGATGATGTCTGGAAGCTAATTAACCCGGTGTAATAGATGAACTGGTTAGAATCTATGCGCACCGCAGATGTTCTTAAAGCATAGGCGGCTGTGTTGATGCCTGATGTAAAAAAAAAAAAACATAGCAAAACTGTTCGCAAAAAATCAACCAGACATATCTAGCGAATGGATCTATGTTTTTTTCAGTTTAGAAAAAATTGGCAAAGAACTTGTATCCTCAGAAAAGCAAATAGTGAAAATAATTCCACACAAAGAATAGTGTCGTTCACAAGTGTACAGAAAAATATAAATAAAAGTCTGTCCCACGATGGAGTGTCATTTCTCCTGCTGAACCATAAGCTATATATCAAAACCTGCAGCTTGGAGGAGCAAGTCAATGTAAATTCCCACTATATAAATTCCTGATTGTAAATATAAATCCATGTAAGCCTATCATTCAGGATGCAACACATGTGTAAGCAACTTTTTCAAGAAAAATGACTGCAAACTGAACTATTCTCATCCTTCCTTCCAACTATTCTCACTTTATTTTACAAATTGTGACAAAAAGTAATTTTCTTTTTATTAGATTCCATGCTTTCATGTTTTGTTGATTTTCTTGTTTGAACACAAATACAAGTCTTTACAAAGGTATTTTTTTAGGATCCCCAAAACTGTCCTGTATGATGACCTGTGTCATTTCACACAAACAGTGATTTAAGGAAAGAAACACCTATAATTGTAATGCTATTGTGTTCAGTCTGTATGCAATTTCAAGTTAGGAGACCATAATGGCTCCTTCTGAACTGGTTTTACTGGCCCATATGTACAAAGGAGGTAAATATATTTAGGCGCATTTCAGGTAATCACGTACCTGCTGATGCAGAAAGATTACTTTTTATGTAATTTTTTATGACAGTAGAATATAAATCCCAGAGTTAGCAGCTACCACTGCGTTGTATCACACCCCATGGCTTCTTGATATTTTTTCATGTAGAAAAAGGCAGATAAGAAATCAGTAAGCAATCAACTAGATATATTTGTGACTAACCGGGTCCATAACACAGCTATTTGGACAGATTAGGTGTCTGGTGGTTGCCCGATCACATTCAATTCAATTCTGTTTATTTATATAGCGCCAAATTCACAACACATGTCATCTCAAGGCACTTTACAGTTCAACCAGATCATACAGTCAAATTGATACATTGCTGCAAAAGTAAACAAACGGGTCAGAATAAATGTAATAATTTATTTTGGCCTAAGATCCATCCAAAATATTATATATATATATATATATATATATATATATATATATATATATATATATATAAAATGATAAAAAGAGGGAAAGTCCAACAGACTGTGCTGATGCAAACTGGCCTGTCCCTGAACACATTGTTATGTTGCTCACCTGTCACTGGGACAGGGAGGGAGGTGGGGGGTGGTTGAAGAAACAGGGCTGCTGGTGGATCATCTATTTACTTTGTGGAGGACAAAGTTTCAAGAATTTATTGTCATTGTCAAAAAAAGGCAACGAAATTATGTTTGGGGTACAATACTTAGTAGCAGCAAGTTCCAAGTAAAGTGCACAAGGGGTAAAAGTGACACCAGTGCTGACAACCCCAGCCCCCCCCCCCCCCCCCCCCATCCCACTTAAAGTGCAGCAAAGATTATTAAGTGCCATAATGCACACCATAATAAGGGGGCCCTAATGAATAAGGCAAATCATTCAGAATTTAGGTAGTCCGTTCCTCAAGTCCTGTGAATTCAAGAGTCTTATGGCCTGGTGGTATAGGCTGTTGGCCAGTCTTTTGGTCCGGCTCTGAAGGGACCTGTACCTTTTACCTGATGGTAGAAGTTGGAACAAGTGATGGGCAGGATGGTGGCTGTCACGCATGATGTTCTGCACTCTCCGTAGACAGCGTGTGGTGTAGATGGAACTAATCTCTGGGAGAGGCATTCCAGTGATTTTCCCTGCTGTTTTCACCACACGCTGGAGTGCCTGCTGGTCTGCTTTGGAGGAGCTAGAGAACCACACTAGGAGCCCATAAGTCAGAACACTGCTGATGGCACAGTTGTAAAAGTTCACCAGCAGTGGCCTGGGGATGTGGTAGCTCCTCAGCTTCCTCAGGTAGAAAAGGCGCTGCTGGGCCTTCCCAACAGCAGAGGCGATGTGAGTGCCCCAAGACAGGTCCTCCGCCAAGGTCACCCCTAGGAATTTAAAAGTACTGACTCTCTCCACCACCTCTGAACTGATGGAGAGGGGTTCGTGCTTTTTAGGCAGTTTTTTCCTAAAGTCCACAATCATTTCCTTGGTCTTTTTGGTGTTAAGAGCAAGGTTGTTGCTGTCACACCATGATGCCAGATGTTGCACCTCTGCCCTGTAGTCCCTCTCATCGTTGTTGGTGATGAGGCCCAGGACGGTGGTATCGTCAGCGAATTTGACGATCAGGTTGGAGGGAGAAGAGGCAGAGCAGTCATGTGTGAACAGGGTGTAGAGCAGAGGGCTTAAAACACACCCCTGGGGCGCGTCGGTGTTTATGGAAAGAGTGGAGGAGATGTTGTTGCCCACTCTGACCCTCTGTGTACGATTGGTGAGGAAGTCCACAGTCCAGTTGCACAGGGTGGTGTTGAGTCCCAGTTGGTGAAGTTTGTGGCGGAGTTTGTAGGGCCGAATGGTGTTGAATGCTGAACTGTAGTCCACAAAGAGGAGGCGAGCATAGGTGTTTTGGTGCTCCAGATGCTCCAGCAGTGTGTGGAGCACGATGGCGATGGCGTCCTCTGTGGAGCGGTTTTCCCTGTAGGCAAACTGGTGTGAGTCGGGTGATGGTGGAGTTGCGGCTTTGATGTGCTTTATGACCAGTCTCTCCGTGCACTTGGCGGGGATGGGAGTGAGTGCCACAGGCCTGTAGTCGTTAAGGCCTGTGACATGGGACTGTTTGGGAAGGGGGACTATTGTGGCGGCTTTGAAGCAGGCTGGTACCCATGAGGTGGACAGCGAGATGTTGTAGATGGAGGTGAGGACGTCTGTGAGTTCCGCAGCGCAGTCTTTGAGCACCCGGCCCGGTACACCGTCCGGCCCGGGTGCTTTCCTGATGTTGATGCGGCGGAGAGCGCACCTCACCTCGTGTGTGGTCAGGACTGGGGCTGGGACTGTGGGGGGGAGAGGGGGGAGGGCAAGGTTGTTGTTCTCCTTGTCGAAGCAGGCATAAAAGACATTTAAATCCTCCGCCAAGTTGGGACTGTTGGCCGGGGTAGATGGTGTTTTCTTTTTGTAGTCAGTTATGGCCCTGATGCCCTCCCACACCTGCCTGGGATTAGCCGTGTCTGCAAATCTGGCTTCGATGCGCCTCCTGTGATGTTGTTTGGCAGACTTGATGCCCCTCCTCAGCGCAGTCCTGGCCCTGCTGTATGCCTCATGGTCACCAGACCTAAAAGCACGATTCCTAGCTCTGAGGAGCTGCTGTACTCCGTGTTTCATCCAAGGTGGAGTGTTAGGATACACACGGCTTTGTTTCCAAGTTGTAACATTGTCCAAACAGAAACAGATGTAGTCTAGAACAGAGGTGGTGTAATTGTCCAGTATATCCCGCGTTACTGTGCCCTGCTCTCTGAAAACATCCCAGTCTGTGTGGTGGAAACAGTCCTGTAGCATAGGAACAGCGCTCTCTGGCCATATTCTTACAGTTCGGACGGGGGTCTCAGCACTCTTGATTTTGGGTGTGTACTGTGGGTGCAGCAGGAGGGAGAGGTGGTCTGACAGACCCAGGTGAGCTAATGCCTGGGCTCTGTAAGCATCTGCTACATTAGTATACTCCTGATCCAGAGTTCTATCTCCTCTGGTAGCACATTTGACATTTCGGTGGAATTTGTGCAGAACAGATTTTAAGTCCGCATGATTGAAGTCCCCAGCTGCGATAAAAACACAGTCTGGGTGTGCTACCAGGCAGTTGTTGATGCTACTGTATACTTGTGCTAGTGCTACCTTAGCGTTAGCGTCAGGTGGAATGTAAACAGCACATATGTAAACAGCACTGAACTCACGAGGAAGGTAGAACGGTCGGCACTTAAGCAATAAAAGTTCTGTGTCTGGACTACACAGTTTATCCACAACCGTATTGTTGGTGCACCAGGAGTTCGCGATGTAGATGGAGAGGCCGCCACCGGTTTTCTTACCCGAGTCCGCTGTCCTGTCGGCTCGGTAGACGCTGCGGTCCGCCAACTCGATAGCAGCATCGGGAGTGGAGCTGTCTAGCCAGGTCTCGGAGAAGATCATGCAGCAGCAGTTGTTCAAGGCTTTCAGTGTGGACAATTGCAGTCTGATCTCGTCCATCTTATTCCTGATTGACCGCGCATTAGAAAGGAAGATGGTTGGAAGCGGTAGTCTGAAGGGCTTAGCTTTTAGCCTCGCCCAGACGCCCGCCCGCTTGCCTCTCTTCTGCCCCCGCTCACAGCGCTTCCTCCTCCGGCTCGCTGCTGCGGGTGTCCTGGTTGGTGGTTTGATGATCTCCGGAGGCATGGTATAGTGTCCGATCGGCAGGTACTGTGCACCGCGATTGAGTTGTAATAGTTCGGTCCGGCTGTATTGTAGTGCAAGAGTGCTATAACTGTGCGTTATAATAGAAACTACCACCAAAAAAACATAAAAGCTACTAAAAAGTTTAGTATCCCGGGCCGCTGCGACTCTGCGCACCGCCATCTTGTCAGCAGATCAGCTGATCAGCTGATCAAAGACAATTATTTAATATAAATATCCTGCTAGACACTTACTAGCGTTTATTTGATGCTAACACTCTGATAACTATGGCATTTTAATGTTGCCTGGTCTGTTTGATAAAGGTAAATTCTCAGCCCTGTGTGCCTGTGTTATTTAGAGACACGCTATAGGCTCAATAAATGCTAGATTAATCCTGGTTTATTTTTTCCTGAAAACTAAAAACGAAACCCATTAAAAAAAACAACAACTTGCAATCATGTTCCGTTTAAGACGCACCCAGCTCATATTTTGCCAGCAGGTTTAAACATTTTAAGTTAATTTAGGGGAGTGGTCATTAGGGCTGGGTATTGTTCAAAAATTTTCGGTTCCGGGACCAATACCAATACCTTCACTTCGATACCGGTTCCTGAACGATACTTTTTTTGATACCAGTTTTATAATTTCAATTCGAAGAAAAAGAAAATTACACAACATAAAAAAGTACAAATGCTGAGTTTTATTTTAAGCTCTGATTTTTCCATTTACATTTTTCCTCTTACATAAAAAAAAAATGTCAGTGTCTAATATTCACTGTTACATTGTGAGGACCTTTATACTTAGCAGTTTTCCTTTAGAAAAATTAACATGTCTGACAAACAGGCCCGTTGAATGGGATCCTACTGACAGCGCACCGCTGGTATGTGGGGGTCTGAGCGGCTCCGACAGAAATAATATTGGAAGGCAGGATGAACTGACTGCACTGATTAACTTTTCAGGTGGAATTTCCCACTTAAAAACATAATAAAACTACTTTATTCCCACTGATCACAGCAAATATAGCTGGAAGGCAAATAAAGGATAGAGTAGCTCCGCTCAACGCGCGTCAGACAGTGGCGGCTGGTGAAAAATATTTTTGGTGGGGCTGATATAGCCTAGTGTATGTCTCCAACTAATCCGGAATAAGAATTCAAATAAACAATTGGACAATACATACAATTTAACAGTAATGATTTAATTTACTATATAATAACAGTAACAGTGATGATTTGGGTCACTGTGACGGGGTTCTTTGGCCTCCAAGAATCCAGTCTCAGTCGGGTTACCGGTGTTGGTGATTTATTGAGCTCAAAAACTCAAAACAGGGTGCAAAAGAAACTAAACATACAAGATACTCTGGGCCTCAGCCTCCCTCCAGTTACCAGCAATGTAACAAAGAAACAGAAAACAAAAATTGCCACTTTTCTTCCCACAGCCCTCATTAAATAGTTTAAGCCCCTCACATCAGGCTCTCTTATTTCTGATTTCTTCTCATTAATCAGTTTTGTCCATATATTACCTCCACAAACAATTGATGTACAAAAACAAATAATTTTTACAACTTACTTCTTTTACACAGATTCATTGACTTATTCAATTACACCAAACTGGGTTTGAACCCAGCAAAGACGCAGCCAGACTGAAGATGACAAGTCCCCGTAGCATAAACACGTACACACCCACACCCCCCCCCACACACATACACACACACGGCTAACCCCACTGAAATATTAAGTGTGCACCCTCAATACGCCAGCAGGTAACCAGGAACAGCTTGTGTGTTTTAAGTTCATGGAGCTACTGGTCTCAGCGCGAGTGTATTGGTCCTCACAAACACAGTATAACAGGAATGTGTGTGTGGCGCGCAAAGTTAGAGAGGTTGTTTTAAGCGACGAGGTGGATTCGTCACAGTCACAATAAACATGACATGAAATGTTCATATCCTACAACAGGGATATTCTTCTGGCAAACGGGTAGATAAATAAGGATCTCACCGAATTTGGTGGAAGCTGCATCTCGGTCGTTACATTCGCCATCTCCCCTCTAACTGTCTGCACCTGCGCTTGGGTTCAGAAGCCTGTTAAAGCGCAGTATTTTCAGCGCCCCAATACCATAAAGTTCCGAGACGCTGATTGGCCATTAAATTCACCTAGCAATAGTACATGATTGACAGATTCTCTGCAAATGTGGGTCAGTCTGATCAGCGCCCCCAGAACAGAGACGGTAGGAGTCTGTCTGTGGAAATCCACAAATTAATGACAGTAGATAGGGAAATGTAGTTTATATAATTTGTTAAAGCTGACATTTATGAGTTAATTTCTAAAAATATATTTTACGTTTCTATCTTCTTATCAGGGAGGGCGGTGCCCCAGCGCCCCCTATGGGCCGGCCGCCACTGGCGTCAGAGCCATTTTTCGACCGCGCAGCCTGAGCAGCAAAGCTTCTTCAGCCGCGCGCGCGTCAGAAGCTGGCACAAGCAGCAAAAAATTAAGCAGCAGACGTGATTTTGCTGCTCCTGCTGCGTCCAGTTTGAAAGCAGCATGATTCACTCCGCTCTGGCTTTGCACTGCCCACGGGCTGCTGAGAGGAGGATGGTTGCATCGGCTGCGGTCCGCACTTCTTGCATTCAAACACCGAGCAACTTTCTGCTCTTAAATTGTTTCCGTGCACAATGTATTGCATTGCGCACTATTGGCATCAGTCTTAATGAAGTGAAGCCACACTTTTGACCTGGGGGGCATTTTAAAGGGGTTCCATGACGCTCGCAACCAGTTCACAACAGATACACACGAACCCTGGCGTAGGTGTGACCACCTGTGTATTTTTCCTGGATGACGCAATCAAGTTAAGTGTTACAGCCAATCACCGAAACTTGGTACCGAAAGACGAGGCATGGTTCGATACCCTGTAGAACCGAAGCATTTCGGTCGGTACCATAAAAGAACCGAAGTTCGGTACCCAGCCCTAGTGGTCATAGCGATGTATGCCAGCAGTGCTTTGTCTGTCTCAGCATCTGCTGATTGTGAAGTGTGTCACGCGCATCAGATTTTTAGAAGCTCATGAGGCACTGCTTTGGCTGCTCAGTTGCGTTGCTCCTGCTGCTCGAAACGTGGTGCAGGACCTTTTGATGTGTGTCAACCATTGACTGTGCATGTAAAACCAGCTGCTGAACATAGCATAAGAACAGCTCGCTGCAGCATGCAGTAAGAGAAGGCCGACTTAATGGAAGAGACCCATACCATATTTGGAAATGGCACTTTTCACTCCAGAAATGAAAGGAATTCTAGTTCATGTTTTTTTTTTTTTTTTTTATGTTGCAGAGCAGAAATGATATTTTACATTTTTTGCTGCACCTAATTCTGATTACAGATAAAATATGAGTTCAAAATATATTTTTTCTAAATTATTTATCTTTAACATTATGATACATTTAATTATTCCCTGGTTAAATAGGAAAAAAAATCTATTTACTTATAAAAAACTAAAAAATATTACAGATGAAATTACTTGAAAAAAATCTTAGTTTGTTATGGCTGTTAATGTTTTCAAAAAAATTATGTGTTATAAGATTGAAATAAATGCTCAACCGGTCCACATAAAGAAAAACAACAAATAATGACTGCCATCCAATCTCCCCGGTTAGCATCCAAACCTAGACGCAGCCACCCGCTGCCTCTGCCTAGCTCTTCTGTCATGTGGCTCAAATCTGACACTAGATTGCTGCACTGTTTTGTTGAGCCTGCAACAATCCCTCACACAAAGCATGCATACAGCAACAGCTTTTAATAGGAAGAAACCTCCAGCAAAACCAAACTCAATTTGACCATAGACTTGAATGTGTAGACGCCTATTTGAGTGGGTTGGCCCATTGCTGAGACATAACCTCATGATCACTGTATTTGAGGAGTGCTGTCTTTTTAAAGCTGTTAGCCGGAAAAAATTTTTACACAACAAAACAGTAAATTTTTTGAGATTCAGGTAAATGATATTATTTATTTATTTTCCATATGGGATTAATAGTGTTTTTTAATTTAATTGAATAAACAACATCATTACAACATTGACATTAGAGCTATGGAAAAAAAAGTAAGATTAGAAAACAGACAGTATTTTCTGGACTAAAAGCTGCTACTTTTTTTTCCACGCTTATGCTGCGTTCACACCGGACGCAGCAGGAGTAGCAAAATCGCATCTGCTGCTTCATTTTTGCTGCTTGTACCAGTTAGTTCTGACGCGCGGCTGAAGCAGCTTTGCTGCTCTCGTTGCTCGGTGCAAAAGTGTGTGTGACGCGCGTTGGGCGGAGCTACTCTATCCTTTATTCTCCTTGCAGCTATATTTGCTGTGATCAGTGAGAATAAAGTAGTTTTAATATGTTTTAAGTGAGAAAATCCACCTGAAAACTTAATCAGTGCAGTCAGTTCATCCAGATGACAGGCCCACCTTCCAATATTATTTCTGCCGGAGCCGCTCAGACTCCCACATACCAGCGGTGCGCTGTCAGTAGGATCCCATTTAACAGCAGCCTCTGGCCAGGTCGCCTCCTCCCGGTTCACCGCGGCGGCTGGTAGGTGTTTTTCATCTAAATAATCCAAACTGCAGGCACCAGGATAATAAAAGTTAAATTAATTTAAGTTAATTTAGGCGTCAATAAAGTGTTTCAGAGGAGCGATCACAGCGCTCTGTGTCATCAGCGATGTGTCCGTCTCCCCGCCAGCTCCCAGATCAGCTTCTCTGATTATTTGATGCGGCGCGTCAAGCAAGAAAAGTTAAATTTTTCCATCTCGAGCAGCAGCGCGTTTGCGGCGCATCACATGTGTCAGATGCTTAAACTCGCTGCTTCAGCTGCTCAGACGTGCTGCGCCTGCTGCTCAAAACGCGCTCCGGGACATTTTGCTGCGCCTTGACGTGCGCCAACCATTGACTTTGCATGTAAACTCGCTGCTTCTGCTGCGCCTATTATCTAGAGACTATTAATAACAGGCGGTGAAATGCAGCTCTACATGAGCTGGGCATGTGGTGACGTTAAGAGTATGCTTCTATTCTAATTGACCCATATTAATGTTGCGTGCTCCCGTTCTCCCCGAGTCCAGACTTTCCTGTGTTCTTCTCACGAACATACTTGGCGAGGACACAAGTCCTTACTCGCGTTCTAGTGAACTGAGAAAAGGCATGCCCTAAATTCACACATTTGATGTTTATTTGATGCATTGAAGGTGTCAAGATTAAGAGACTATGCAACTCCTGCAGGGCTGAAAGCAAAATGTTGGGTATGGTTGTAAATATTTGCGTGACTATGACTTCTTATTTTTCTGTTTTCTATTTGCAACAATCTCAAAAAGAATGTATTCACTTTAACACAATGGGTATTGAGTATTGTACTTGTTAATGATCTCCCCTTTTCCCCTGTAGAACCCCAAAAGCAACATGTCTCCGCTTCGGATAAAGCTTTGGCCATCCAGACGTCATAACCATGAGAAAGAAGTACCTGAATGGACAGAAGAGGATCAGACTGAACCAGACAATTCATCTTCTCCTATTAAAGAACTTGGGGAACAAGAGCCTCCATGGGTTAAAGAAGAAATTGAGGAACCAGAGTCTACATGGGATGAAGAGGAACAGAATGAACTAGATTATCTACTGGTGGAAATACAAGATGAACCAGGACCTTCATGGATTAAAGAGGAAGAAGAAACCCCAGAGCTTCTACTAATCAAAGAGGAAAATGAGGACCCTGAGTACACATGGGCTAAAGAGGAACGAAAGGAAATGGATATGCTAATGATGGAGGAACAGGGAGAACCAGGACCTCCATGGCATAAAGAAGAGGAGGAAATAGAATCAGAACTTATTGTAATAAAACAGGAACCAGATTCCCCACTGCCTAGAAATGAACAGGCACTACGAGAAAATGTACCACCTAGACAGAACGCAAATGATTTACAAAGCTGTAAGGAAGGACAGTTTGTGCAGAAGTCCAACAGGTTGATTCAAACTTTTGGTGTTCAGGAAATTGCTGAAAGAGAATCGAGAACTGAGCAGCTGTCCTTTTATATCTCTCCTCTAGCTGAGACTGAAGATCAGGGAGGAAATAGCTCAATGTCGGAGAGTCAGTCACAAACTGATATAAAGAAGAGGCCTTTCAAATGCGACATTTGTGGGAAATTCTATAAGAATAAGTATACAATCAAACAGCATTATAGAACTCACACAGAAGAGAGACCATATTCATGTCAGACATGTGGCAAAGGTTTCTATAACATCAGTACTTTAAATATTCATATCAGAACCCACACAGGTGAGAAACCTTTTCCATGTGAGACATGTGGAAAAAGTTTCTCTCATATTAGTAGTTTACAAGCGCATAGGAGAACCCACACAGGTGAGAAATCTTTCCCATGTAAGACATGCAGTAAAAGTTTCTTTGATGACAGTTCTTTAAATGTTCACATGAGAACCCACACAGGTGAGAGACCATATCTATGTAAGACATGTGGAAAACGTTTTTCTCAGATGAGTATTTTAAATGTTCACATAAGAACTCACTCTGGTGAGAAACCTTATTCATGTAAGACCTGCAGAAAAAGTTTCACTGATGTTGGTAGTTTGAATAATCACACCAGGACCCACACAGGTGAGAAACCTTTTCCTTGCAAGACGTGTGGAAAAAGTTTCTCTCGGAATAGTCATTTAAATGTTCACATCAGAACCCACACAGGTGAAAAACCGTTTCCATGTAAGACATGTGGAAAAAGTTTTTCAGATCTTAGCAGTTTAAATGTTCACAGCCGAACCCACACAGGTGAGAAACCTTTTCCTTGTGAGACATGTGGAAAAAGTTTCTCTCAAAAGAGTCATTTAAATGTTCATATCAGAACCCACACAGGTGAGCAACCTTTTCTTTGTCAGACATGCGGAAAAACATTTTCTCGGAATTGCTATTTAAGTGCTCACCTGAAAATTCATACAGGTTAAAGACCTTTTTATGTCGAATTTGACCATTGGACCTTTACAGAGATATACAGTTAAAGAACTTTAAAATTTTAATTATAGTTTTTGTTTTGCAAAGAATATTGGAAGAATCTATATATTAGTTTGATCATTCTTAAGCATAGTTATTAGACCCCAAAGGTTTTCTTATTTGATTTAGGCTGAAATGCTCTGTCAGGCAGGTATTGTAGGATTATAGAATTGTAGAATATATGACCAAATGTAGTGGTATCAGAACAATTGCAACAACAATGGGAACAAAGCAGTTCCCATTGCTTTCAGATCATTAACTCTTACTTGATGTAGACTAAGGTTGGAATCTCTGAGTTTACAATTTCAAAACAGCTGCTTTGTTAGTTGAATTACCTCTGAGAAGGTTCACTCAGAGTCACCGCATGAGTAACAACTATGAAACGCCATTATCAATGGAGCCCCAATTTGGCAAATTACCACGACATAAGAACTGGAGTTAGAGATGTAAATGCAGAATAAAAAAAATTTTTTTAAAGCAAGAGAAAGGGCGCTACATCTGCAAAGGAGATTGAGAAAAGTTGGAAAAGATACCTGCTTTAGTTGAGTGACGATAAGAATATGGAGATCTGAAATTCATTTTTAGAAATCTGGAATGTTTAGTTAAGATTTGAAGGCTGTTATTTTAATTGTCTGAAATGTTCATTTTGAATAGATAGGAATTTATTTCTGATATCTGAAATACATATTCAGTCCTACTGATGAATATCAAAACAGCCTGCCATAGACTGATATAACCACGATAACATTCATGGGGGAAACTACTTTTCTGCTTGAATGGTAGTGTATCAATGTACTTTTATTTAGGTGAAATCTCACGGGAAGAGGAGTTCACCTGTCAGTAGGTGAAGATAAAGTATACAAATATTGTTTAAACAGGTAGGATCTCTGCATCATCTCATGGGTTCCTCCTCATCTTGATTTTGTGTTGCATTACACAGTAAATACTAAGTGGCTGCTTGACTGTGCAATCGGTTTCTATAACGCTGTTATCCCACACATCAATATGCTGTCACTGATATCAGGTTTAGTTAAATATCTATTAAAGAAGTCTTTGCAATGCTGCAAATGTGAGGACGGATAAGGTTGTGGAAATATGTGACGGATTGTAAGGTGAAAAGTTTGGGCTCTTAAAGATACATTTTTGAATGTGAAAGGACAGCTATGAACACTACCTATAAATATTTCAGAGAATGTTACTATGGTAACAGACACAGAGGTTTAGTTAACTCTCTTTGTGAAACTGAAAACTGAGACTTTCCTTGATTTCAAAGTTAACAAACTGAGTTTTTATTAAACCTGATTTGTGAAACGGACTTCAGGATACACCGAATAAAATCACAATATTAGCTCTACAATATGAAGTGTTTTTTCAAAATGATAAAACTCCAAGTTAAAATACAGTATTGTATAGATACATTGTTAAACCTACTAGAAAAACTCAAATAATACTAAAAAAATACATGTTTTATTGTATTGTGTGTTTTATGACTTATAGTAGCTATTGTGTACATCACTGTAATATCTATGTTACAGAGAATTGTCCTTCTCTATCCTTCTCTTACTTTATTTTTATTTTCATTTTTGGGCTTGCTTAATGTTTGCTAATTTCTCCTATTTAGGATTGTACCTAGGAGACACCATGTTGATGAAGGCCCTAAAAGTCAAATCTGACTTGACTTAAAAGGTCTTTCAGTGAGTTTATAAAAGGCTGCGGGATATAAAAAAAAGAAAAAATATAATCCAGATTTTAGAGTATTTACTTCATTAATATCTTTGTTTAAAGTTTTATTTTTTGGTCAAATAGGTCTTCATTTTCTCATGCTTATGTAACACTACCTTAAAATGCTAAATAAAATGCTCTCACTGAACTACATTGTTCTCAATTTAACTTTTATTACTTTAAATATTTAGCCGCTAGTCAATCAGTTTATCTTATTGGTGAGTCCACATTCTTTGATGGTTCATGTGTGAAAATGGAAGAGGTAAGACAGCTGTTGTCAGTGGAAAATGCTAATTAACCAGGAGCTGGAGCTTTATACATTGAGGAGAGCCAGATGCTGACTTGGCGAATAAGTCAGCATCTGGTCAACCATAGATAAGCTGCTTACATGCAGGCTATATCTTGACAGGCTTTTGGATAAATAGGTGGGAAACATTGGGGCCGTTCTTTTGGATAACATTGAGTTGTGGTACAGACCTGAAGTAAATTTGATTCTCTGTTGTGTGCTGTTAAAAAAAAGTGTTATGCTTTATTTGAATAAATTTCGTTAATACTGAAAAATTTCTTTTTTCCCTTTTTCATTTCATGGAGATCACTCCTCCACAAGTAAAGAATTGGGATGATGCACCCTGGAGGTTGTTTTGACCCTCCATACAGCAGCTAAAAACTATTGATATGGTGCAAAGGGGAAGGCTTAAAACCATGCACTGGGAGTATCATGTGGCATTTCACAGTGGTGTTGGTAAGGTCTGCAGACGTTGATCCTTGCCAGAGAGGGGATGCTGTCGGGGAAAAAAAGGTCTAATAACAAGAAATTGAGATTGGCGTTTTCATCCTACCAGTATTTATTAATCCTTGCAAAGGAGCAAAGATCAGATTCTTGCCAATATTCCTGTCTGTTTTGGTCTAGACAAGTTTTTTCTAACTAACTTAAAGCCTGCATAGAGCTATGAAGGTCTCCACATACAGTTAATCAAAACAAGTTACAGGCAGTTGAAGAAAACAGAAAAATGTTGCAAAAACCTTGAATCCGAAGGAGTCTAGCCTCTGTTCCAGTCTCTAATTGTATTAAAACAACCCCTCTGATACAGAAAATGTGTACACTGGAAAAAAATTAAATCTAGATACGGTAAGTAATTTTTTCTTGAAATAAGTGAATTTGTTCTTGAATTGAGGACATAATGCATTTTACCAATGGAACAAGCCAATTTACATTTTAATTAGGAAAACACAATTGCATTGTCATATTTCAGGTGCATGTTATCTAATTTCCTTATTCTAAGAGTAAAAACACTCATTCCATTGGTAAACCATCTCATTTCCCTACTCAGATTAAGGGTAAATATACTTAATTTAAGACATTTTTACTTATTGCTAGATGGTTTTTCCAGTGTAGCCTTGCAGGTGTGAGATGTTTTTAGTGAATACTTTTTAAAGTAAGTAAATACAAATCAGCACTGATAATTAATATTAGAAGGGATGTGATAGTAGATAGATTTTTCCAAACACAGGGGACAGACACCTATACCTGCGGGACACCAGCGTTTAGGAGAGGGAAGGAATGTCGGCTCTCCCAACCTGAGTTTATGGTGAAGATTGTTCAAGAAATCAAAAGTGGACATATCCATTCTGAAAGTCTCAGGCAAAGTCTGTTCAATGTACAGCCAAATATTTTAGCACTGACAAATGTATGTGTTTTATGGTTTCATCATTCTTATTTTCTATTTGATATTTGTATATTAAAGTACATCAAGGGATATACAGAAGGACATCTGATTCTCTTTTTTTTGAGGAATAAATGAGGATAGTGAGCAGTTTAGAGAGCTGATGTGTAGAGCGGAGACAGTATGCAGAACTTCAAAGTAATTAATGGAACATTGAATGGGCGATCACAATGAACAGGACGGAAAAAGAGTTCAGCTACCAATCCGAAATTTTTAAGCCAAAAATTAAATCTGGAAGACTGATCAGGCTCACCTGGACCATCTGGGACCCCAGGGGAAGATTAGACAGAAGAATAAACCTTTTCAATGGTTATTTATCCAAACTGATCCCAATTCACAGCATCAAAGGCTGTCAGGCCCGAAAGGCCAAAGAACCTATTTCACTTATATCAATAAAACTTTTGTTACTAAAGCTTTTCTCTGTGTGAGGCTCTCCAGGTGGAATGTTCTGTCTGAGAGCTTTTTGTTGACTGTGTGTGTGACTACGATTCTGTATCAATCAATGAGCTGTAATAAAAGACTTCAATATGATATGAAATTAGTTCCAGTAAATAAGAAGCCATCTGGCTCTTAATGATAGCAGGACAGTGATGCAAAGGACCTTAACGCTTTTGTTGTTAAATGTTTAGTTCTGAAAAGACCTTCAAATAGATCATCAGTGGAACAATGAAAAGACACTGGGTGGAAATAGTATAGGGCCAAGGACTGAGCCCTGTGGGACTTAAATAGACGAAGCAGCGGCTGGCAGCAATACAGTACATCTGAATAATTTGAAAACTATCTTGGGAAGCAGTGAAGATCTGTTCCACAGAGACAGAACCAGTTTGAAGTGAACTAAAAAAAAGCCCAACTTTGACATCCAGACTTCAACCATCAGGAACTGAACTAATGAGGCGAACCAATATGGACGTCTGTTCTAGCTCATGTCTTCAGAAGAACAAACTACTCTGACATGTTTGTGTCAGTGGTTTGTGTGTTTTGCCTCAGTGTGGTCTGTGTTGCTCTGATCAGAAAGAACAGAAGCAGTCGGCTGCTTTGTTTCTTCATGAAGCTGAACAGTTCTCACATTTATTGAAATAGTGTTGCAATAAATGCAGAAAAGCATTTAATGATTTGCAGAATATATTAGTATAGTTTAGTATAGTTTAATAATTTCACGTTGTCATTGCTCTTATTTTCTGCTAAAATAATTTATTAACTTTGATTCTGTTTTTCACAAAGTTTTCACGATTGTATGGAGATCAGAGACTTCATTGTTTTTGTATTTAATTCAATCAAAGCTCATTGATCAGCTATATGCTCATGGTCTGAGCTCTTTTTTCTGTTAAATGAAGAACACAGGTGCTTCCTGGAATGACTGTCTCAGCTAAGCCAATGCTTGTAACTGTCATTGTGTTTTTAAAGTGAAAAGCCACAGCTAACGGCATGGGGGCTGCAGAGCACGAACCCACACAGCTGCAGGAAGGGGTGAGGGGACCTGCTGATCTGTGGCCAGATTTGGTTCTGTTGTTGAACAAATGGATTAATTCCTTTGCACGCAGGCCATTTATTAAACTAATTGTATGAGTCCGATTAAAGCTGATGCCTCACTAACTGACCAAAATGTTGTAAAAACTGTAGTTCAGGCTTAGCCTTCTTAGCCACAAGTTTTCTTGGTAAGATTCTTGTAATGAAATATTTAATTTAGCATTTAGGTTACATAATGTCCCTTTGACGTTACACAGCAGAAAATATTTTTTTTTAACGTTTTTGATGTATCTTATTCTGATTACAAATAAATGATAAGTTGGAAATTTTTTTTTTTCTAAAGTAAATATTTCCCTGGTTAAATAGAAAAAAAAATCATTTAACTTAAAAAAAACACCAGGCAATATTATAGATTTACAAAGCGAAATAATTCTAACTGGTCTACAATTACTGCTATTGCCAAATTCTGTAATTCCTTAACAGTTTATATATATACTGAATTTGTGTCTGTGCAACAATTTCAGCCTGTACCAAAATATTCTTATAATCTATAAACTATGAAATAAAATTATCTTAATGTCTGGGTTATATAGAACAGGAAATAAAGGGACATTTTTGCCTTGTCTTCATTAATTACTTGTTAATTTTACCAAATATATATTATAAAATTTTACTTAAATTTAAATAGAATGTTCTGATTAAAGAGATAATCGTGTTTTATTAAATGAGATTCACCTCTTTTTCTTCTGCAAAAATCAAACTCTAATCTTGCTAAACAGACTTTCAGCTAAAACTAATTTTACAGAAGAAAAAAAAAGACAAAAAAACTTGAAATAAAATCTAAACACAAAGATAAATTGTAAAATGTTTGTAGAAGAAACGTAACAATTTTAAGACATCCTGTGAAAAAAGAAAACAGAAATATGCAGTATTTCAAATAGAGCATTTAATTCACTTAAAATGTACCAAATCTCTCAATGTATTACATACATTTACCAAATGTAAAAGCTGCTAATGCAATGAAGCTTGCCAAGATTATTATATTTATGATTATGTTTGCAGTTAAAACTAAAAATATGGAAGCTTTACATTCATGTTGGGGGGAAAAAAAGGCTTTTGCTGCAGAAGGACAGATGCTGAGTCATTGATGGAGTGAAGCTTTCCTGTTTCAGTAGATGCTGAACAGGGAGATTCCACAGAAATAAACCAGGCTCTTGGCTATCAGCACTGAGTACAGCAGGCAGAACAGCCTCTCTCTGTACCAGTTGCTGGAACTAGCAGTGTGAGCTGGAAGCGCTTGTGTAATCACTGTGGCATAAACAAAAAGTTATCAGTATTTTTGCTCAGTAAACATACAGTTTAACCAAATAGAATCAAAGGCTTTGAATATTCATTACCTATTGGTTCCAGGTCCTCAGTTTTTAGTTCATGCTTTACATTGCAGGTGTAATTATAGGGGGAGTCAGGATCCCTATCAACCAGCCTGAGGGAGGCGATACGATCCGACTCTTTGATTTCCAGTTGTTCTTCATCAGGGAGAGGCTCCTCCTGAGAACCAGCCTTCTTCCTTTTCCAGGAAAACTGGACATCAGTGGGGAACATGCCCGAGGCGACACACAGTAGGGGCTGCTTCCCCTCCTGCTGGAGTTCAGGCGCCACTGAGTACAAGCTCACCTTTGGAGGCTTGGCTTTATCATCTAGAGTTCAACATTTAATAACCAACAGGAAAGACACATTAAAATACTGCCAATAAACCAAATCTTCACCACATGAAGCTGTTCAGGGTCTCCTATTGCCTAATGTTCCTGTTACACAACTTTTATACAAAAAACTGAAATGCAACTACAGAAATTAATTGTTATACATTCTAGAAGTTGCTCTTGCAGAACCCAAGCAATTGTAGAAAATAAAGAAAACAAAAAACTGATTTGAAATTTCAAGTGGCTCAGTTGCAGCTGAACTTACGGGCCCGTTGTCTATCACAGTCAGGTAAAAAAAGACAAATGGCCAAGGTTTTTACCGGGTGGATCAAACTTAAGATTTCTCATCAACTGCAGTAAAATAATGAAAGTACAGGTTTAATTTGAAACGTGATAATGTAAGGATACAAGACAGCCTTAGACTTAGATTTAAAAGGTATTATGAACTGAATCCTCACTAAAATCCTTCTAGCACCATATTCTATTTAATAAAACCCACAGCACCTATAGTATAACAAATAAAACTGCTTTTCCTCAGTAAAAGAAATGAAGTATAATAAGAAGCTTCAAGTAAATTGGCTAGTTTTGGTTAGGTTTAAGACCTAGGGGACAAATTATTTTTGCTTAACCTGGGCTCATTAAAGGCTAAAGGAAACAAATGTTTGTTAATTTGTAAAGCAAAATGGAATTTTTTAATGAACATATATTTACATATACAAATATATCATATATATTTAAATATAAATATGCTTTACATAAATTTAAACTTTAAATTAGCTATTTATGTCATCATTTAAAATAATTTCAAATATTTAATGGCCAATTTTAATATTAAACCATATGTTTTATGATTTAATGTTAAGTCTAATTATTGAATTGGCCATTTTTTTTTTCTTGTATCTTTATGGTATATTTAAATTATTTTTTTCAATATATATTTATCTACTTAATCATGCTCTATTTATCTGAGTACCTTTGAAGTTGAAAAGCGAGAATCAATCACTATTTAAATAACAATATGTACTGCAACGGCATATATCACACTCTATTTTGTTGTTTTGTTGAATTTTAATTTATTTTATTCTGGTGCTTCTAAGATCTTTTTTTTTATTAAAACATTTTATTGAATAGAAAGGAAAATATTGAAATTTAAAAGGAAATATTTTGAATTTTGTTTTATCTTTGTACCAAGTTTCCTGTGATTTGTATTGATTTAATTAAATTATTTTCATATAGGCAGAAAAGTATTTCATTATTACAAAATAAAGCTGTAAACGGGAACTAAATAAATATATTATATATATTTAAATCTAAATATACTTTACATACATTTAAACTTTAAATTTGCTATTTATGTCATCATTTAAAATAATTTCAAATATTTAATGGCCAATTTTAATATTAAACCATATGTTTTAAGATTTAATGTTAAGTCTAATTATTGAATTGGCCATTTTTTTATTTTCTTGTACCTTTATGGTACATTTAAATTTATTTATTTCAATATATATTTAACTACTTAATCATGCTCTATTTATCTGAGTACCTTTGAAGTTGAAAAGCGAGAATCAATCACTATTTAAATAATATGTACTGCAACGGCATATATCACACTCTATTTTGTTGTTTTGTTGAATTTTAATTTATTTTATTCTGGTGCTTCTAAGATCTTTTTTTTTATTAAAACATTTTATTGAATAGAAAGGAAAATATTGAAATTTAAAAGGAAATATTTTGAATTTTGTTTTATCTTTGTACCAAGTTTCCTGTGATTTGTATTGATTTAATTAAATTATTTTCATATAGGCAGAAAAGTATTTCATTATTACAAAATAAAGCTGTAAACGGGAACTAAATAAATATATTATATATATTTAAATCTAAATATACTTTACATACATTTAAACTTTAAATTTGCTATTTATGTCATCATTTAAAATAATTTCAAATATTTAATGGCCAATTTTAATATTAAACCATATGTTTTAAGATTTAATGTTAAGTCTAATTATTGAATTGGCCATTTTTTTATTTTCTTGTACCTTTATGGTACATTTAAATTTATTTATTTCAATATATATTTAACTACTTAATCATGCTCTATTTATCTGAGTACCTTTGAAGTTGAAAAGCGAGAATCAATCACTATTTAAATAATATGTACTGCAACGGCATATATCACACTCTATTTTGTTGTTTTGTTGAATTTTAATTTATTTTATTCTGGTGCTTCTAAGATCTTTTTTTTTATTAAAACATTTTATTGAATAGAAAGGAAAATATTGAAATTTAAAAGGAAATATTTTGAATTTTGTTTTATCTTTGTACCAAGTTTCCTGTGATTTGTATTGATTTAATTAAATTATTTTCATATAGGCAGAAAAGTATTTCATTATTACAAAATAAAGCTGTAAACGGGAACTAAATAAATATATTATATATATTTAAATCTAAATATACTTTACATACATTTAAACTTTAAATTTGCTATTTATGTCATCATTTAAAATAATTTCAAATATTTAATGGCCAATTTGAATATTAAACCATATGTTTTAAGATTTAATGTTAAGTCTAATTATTGAATTGGCCATTTTTTTATTTTCTTGTACCTTTATGGTACATTTAAATTTATTTATTTCAATATATATTTAACTACTTAATCATGCTCTATTTATCTGAGTACCTTTGAAGTTGAAAAGCGAGAATCAATCACCGTTTAAACAACAATATGTACTGCAGCGGCATATATCACACTCTATTTTGGTGTTTGGCTGAATTTTAATTTATTTTATTCTGGTGCTTCTAAGATCTTATATTTTTTTATTAAAACATTTTATTGAATAGGAAGGAAAATATTGAAATCTAAAAGGAAATATTTTGAATTTTGTTTTATCTTTGTACCAAGTTTCCTGTGATTTGTATTGATTTAATTAAATCATTTTCATATAGGCAGAAAAGTATTTCATTATTACACAATAAAGCTGTAAACGGGAACTAAATAATAATTTAATATAATTTAATAAACTTGACCACACAAACTCTGCCATATTTTATTCACTCAAATTTGTGAATTGTTAATATTAAAGTCTATTTTACAAAAAAAAAACAAAAAACAAAAGAACAAAAAATAAAACCCCACCACAAATAAGTAAGGTGCTAATTTAGAAGCCTAAAATGTTAAATTATCCAGAATGAAAATAAATATTACTAGGATGTACTGCCTCTGATGTATTTTTTAAATCCCTACTTTATTGTTAGATTGATTCAGAATTCACCAAAACGGATTTTGAGGTAAACGATTTCAATCACATTAGCCTGAGGAAACAGGTTAAAAAAAACACAACAGCTTTGGGTGAGTCAGTTACCGAAAACAAACGTTTTTTTTACGGCTTTACTTTAGAGAAAAAAATATTTTCATATTTTTTGTTGTATGCTGGATAATTTTATAAATGATTATTAGCCTAATTATGGAGACAATTAATGTATATGAACCTATCTACTGTACTTTTACTTAGATTCAAATTAGATTCAATTTTTTTAATAAAAGTTTTTAACAAAAATGTCTAATTTTAAGTTAAAATTATGTTAAATATTAGCCACCCTGAAATCGTAATTATTTTAAAATGAAACCTACAGAATATCTTTTGTCAGATAGACAACCTGTGATTTAAGTGACTATTCAGGAAAAATTCAAATGAAGAACGGAGCCGAAAACCTTTTCTGGGTGTCCAGAATTTTTGGCTTCTGTGTTTGATTCCAGGAATCAAGTGGCTAAACATAAACCTCCTGAGAGGGTTTTATGAAAACAACTGATATCCAACTTTATACATTAAATAATTTCTTTTGTTTTGGGATGTGTGAGCATATTTTATATTCTCAAAACTTAACTTGCATCTCGGTGAAAGACGAAATTATGAAAAAGTAGTTTTCTTACCAGTTATGTTAAGTTTTGTTCCAGTCCCAAAGATGAGATACTTCTTATCCGCTGATCCTCCCACGGTGTAACTCCCTGATACAAAAACCTCTAAGGCTAAGGTGGGAGGTAGAATCCAGCTTCTGTAAGGGTGAGGGCGGCAGGGTGTGGCCAGATGTAAGCAACAAGTTTTCTGCAAAGTTAAGGTTGTAGACAGAAGAGAACTGTGTGAAGATTCTGATAGAAGTGAAGGTCCTTCAAAAAGTACAAGTATTTAAGACTGAAGCACAGGACAAACATTACTGTGTGTCAATTCTCTTTGTCTCCCTGCCCTTATTTGTATCTGGTTTGTTGACTAATTTAGTTCAAATCATTTTTCACACAACAAATGTGTTAATGCAGTTGGGACAAAGGTCATCTGCTTCACCCATCAAAACAGTCAAAACAAGCGTCAAAGTACTGTAGGCACTGGTCATACAGACAAATCATTGCAAAAAAGTTAAATGTTGAGGTTTTATTTTAATGTCTTTCAGATGCAAATTTTGAGTATTTTTAAATAATTGATCTAATATAGACTTTTAAATCTCTTTTATATTCTACAATTTTGTGTCCTGTCCGGCAGATGGCTCCCCTGGCAGCTGCCTGTGTTGCCTGTCTGCCTAGCATGCCAAGTGGAAGCCTGTTCTCATCCTATTGCTAAGCTATTCATCTGAGCACATGTTAATTCACAGCATCAAACTGTTCTGCTGGGGCTAGAGCGCCAAAGAACATATACTATATTAAATTAAATTCAATTGAGTTTATTTCTATAGCACCAATTCACATCACATGTCATCTCAAGACACTTTATGGTTCCCCAGACCATACAGTCAAATTGATTCAAAATTTTCTATCTAAGGAAAACCAGTTTATTGCATCGACTCATTGACTCTAAGGCAATCCCTCACACTAAGCTTGCTTGTAGCAACAGTGGAGAGGAAAAACTCCCTTTTAACAGGAAGAAACCTCAAGCAGAACAAGTTCAATCTGAGCAGCCATCTGTGGAGGCCGACTGGGGTTCAAGGAAAAAGAAGCAGTCATACAGAAAGAAGCAGAGATGAAAAAGGCAAGTGTCAAACAGCTCCACAGAGGGTCCCGTTCAGGAAACACAAAGCCAGGCAGCCGAGCTCTGAGTCAGCTCCTGTGTCAAAGTAGGAAGAGAGCACATCCAGGCAGTCACAGTCAGAGAAACAGAACTACACTGATATATATATCAGTAAAATATTTCTAATAAGGAAGAATGGTAGGAACATATCCAATGACTGAAAGTTTACACTTTCAGTTAGGCATGGCTTTAAAATATTTCCGTTGGTCCGTTGGACACCTTAGAGGTTTTGTAATTGTTGCATTTATGCTTATTGTGTAAATTATATAATTTCTTTTCCTTTTCTAAGGTAGGGCGACACGGTTCAAGCCCCGGTTCTGACTTTCATTGTCGTTGTGTCCTTGGGCAAGACACTTCACCTGCATTGTCTACTGATGGTGGTCAGAGGGCCCAGTGGGGCCAGTGTACGGCAGCCCCCCTTCTGTCAGTGAGGCACAGGGCAGCTGTGGCTACAATGTAGCTTGCCATCATCAGTGTGTGTGTGAATGGGTGAATGAATGTAGTGTAAAGCGCTTTGGTCAAGTCTCCTGACTTGAAAAAAGGCGCTAATGAGTACTTGCCATTAACCATGTAATTGTCTAATAAGAATTCATTTAAGATGTATTTTTTATAATAAGTCATCTAGTACAACGGTCCCCAACTACCGGACCGCACAGAAAAAAGTATATATATATATATATATATATATATATATATATATACTTTATATATATATATATATATATATATATATACTTTATATATATATATAAAGTATATATATATATATACTTTATATATATATATAAAGTATATATGTATATCTATATATATATATATATATATATATATATATATATATATATATATATATATATATATATATATATATATATATATATATATAATTTATCGACGATCAGAGTCTGAGTGATGTTTTATTTTGAAAAATATAAAAAATTGCGGTATTCTCTCCCAATTACATAAGTCGGTGCATCTGTGCTTAATTCAGTTCAAGACTCATCCTATCTATAACATCCTATCTTTGTGAGGCGGGATTTTCTGTGGTTGCATCGACCAAAACAAAGCTACGAAGCAGACTGGACATCAGGAGCACACTTCATGTGTCATTGTCTCCGATTACGCCTAGATGGGACCGGCTTGTTGTTTTATTTTTATGCTGTTTGTATTTGATTTTATGCCAGTCGTATCATTTGACTATTATTTCATAATCTCTGCAAGTTATTTTTTGTCACATTAATTATTATATTTGTCAACATTATTCAGTTTTCACGGTGGATTTGGAGCAACTTCAAATAAACACGACTGTCCGAAGATGCAGGTGGAAATAGGGAGACAACGTGGAAGGTTCTTAGGATTAGAGTGATATGCCATGGAAAGAAGTAAGAAGACGCAAAGACAAAGCCAAAAGGATCTTGGACGCTAAAGTCAATAGTATTCTAAGAAGAGAACTTTCATAAAGGTTTGACTGAAGATTTTGTCGTGACAATATACCGTCGCTAGTCGCTTTTTTGAAAAAGAGTCGCTGGAGATGTCTGAAAAGTCGCTAAATATAGCGACAAAGTCGCTGAGTTGGCAACACTGCATACAAAAGTCAGAGTTAAGCTAGCTGCTGCTTTACAACCTTACTGTACATTTGATCACTTTCGGTCTCTCTCTCTATGTCCCTTACATTTTTCTTTAACTTTGAGCTCCTGCTCTCAATGAAAAGCCTTTTTGTTCCAGACTTTTCACCAATGTAATATAGAGTTTTTGCTTAGTTTGATGAAGGTGGTTGGCCAGCTATTTTATAAAGAAAATTGTGTAATTTGTGTGCAAATATACAGGATCTACAAACTACTTTTTAAAACCCACTGTCCTACTAACAGTTATGTGATTATGAAGTTAAGTTATGACACTTTAAGCATTACAGAAGGTCTGAATACCCTTGTTGCTCCCAAGTTCTTGAAGGGATTCAGGGACAAATCCATGTACAGAAACAGATTTGTAGGCATACATCACTTTCTTTGGCTGGATGTCTATTGTCTATTTTTCATATTAATAAAAAAAGTAATACAATGCACATTGAATTTGTAATTTCTCCAACTTTTAAAGCACTTAAATTGTAAAAATTGACATTACCCTTTATTAACACTCTATGTTCAAAGCTTTACTAGCTGTCAGTTCATTTCAAATACGCTGCTGCCATCTGTTAGTTGCAACTCTACAAGTATGGGGAACTTCGTTAATATCTGTTAAGTAAGTCATATATTATCCTTTCTTTTCTTGTTCTTGTTGCCATATTTGAACACGCACATATACATGCAGATTCCAAATGTTAATGGCAAGATTAAAAAAGAGAAACTGGGCCTGTGAATTCTCACAAAATCACAAATGAATTTATATATTGCTAATGAGTCAGAATCTTAATAACCTGGAGTCCCAGTCTCTGTCAGATTATATATATATATATATATATATATATATATATATATATATAATGTTTTAGTCCTATTGGCAGACATTCATTTAAAATGTAGGCAACGGCATGAAAAAAGTGGTTTCTACTTTTACTTTTATACTTTAAGTAAATTTATAAGCCTGTACTTTGTTACTTTTACTTGAGTAAAGAAGTTTAATCAGTACTTCCACTTTTACCAGAGTATTTTTTAACACAAGTATCTATACTTTTACTCAAGTACGGAAAGTGAGTACTTTTGCCATCTCTGCAGGTTAATGGAAAGATGGAATCGAAAGTCCAAGAGAGAGTAACCAGTTCCCCAGGCAGTTCACCTGCAACCCTGTCACATCGTTGCACTCACTGAAACAAAGTGAGACTAAAAAGAAAAGTTTACAGAAATCAAAGCTTTGAAGCGAAGACACAAACTACAAGTTCAAATGAAAAGACAGTCATAACTTCTGTAAGAAGTCACTTTCCAGAAATGCAGGAAGTAAATTGAAAAAGCAATTCCAGATTAAATTGAAACTGAAGGACTATGTTTTGGTTGTCAATCAAAGAGCTGCAACAATAGGAGCTTTCAAGGCTCAGAACTAAGGACTCAGAAGTCGAAGCAGACAGATCAGTGTGATTCACACAAACATTTATTGATGTATGCTGGATCTGCAATTAGTGTTGCAGATCCAACATACTTTCAAAAAATAGTTTAAAATATATTGTGATTTCGGGATTTTTATTTTTAGATTATATCTCTCACAGTGGGCATGCACCTATGATGACAATTTCAGACCCATCCGTGATTTCTAAATGGGAGAACTTGCAAATTAACAGCGTGTTCACATACTTCCTCACAATCTCTCATGTGTCCTGAACGTTCTCTGCCTCATTAATCATCTGCTGTGCTCCGGTGGTTTTTGTTCAGGTTTCAGGGCTGATTTCCCTCTGTGGGAAACAGACTTCTGACAGACACAGTAGTAGGTGGCTGAATGAGCCTTGGTTGCACCGGTGATTATCAGTTCAACGCCTTTCTTTTTAAGAGCTGAAAATGTTTCGCTTTTAAAGGCACCAAAGTATTGACATTTTTCTTTATTAAGATCAAATCGAAGAATCCGTACAAAGGTTTCTGGATCCTTTTTCTGATACCAGTAAACAAACTCTGTATCACATATTTCATAACCAGTGCACTCAATGGAAGCTCCTTGACCTGCTGTCTTTGTCACTGTCAGAGGTTCCTGATACAGCCGTGCTGCCATGGAAGCCAGGCCTGTAGAGACACAGAAAGATGAAGGAGAGGTTTTTGTTTGTTCCAGGTGAATTTTATCGGCTCCTGATTGGCTGAAAACACTCACCTGGATAGAGGCAACACAGAGCAGCAATTGGGAGGAAAAGCATTCTGTTCAGTGCTGTTTTCTCTGCTGAATCTTGAGAGAAGTGGCACTCTGATTCAGCTGAGACCAAAGATGAGCTGCACGGACGAGCTGCTAGATCAGATGAGGGCCACGTGGTTTCTAACAGCCCCTCAAAGCTCTCATCAGCCACTGCTGTGAACGCATCAGAGTCTTTCTGTCGTGGTTCAGGCTTCAAGCTCATCTTGTCAGTGTCTGGCTTAGGCTTATATTCAAGAAAATTACAACTTTAGGAGGACCTGTGTTGAATGGCCACAGGAAGTGGGGCTGCAGCAGCACCTCTAGTGGCAAGAGGGAGATTTAAAGAAAATGTTTAAACACTTTGCACAATTTATACATTTCTTATTATTTTCTTATTTTACCATTACATATATTTGGAATTTTTATTCAATTATTTTGAGACCTAATCAATGGCATAACTATCGGTAAGCAGAAACTGCAGCTGCTTAGGGGCCCCCGACCTCTTAGAGGCCCTGTCACTGACACCTGGTTGGCCCCCACACAATTGTGGACTAGGACGTCTCTTTGCAGATGTAATGGTGCCAAAAATTCATCTTAAACCCACCTGATACTAGGTTGACTGATGGGATCTTACCTATACCCTAACACATGGCAGACCAGTTGCAAAGCAGACAGTGGTACTTTTAAATACTATCTAAATAACTGTGTATAGTTCGTTAGACGGGTGGTAAAAAATACACTGATATAATATGTTTCAAACCACAATAAAGATCTTAAAAGAACAACGTATTTGAGTATTTTATTTTTCACACTTGGAATTATGGGTAATCCAGAGCGTCGATTAAAACCATAAACGTTACGTACAATGTGTTAGCGACAATGGATACCAAAATGAGGTACGTAAGCGGATTCCAGAAAAGAAACAAAACAAATAAGAGCTTTTGGAAGAAAGGAAAAAACTTCCCAAAATAAATACGTTCTTTCAAAGAACCAAAGAGAGAGAGGTGGATGGTGCCGCTGCTACAGTGAGTAAAGATTATGACCAGGAGATGAATGGAGAGAGTGTGGGTGAGGAGGGGGGCTGTGAAGCTCAAGGTAGCCCGATAAGATTCATTTTACAGCAGAATATACTAAAGTATATCCTTGTGTAGTTAAGGTGAAGAATGATGAAATGATGAAGTGTGTATGTATGGGGCACATTTCGGGTTGGTTGTCAAGTTCACAGAAGTTACATTGTCATGGCAGCCTCAGGCAAGCTAGTGGTGGGTGAAAGAAGTATCACGCTGCAGCATCTTCAATAATCAGCTACCAAATCCCTCGGGAAAGATCTGTGCTTCCGAAACCGAGACAGACTACCTTTCCTACAATCCATCAGAAGCTGATTGCAGTGACTCCTGGGGACTTTTGACTAGTGGTTAGAGCAGTGCACTTGGGGTCTAAGAAGGTTGCAAGTACCCAGTTCGATCCCCCACAGCAACTCAGGGTCTCTGAGGAAACCCCACATTTCTCCCTGGGCGCTGCACAGTGGCAGCCCACTGGTCTTCAGAGGGGATGGGTTAAATAAAGAGAGTTCGTTTCTCCTTTGTGAGATAAATTTAAATTTCTATCCTTCTTCTTTCTTTCTTTCTTTCTTTCCTGTGACTCTGAAGTAGCTGACTGTAGTCCTTTCCTGCAATTTAAACTGAGTTAAACACATAGTTTTCTGTAACTATGCTGCTGCAAAACAGGAGAGATAATCCAGCTGTGATCCACAATTTCCCCAATATGGGTCAATGAAGGGATTTTCTATTTTCTATTCTATTCTAAATCTAACTGCTGAATGAGCAATAGCAAGGCCCAATTGCTGTTTGCCAAGGAGCCGTTAGAAGCCGCTGACCCGTGCTGTACTAGTCCTGCCTCCCTGAGAGCCACTGCCTCCGCTGCTACATGAGGGCCTCTGCTGCCAGCTAAACGCCGCAGCCAAAGAGAGACGTCGGGGGTTATCATGAATTATTAAATGAACCCCTGCAAAGTGGCCTCATGTTATTGCATCGGATTAATCCAAGTCTCCAAGAGAGCTCCTGTTGAACAGACAGATTGGACCGGAGACGGGATTCGAGACGACCAGAAAGTCCCTTTCATTCCACCGAGCCAAAACAGTAGCATCCATCCTTCCCCCTTTCCATCTGATGCTTAATAAGTGCTCTGCTTGGGTGAACTAGGTAGAATAGATACTTGTGTTTTATTTGAAAGATTTTTTTTTCTATTAAACTGCTATGGATTTACTTCCATAAACTGCTGATGGTTTTAAGAATTTTAACTGAATGCTAACTCACTAAGCAGACTGAAAAACCAATGTGGGTTTGAAGACGATTTTTTCACTCAGGCTGGTTTCACTCTTCTTAAAGTAACATCCACATAAACAGAGACAAATTAGTTTAGTGGGTGATTAGTAACTCTGCTGAAAGCCACAGTCTAATTTACTAAATTGATGGAGAAAAATATATTTTAAACAGCCGGATCCACGACTCCTAACTTTTATGTACAGAGACAAAGAATATTATTCATACTCTGTTAGTATGAATATTTTATGTATTCATCATCTTCTGGTAAACTTGCACAACAACAACAAATAGATTTGCTTCCCTTTTATCTAATAATGTCTTGCTTTCTTTTTAGTAACTCAGTAAACCATAAAACAGTGACAAGGAAAAGAGATGTAAAATGCTAAAAGTTCAGTTAAATCAGTTTAAATACCGATATCAGAAGGCAGAGACAGGTAACAGATGGCAGCAGAGGTAGGCAATAAAGAGCTACTGAGCACATCCTCGACACCACCTTTGGCTTCGCCCTCTGTATTATCCTGTCTTCCTTCGTCTGCTCTGTTCTGATCTCCTGCCTGTCCTCTGACATCCAGTCATTAGGGACACGGTGAGACAGTTTGTAGTTGTTTATCTGGATGAAATTATTATTTAGTCTCGGGATCTGGAGTCCCACAAAAAACATGTCAGTTCTGTTTTGTTGCACATCCTGCAGAGTTAGCTTTTTGTAAAAGCCAAGAAATGTGAATCAGATTGGTATGATCAAGTAATTTTTGATGTTTGCTAATTTCTTCAGATTCAGGCCCTCACCTGTTCTGTTAGAACGAAAAGGCTGATCGAGCCTTTCAGAAACTGAAGAACGTATTCACTTCTGCACCTATTCTGGTTTCCGCCGATTCAGATAGACAGTTCATCAGGGAGGCCTCAGTCAAAAAGCCAAATATGGACAGATTCACCCCTGTTCTTTTTTCTCTAAGGGACTTACAAATGCAGAGAGGAACTATGATCGGGGGAGATCAGGAACAGCATCACCTGTTTACCCGACTCAGAATTCAACACAGTTATTCTGACAGTCGCATACAGGTTTTCTAAGATGGTCAATTTGGTTCGGGTGCACATGTCAGCTAAGGAGATGTGGGAAATTGTCACCTCTTTGGTCTCCTGACCATGGAGGTAGGAGACCTATTCTATTAAAAGAATGTATCTCTATTCTTTTAATAGAATAGACATACCTTATTTGTTCTACATTTTGTCCCTCACTGAGCCCACCCCCACTTAGCTTATTGCTCCTTCCTATGTTTCCAAAAAGGCATCAGCAAAAGCAAATAACACAGTCCTTCTTTTCACTGTAGACAAGCCATGGTCTGCTTCTCTGTTCTCAATTCTTCATTTAAATTGAATAATAGCTGAAAGTAAATCTTGTCAATCTCCATTTGTTGGAAAGATCCTGTCCTTCACTTGGAGACAGCTTCTCCGTACTATTGAGCAGCGTGCTCGATTTGATTTTGGCACTCTCTGTCTTAGCCCATCCCTGTCTCATTCTGAGAACAAATACACATAAAACACAGTATAAAGCTTTTCAACAGTGGTTAAATTTAAGTATATTAACGGAACCGCTAAAGTAGAAATGTGAGGATTTCATGCTATTTTGATTTTGTCTACATCCCTGTAACACAGATAAAAATACTGCACTTTCTGCCCCACTACTAAGCCTATATATTACGGTTACACATTTCAACACCTTCATGCTCAGTGGAAAACTTGTACCCCCAAAATGACGATTCAATGTTGAGCATTTGTGATAAACTGAACCAGTCTTTCTTTTCAGGAGTGACAGTTCTTGAGTGTGAACTCTTTCAAAAAATAATCTTCAGCAAGTTAATGAATTATGACAAAACAAAAATAAGATGCATTACACAGGAAAGACCAGTGATGCTACAACTATAACAGTTGCTTAAATTACCATACAGTAAATCAATTCATTTATAATTAACTCAACACTTAACACCCGCAGCTCTACACAATAACTCACATTAAAGCAATGTTAATACAAAGCTGTACTGCAGAGAAGTTTGTATAACTTCCTTAGGTTTTTTAATGCATAACTTAATCATTTAAGGACTAAAAGTCCAAAATTACTTGTAAAACCTATGGTGATTTTAGAAAGGACACCCCAAAGCCTGAGGTTTTCCTTAAATTCAACATGAAAAAACAAAATGTATTTCTTGTCGTTTGTAGAAAATAAAATGGAATTTGAAACTTAAAATTGACCCATCTTTAATAGGGTAAATAAATACTTATCAATATAGGGGGGCTGTCTCCTTCAATGGTTTAATACTCCCTAGTTGTTCATCTCCACCCTCCCCAACAGGTGTTAAAGTCCCTGGTGCTAGCCACTGCCGCAGTGAAGAAGCAGAAATCAGTCCCTTTCGGTAACTTTGAGAGCAGCTTTCTACTTTTCCCCTTATTTCGCCTCTTTTCAGCACCGTTAGTATAGCTTCTTTTTATCTTTCTTTTCTCTTCTATTTAATTTGCTCAGATTGTCTGCGGTCTGTTTTAACCTTTCTGCACATGTGCAACAAATGGAATGATCAAAGAGACACACTTAATGTTATAAGCATTCTTATGTTTTTTTAGCAAGAGGATTTTATCAAAAAAAAAAAGATTAATGCGCACAAAATAGCTGTATTAACCATGCATGTAAAAGGAGTTTACAGGTATACACCAGGCAACTGCCTAGTTTTGCCTGATGGTAAATCGCCCTGCTAATCAAGTTGAGTTAATAGACTGAACATTATCTCACTCTACCTCAATAACTCATTGAAACTCTTTGATTTTTACTGATTCTTTCATGTATTCTATGTTAATTCCAGTAGATGGTAGGGTTTTGCATAATTTATTAAACATAATATTGTGATAGGGATTATTAGGTTCAATAAGTAAAGCAGCCCTTCTGTTAAATTGTTGTAGTCTCTGATTACTAATAGAGCAGCGACCAATTGCCTAAAAAAAAAGCAGATCTCTTTCAGTTAACAACTTGAATAGACATAGACAAATACTTTCCTAAAGGAAAAAATATTAATAATAATGCTGCTTAATTTCAAAAGCAAGTTATTGACATGATTTCTGTACCATTTACTGATGGTACAGACCTCTTGAATTTTAATTGCCAGTTATAAGAAAATAAGCTGTTGATAACACCTATTAATTGAGCAAATTGTCAGTTATAATCATTTAAATAGTTACTCGGGCTTACCTTTTATTTGAATGACATGTTATCTATCTATAATCCCAGTTCTACACAATAAGATATTCAGAATCTGCTGGTAAAATTGACACACACTGGACCCCAATAGAGAATAGACTTCAAAAAACTTCTGTTGGTCTATAAATCCCTGAATGGCTTAGCTTTAAAGGTATAGTGGAGGATGTTCTTCTTCTGGGTGGATTGTCAGTTATAATCAGTTATATAAAGGTTTTTGTTTGTTCCAGGTGAATTTCGTTGGCTCCTGATTGGCTGGAAACATTCACCTGAACGCAGGCAGCACAGAGCAGCAGTCGGGACCAACAAAGACGAGCTGCTAGATCAGACAAGGGTCACATGGTTTTTAGACAGGCTTCTATCTCCCCTTGCTATGGACAAAAATGTCGCCTGTCAAATAAAAAAAATAAACTTCAAAGTTTTGTAGAATCTGTATATATACAGCGATACTTAAAATATATTTTTAATGAACTTTGACGTATGGAGTGTAAAAAATGTTAACTGGGTGCATGCCTGGTACCACCTTTGGCCCTTTCACTTTCTTTCGCATTGTAATATTTATTTTTCCTGCTCTTATTGCCTATTTGTTTTGTAACTTAATAAAACAGAAAAATAATGTTTAGTATTTTAGTTGTTTTGTTGCACTGTGTGGTTAACAGAGCAGAAGAAGAGACAGTAGCAAGCTGAAGCATATGTCATACAAATTTCATCTTTTGAGGAGAAAAAAACTGTTACATGGTAAAATGTGATCATTTCCAGCAATGACTGATGGAAGATAGAACAATAATCTGTTAACTGCAGTTAAACCAACTTCTTGCTTTGATGTTATCCAGTAGATTTCTTAAAAGACCCCAATCGACATTAGATATTGGCGGTGTTAGAACATCCCCTCTAACCCCTAAAACCCTCAATCACTATATAGAGCAGGGTCTATATAGTGGACTTTATAGTGAAATCAGTTAACTGACCGTTCGGACAGATGATCAATACTTTTTGCTCCCCAGTTTTAAGTAACTCTGCCTCCCTGCAAGGTGCTTGCACCATCTTTGTTATTTGTCACCGCTACAGGAATTCCCATGATGCTTTGCGAGGAGAGCTCTCGAAAAGCAATCTTGGATATATCTGCTGGTCTAGTGACCATGTATGATCACTACTTTTTAAGGTGCATTGTGAGAAATTTTGAGCCCACTACTTTTTCATCCACTAAACATTCAGCGTTACCACTATATAGGGCCCTACATATACAGTACCCTATATAGTGGTTATATAGTAGTTAGGGTGGACATTCCGACACAGTTGGAGCTTGGCCTGTTTTTGAGTGTAGTCCTCTTTCTCTGTAGATTATAAATGATAAATCCTTATAAATAATTTTTCGTGATTACAACAATTTTAAGATTGATTAATATGATAGGGAAACTATGAAAAACAAGAAATAGATTTGTTTTTCAGTTGTATTGGTTCGAGATGTTTCCTGAACTGTCTCTACCTCATTTATCACCTGCTGTGATCCGGTGGTTTTTGTTCAGGTTTCAGGGCTGATTTCTCTCTGTGGGAAACAGACTTCTGACAGACACAGTAGTAGGTGGCTGAATGAGCTGTGATCGTATCAGTGATCATCAGATTGCCACTTCTCTGTACTTTAAATGTATCTGTTTGAGGGTGATTAAATGTTGGAGAGCGTTTATCACCGGATCGATCAGCTCGGGCAATCACTACAAGTGCTTTGTTATCCTTTTTCTGGTACCAGTACACATATGGCCGGATTTATCCAGATCCAATTTTGCGTGCAGTACTTTGCGCTCGCAAACTGGAATTTTGCGCGAGGGGCTGAACCATGGTTTGCGGGTGATTTAACAAGAGTGATTGCGTAACTGGTGGCAGGTGCAAAACTGTTGGAGACACCCTATTTAAATGATGGTTTTGCAGGTTTTGTGGTTTGCGGCAAAGTAGTTTGTAGTTTGTACAAACTAGTGCATTAAGAAATTTAAATCTTACAGTGACCCCCCCCACCCCCTCCAAAAAAAAACAAATGGCCTGTAGAAAAATGCACATACCAAATGGCTCACAAGAAGTGACTGTGGATGAGATTACTGCGCGTACGCATCCCCGCAGCATTGGCATGTTGCTCCACAGGCGCAGGGGGGAGGTCGGGGTTTTTCGGTAGGGCATCAGGGCATTTAGAACGTCGGACAGCACTTCTGAAAAACAAGATTGGGAGATCCCAGCTCTCGCTGCAACTGTACGCTGGAATGACCCAGATGCAAAAAAGTGCAACGTTGCAAGGAGTTTTGTGATATCTGGTATTGCGTGGGTCCTCCTTGTGGCTGGCTCCAAATCCATTCGGAGTTCCCCCAACAGCTCCAAAATGGCAATGCTGGATAAACGATATGTTTTGATGATCGTTTCCTCGTTCATTCCAAAAATATTCACACGGAGTGAAAAAATGCGTTCTCTGTGTCGTGTTCGTGTTTTTAATAATGGAGGAGTCTTGCTCTTGTCTTATAGTGTACTTTTATTTATAAAAGACTGCAGCCCTACTTTTGGCTATCCTAGCCGTACAGATTCTTTCTCTGTTCTTCTCTAGCTGCCACCTAACAACCTTAACACCACAGCGACTCCTAGTGGTAACACTTATCATAACATCCCCCTTTCTTTAAGGTGATTGAACAATAAACATTGTACAGCGAAATGACAGCACTTTTGCTCTTAAGTAACATTAACACAAACTTTGAGAAACCATGCACTCAAAACATAAATTACAATGAACATTTGTTTTACATCTCTTATATCTCTTTCTTTTTTTTTTTTTTATAAGTCCAGTCTGTCAGGTTTCTTTATTTCACGTTTTGACCTTCTCAAATCCTGTTTGCCCGGTGGTATATTTGCATCACAGTTCATCAGAGGTGCAGTTCCAGTTATTCCAGGTGGTGCTGAAGTAGCATTGGTGGACTCACTGGTTATGTGTGGAGTCTTCAGGAGACTACAGCGATTGCGCCTCAGCACCTGTCCATCCTCTGTTCTCACTGCGAAGGACCTTGGGGCAGTTTCATTCACCACAGTTCCTTTTACATGCCAACCATCCGCATCCTGAATCCTAACTGTGTCGTTGTTTGTCAGTGGTGAGAGTGGTTTGGCCGATACATCATAAAATCTCTTTTGTGTCATTTTTTGCTCTTTGAGCTTGTTATTAAGCTTCCCGTGCTTCTTTTGTGTGGTATGATTGGAATAGCTGGGAAGTGTTGTACGCAACTTTCGATTCATCAGCAGTTCTGCAGGTGACAATCCGCACTGAAGTGGAGAGGCCAGATAACTAAGTAGTGCCAAATATGGATCAGAGTTGCTGTCAGCTGCTTTTTTCAGCAGTTGCTTTAGGATATGCACACCTTTTTCAGCCTGACCATTTGACTGTGCATAGTGTGGACTTGCTGTGACGTGACGAAATTAGTACTGCGTTGCAAACCTTTGCCATTCCCTACTGCTGAAACATGGCCCATTATCGCTCACTACCATGTATGGAATGCCATGCCTGGCAAATATGGATTTAGTATGCGTGATCACACATGCTGAGGTTGTATTTGTAAGTAGTGCCATTTCTGGAAAGTTGGAAAAGTAGTCTATTACCACAAGATAGTCTTTGCCCTTGAGGTGAAATAAGTCCATCCCTACTTTCTGCCATGGGGATGTGGGCATTTCTGGTATCACCATTGGTTCTTTGCTTTGTTTACTCCTGTGTTTTTGGCATGTTTCACATTTGCTAACTAGTGTCTCTATATCTCTGTTTAGTCCTGGCCAGTACACAGACTCTCTTGCTCTCCTTTTGCATTTTTCAATCCCAAGATGCCCTTCATGTATTCTCTTTAGAAGATCAGGCCTCAGAGCTTCTGGGATGATTATCCGTCCTTTCTTTAGTAACAGTCCATCAACAAAACTGAGATCTCCTCTCACATGATAGTATCGAGGGCATGAGCCTGCAACCCATCCATCATCCATGTTCTGAATGACACATTGCAGCTCTGTATCCTGTGTTGTTGCCTCTGCTATTTGTCTTGATTTTGTATCAGACACTGGTAGAGCAGTCACCACCATTTTTATGTGACTTTCAATGTCCTCGTCTGTTGCGCTAACTGAGCCCTCAACAGGTGCTCTGGACAAGGCATCTGCGAGGACCAAATGTTTTCCCGGTGTATAGACCAGCTCAAAGTCATATTTTTGCATTTTCATCATCAAGCGCTGGATCCTCGGCGACATTTCATTAAGGTTTTTTTTTATTATAGATACTAGTGGCCGGTGGTCAGTTTCCACAGTAAAGGATGGTAGTCCATAGGTGTAACTGTGAAACCTTTCCAACCCATAGGCTACACCTAAGCACTCCTTTTCAATCTGGGCATACTTGCACTCAGACTTGGTCATTGCCCTCGACGCATATGCCACCGGTTTCCAGTACTGCCCCTCAGCTTGTAGAAGCACTGCTCCAATGCCGTTTTTTGATGCATCAGTGGACACTTTCAGTTTTTTGTTGTGGTCATAGTAAGCTAAAGCTGGTGCTATGGTGAGAGCTTGCTTTAGTCTTTGCCACTCTTGTTCGTGTTTTGTGGTCCATGCAAAATCAGTCATTTTGTAAGAGCTCTCGGATGCAGGACGTCTTAGCTGTGGGGTTGGGAATAAATTTACCTATGAAATTGACCATTCCCATTATGCGTAACACACCTGTTTTGTCTGTTGGACTTGGCATGTTCAGTATCGCCTTTATCTTTTCTTGGTCCAGTTGGACACCTTGAGCTGTGAGTTTGTCTCCAAGGAACAGGATCTCTTGTACTGCAAACTCACACTTAGCTCTATTGAGTTTCAGTCCATACTTTTGTATGCGCTCCATCACTTTGAACAGTCTCTGGTTGTGCTCTTCAAGGGTTGAGCCCCATACTATAATGTCGTCGATGTAAACTCTGACTCTCTCTAAGCCTTCTATGATCTGTTCCATAGCCCTGTGGAATATTTCTGGTGCAGATTTGATCCCAAATGGTAGTCGAAGAAAACAATACCTCCCAAAAGGTGTATTAAAGGTACAGTACTTAGTGCTGCTCTCATCTAGTCTCAACTGCCAAGAGCCTTGTGAGGCATCTAGTTTTGTGAAATAATTCGCTCCTGCCATTTCACTGATAATTTCCTCTCGTGTGGGTATTTGATAGTACTCACGTTTGATGTTCTCATTTAGATCTTTCGGGTCCATGCATGTTCTTAACTCTCCATTCTTTTTCTTTGTGACCACCATGGAGTTGACCCAATCTGTAGGCTCCTGGACCTTTTTGATCACCTCCAGATTGGTCATCCTGTCAAGTTCTTGTTTAAGGGCTTCACGCAGTAGAGCTGGGACCCTCCGTGGTGCATGCACAACTGGTTGGGCGCCTTCCTTTAGTTGGATTTTGTAGGTAAAGGGCAGTGTCCCAAATCCTTTAAACACATTAGAGAAGCTTTGCACAATAGCATTAGTGTCATATTTTGAGGCTGTTTCAATACAGTACACTCTTTTCACTAACCCTAGCTCTTCACAGCTCCTATCACCCAACAGTGATTCACATTTATCACTCACCACAGAAAAATGTACCGTGTACACTTTACCTTTAACATTAATATTAAGTTTACATGTACCCAAACACTCTATGGGTTGACCATTATAATCTTTAAGTGCTGAACTCTTTCTTTGTATCTTTGGTTTTACCTGCATTTCACGTACATCAGACATGCTAATGAGGTTTGCTTTAGCACCACTGTCCAGTCTCATAGTCACCATAGTCCCATTAATCAGCAGAGGAGTGATCCATTTGTCATCATTTGTGATGCTGTTAACTTTTTCCTCTTCATTTTCAAAGTTAACGAGCCCAACAAAGAAAGTATCACTTAGATCCGTATCATCCACTACGTTCACATGTTTGCCTTTCTGCTCTCCTTTCTTTTTGGTGAAACATTGTTTGGCAAAATGATTTTTTCCATGGCAGTTGGAGCATACTTTCCCAAACGCAGGACATTGCTTCGGCTTGTGCTGTGATCCGCAGCGTTTGCATAAAAATGTGCTGTCCTCACTGGCCCGCTGGGCAGTCCGGGTCGGCTGGCGGCGTCTCCCCCTCTGAAACACGGCACCGATTCCCGCTCCGTCACTCACGGTTGGTGTCACACTTGGCATCTCACTGAATGTTTTCATGTGTTTTTGGGATAATTCGCTCGCTTGGCATATTTTTATAGCCATGTCTAGCGACAGCTCGGACTCGCGGAGAAGTCTCTCCCTTAGCTTTTTGTCTTCAACTCCAAAAACAATCTGGTCTCTGACCATGGAGTCCTTCAGTGTCCCAAAATTACACGGCTGCGATTTCAGATGCAGGGCTGTCAAAAAACTGTCAAATGGCTCATTCTGCAGCTGCATACGAGACCGAAACATGTATCTCTCATATGTCTCATTTTTCTTCGGAGTGCAGTGAGCATCAAATTTAGCAAGCACAACGTCCATCTTTTCCTTATCCTCTGCCGTCTCAAACACAAACGTATTATATACTTCAATGGCCTGTGGCCCTGCAAGGGTTAGCAAAAGCGCTACCTTTCTTGAATCCGGCTTTGTATCCAGCCCCATGGCCGTAACATACAAGCTAAAGCGTTGCTTGAATGTACGCCAGTTTTCGTCGACGTTGCCCGTCAGCTTCAGGATCTCTGGCGGTTTCAAATCCATGTTGGCTTCTCAGTTTACTCCTGGTACCATGTCGTGTTCGTGTTGTTAATAATGGAGGAGTCTTGCTCTTGTCTTATAGTGTACTTTTATTTATAAAACACTGCAGCCCTACTTTCGGCTATCCTAGCCGTGCAGATTCTTTCTCTGTTCTTCTCTAGCTGCCACCTAACAACCTTAACACCACAGCGACTCCTAGTGGTAACACTTATCATAACACTCTGCATCTCCTTGCTTTATTTCGATGTCTCCTTCTTGCGACAAAAACCGCTGCCATGTGTGCGCAATTACGCATACAGACCATTTGCACCTTCTTTTGAAACGTGTTAAATATAGAGTCAGATACCGTTAGCAAAATTGCTTTCAGGTTTGATAAATCACTTTGCGAGTGCTAAATTAATATATTTACATGTTCTCCTCCCACAAGACGCACTTTTGCGTGTAAACGCCCCATATTGCATATTCATTGCAGAAAAAGTACTAAATGGATAAGAGGCGCTATTTAGCACGTTTAAAAGACCAAATCCTTTTAGCACGCTGTTGATAGATCAGTTTGTACATTTTTTAGTGTGCGCAGTGAAATAGCTCACGTTTTTATACACGCAAACCTTTGATAGGTCCGGCCCATAGTCTGTATCACATATTTTGAAACCAGTGCAAAAAATAGTGACTGGTTCACTCTCTGTCCTAGTCAATGTCACATCTTTCTGAATCAGTTCTGCTGCCATGGCGGCCAATGCTGTAAACAAACAGACAGATGAAGATTTTTTTTTTTGATCCAGGTGAATTTTTTTGGCTCCTGACTAACTAGAAACACTCACCTGAACACAGGCAGCACAGAGCAGCAGCTGTGAGTAAAAACATTCTGTTCAGTTGTGTTTCCTCTGCTGAACCTGGAGAGAAGTGGTGCAGCTGAGACCAAACAAAGATGAGCTGCTCCATTAGACGAGGGTCACGTGGTTTTTTAGGAGGCCCATCAAACCTACTGTTAAATGTATGCGGTTTTAGTTAAGCAAAAGTATATATCAAATGTTTAAAATGACTTTATGGAGTTCATCTTTTAGTTTAAACTCATTTAGAGTGTTTTTAATCTCTATCTGTCTTGCTAATATTGATATTTCCCTCTTGGCTGGATAAAAGTTTTACCCAAAATACATTTTCTTGTTTTTTTTTTTTTTATATTGTGTTTTTATCCATTGGATGAATTCCCCTGCAAAACTTTAAAAATGTAATTAAACATTTTATTACTTTGTATATTGCATATATTCATATAAAAGGGGCTTTACACAAAACCTTATTGGTGCTAAATACTGGATAATATCCGACAATGTTAAATAATTCATGTAGTTCGATGAATTAAATACAATTGTCTTTTACACTTTAAAAACTTGTTAATCTAGTTTAAGTAAATTTTAGCCTGCCATATTCAGCTTTAATTATATCAAGCATAATTTCCTTACAACAAAATTGTGGCTTGTGAAAACACTGAGTGGCTTGTAACTTAGGAAAACCACTAACCACAGAGAACACAACAAAAAAGTTAATGTCAAGCCCTGGTTAGAGGTGTTTGGAACTTTGTTTTTCCTTAATCCAAGACTCTACATTTCCCTCTAAGTTCTGTAACAATAATGGAATAAATTTCCTCCTCTTCCTCATCATTATCATCATCCTTACTAATCCTAAAACACCTTCTTCTGTGTCTACCAACACTCAAAGAACATTTCCTCACATCTACAGTCAGAATAGTCAATTTAAAGTTCCTCCATTTTTTATTGCTTTTATGTTTCTACACAATGATGTAGCAAAGATCCAAACAAAATCATCTGGTTTTGACTCTACTTTATAATAATTTGCAACGCAGTCCCATGAATCCAAAAAAGGGGTTAAAAGAAAAAAGTTGCACTATTTTTAATGGACTCAAGAGATGACATGTTTCCTGATTGGGAAATATCAGATATTCTTGTGCTGGTTTTCCAAGTCAAAAAGACTCTCACAAGACAGTGATGCGTATGTCTATGGTATTAAAGGGTAAGCTGTGGCACACTTTATTTCACAACAGCATTAAATTAGGCTATAGTGTGTCAGAAAACCTGCTATAAATATTAAATATGTTATGTTTTTAGCAGGTGTTAACGTCCTCACTGTGAGCGAAAGTCTAGTGGACTTGAATTTGAGCCGTTTTTAGAGTTATCTACAGTCTTTATGACAAAGGCAAATGTATTTGTATAGCAGAATTCAGGCACAAAGACAATGCAAAGTGCTTTAGATTATTAAAATTCAGGAAGATAAAACAGAATCAAAGCAAGTAGGAAAAAAAATTAAATAAAATAAAAAATGCAGAAACCAAAAAGAATATTAAAAATAGTTGGACTAAAGAAAATATGTTTTGTTTGTATGTTATTTTTAACTAGAACAGTCGAAGGCAATCCTAAACAAATGTGTTTTTAGTCTTGATTTAAAGAAACTAGGTATGCAGAGCAGGCTGGATCCAGAAGACCTGAGTAGTCTGGAGGGTTGATACACTGATAGCAAGTCTGTGATGTATTTAGGTGCTAAGCCATTCAGAGATGTATAAACTAACAGAAGTATTTTAAAGTCTATCTTAGTCTTAGTGAGAACACGGGCAGCAGAGTTCTGGATCAGCTGCAGCTGTCTGATCCACTTTTTAGGTAGACCTGTGAAAACACTGTTGCAGTAATCAATTCGACTAAAAATAAACGCATGGATTAGTTTTTCCAGATCGTGCTGAGACATTAGATCTTTAATCCTGATAATGTTCTTCAGGTGATAGAAAGCCAACCTTGTAATTGTCTTTAAATGCTTTTGCAGGTTCAAGTCTGAATCCAGTACTATACCTAGATTTCGGGCCTGATCAGTGGTTACTAGCTGAAGTGACGGAAGCTGTGTGCTAACTTTAGATCTCTCCTCTATTGGTCCAAAGATTATTACTTCAGTTTTGTTTTTTTTCAGTTGAAGAAAATGATGGCACATCCAGGCATTGATTTCTTCTAAGCATTTCCTCAGTGCTTGAATTGGTTCATAGTCACCTGGTGACATGGTGATGTAAAGCTGTGTGTCGTCAGCATAGTTATGGTAGCTAATGTTGTTTTTTTTAATTAACTGAGCGAGAGGGAGCATGTAGATATTAAAAAGGAGGGGACCCAGGATGGACCCTTGGGGAACTCCACATGTGATTTTTGTCATCTCTGATGTAAAGTTGCCTACTGACACAAAAAAGTCCCTGTCCTTTAAGTAGGATTTAAACCAGTTGAGAGCTGTTCCAGAGAGGTCGACCCAGTTTTCCAGGCGTTCTAACAGGATGGAGTGATCGACAGTATCGAATGCTGCACTGAGGTCCAATAGTACCAGCACTGTGGTTCTTCCGCAAGTCTTTATTTATACGGATGTCATTAAACACCTTGATAAGGGCAGTCTCTGTACTGTGGTGAGCACGGAAACCTGACTGGAACACGTCAAAGCGGCTGGTCATATCTAAGAAAGTGTTTAATTTTTGAGACACTGCTTTTTCAATAATCTTACTGATAAAGGGGAGGTTTGATATGGGCCTGTAGTTCTGGAGTGGTAGTTTGTCTAAACTGTTCTTTTTCAGCAGTGGTTTGATATTTGCTGTTTTTAGGGACTGCGGGAAAACACCTGACAGAAGGGACGTGTTTATTATCTGAGCCAAATCAGACGCTATGACAGGCAAAACTTTCTTAAAGAAAGCTGTGGGTAGAACATCAAGGCAGCAGGAGAAGGAACTTAGCTGCTGATGGATTGAAAAGTTTTATTTTAGTAACTTTACTCATTAAATGAAACACAATATAGATTAATTCCACACAAACAGATGTTTTCAAACCTTTATATCTGTTAATAATGACAATTTACTCCTTACAACTAATGAAAAAAAAACATTTGATATTAAAAAAATTTAACTAGACTAATAAATATAATATTCTACAGCAAACATTTGTGTCGAATTGTACAACACCTGCTAAAATGTTGTTATTCAATGGTGACGACACTCATCAAAACTCATAATTAAAGTTAAAGACTATGACTAAAAATTTCATTATTATTTAATGGCGGAGGTTAAACCACAAATCTTTGGTTGTGGTTTGCTGCTCTGACATGTGTTGATCTGCAGGTTTTTGTTTAGGCTTCTGGGATCAGTTCTCACTGTGGGAGGCCTTCCAGCAGACACAGAAATAGGTGCCTTCATGTTCCACTTTAACTTCCTTGATCACCAAAGTACAGCCATACTTTTCTTTAGTAGCTGTAAAATCATCTTTGTTAGGATGACTGTAACGATTATTTACATTTCCATCAGTCAAATCAATACGCAGAACAGCTCGAAATGGATCTTTCTCTGTCTTTTGGTACCAGTAAACCTGCTTCTTTTCACAGTTGTCTGTTCCTGAGCACTTCAAAGAGACCGTAGTTTTAGCTTTAGCAACAACCGATAACCTATCTTGGACCAGCTCTGTTGCCATGGCTACCAGCCCTGTAAAGACAGAGAGGCAGATGGTGATTGATGGAATAACATTTGATCCAGGTGAATTTTGCTGGCTCCTGACTAACTGGAAACACTCACCTGAACACAGGCAGCACAGAGCAGCAGCTGGAAGGAAAAGCATTATGTTCATTGGTGTTTCCTCTGGTTAACCTGGAGAGAAGTGGCGCTCTGATGCAGCCGAGACCAAAAAAAGACAAGCTGCTAGATCAGACGAGGGTCACGTGTTTTTTAAGAGGTCCATCAAACCTCCCACAATCCCCTGCTGTGGACTTCTGTTGTAAAAAAGATCTGCAGATTCTTTCTTTACCTAAACTCTGACTACTTTTAGTTTGCATTTGTTCTCATCTTCTGTGACTATAAGCAATGGTGGAAAGAAACAAACTTGATTACTGTACTTAAGTAATTTTTGAGTATCTTTAATTGAGTAATGTTTTGGGGGGCTCATATAACTTTCCCTCCAGTACATTTCAAAGTCAAATATTGTGCTTTCTACTCCACTCCATTTCGAGGAAGCTTCTAGTGACTTGATACTTGTGAAATGCAATTTCAAAATGACAGATTCAAAATGGCAGATTAATGATGTTCCACAAATGTCAGAAACTCTGGGCAGATATTATTTGTAGTATATAAATTTTATTAAGGTTTTATTTGTTGTAACAGTTGTTCAGTAGGAGGAGTTCTCAAATCAGAGTTGTAGTTTCTTTCTAGTAATAGATTCAACCTTAAACCTCTATTCCACTGAGAAAGGGTGAGGAAAATAAAGACCCTCCTGTTTTCTCTTATTTCCCTTATTTTTTGTGGCATTTCTATGCTGAAGTTTTTTTACAGGTGGTGTAGCAGTTGTAGCAGAGTGGTTCTATGCATCAATACATCAAGGTGGTTTCTGAAAGTTACAATCTTCTTTAAAATTATTCTCATAATTATACATAAATGTACTTATATTAGAAAAATTTTTAAAACCTGGATGACTTTTAACTTTCTCCTTCTGAATTCAGACTAAACAGAAGGTATATTCTTTGGACCAGAGTCTTTTAATAAAAGCTGATTAGTCAGTGACTTCATTTCGCTGGGATTAAACTGATTTCAGATAAAAAAGTAAAAAATGTTAGTGTTGTTCTTGATCAGGACCTGTCATTTAAATCCCATATCAAAGAGGTTTCTAGAATTTCCTTTTTTCATCTGAGGAATATTGCAAAAATTAGAAATATCCTGTCCAGGGGTGATGCTGAGAAACTAGGCCATGCATTTGTTACTTCAAGGCTGGACTATTGTAATTCTTTACTATTAGGAAGTCCACAAACTGTAGTTAAAAGCCTTCAGCTGATCCAAAATGCTGCAGCCAGAGTTCTGATGAAAATTAAAAAGAGAGATCATATCTCTCCTATCCTGGCTTCTCTTCATTGGCTTCTTATTAAATCCAGAATAGAATTTAAAATCCTCCCTCTCACATATAAAGCCTTAAATGGCCAAGCTCCATCTTATATTAGAGATCTGATTGTTCCTTATGTTCCTAACAGAGCCCTTCCCTCTCAATCTGCAGGTTTACTAGTGGTTCCTAGAATTTCTAAAAGTAGAATGAGAGGCAGATCTTTTAGTTATCAGACTCCTCTCCTGTGGAACCAACTACCAGTTTTAGTCGGTGAGGCAGACACCCTGTCTACTTTTAAGGGTAGGCTTAAAACTTTCCTTTTGGATAAAGCTTATAGTTAGAGTTGCTCAGGTTATCCTGAGCTATCTCTATAGTTATGCTGCTATAGGTTTAGACTTCTGGTGGACATAGGGACCCCCATTTCATCATTCTGCTTCATTCTCTCTCTATTCTCCTACTCTGCAGAATCTGTTAGTTCAATCTCAAACGTTATGTTATCTCTGCTTTTCCTAAGAGTTGCTTTGCCTCATCTGTTCCTGTTTGGCTGTGACTCCATCCTGGAGAGAAACATTAGCTGTGGTGCTTCCATCAACACACTTGTTTATAGATGCTGGAGATCGGCCTGTTTTCCTGTGTGGTCCTGTTTCTCTGACCGTGACTGGCTGGATGTGCTCTCTTCATCCTCTGACATGGGAGTTGGCTCGGAGCTCGTCTGCCTGGAGGGGGCCGCCTTTTACAGCTGCTTTTTATATCTCTGCTTCTGTCTCCTTGAACCCCAGTCGGCCTCAGCAGATGGCCGCTCACACTGAGCCTGGTTCTGCTGGAGGTTTCTTATTAGTATTAAACATAGCCCTGAGTTCTACTTTTGTTTTTCTTCGATTTGATCTCACCACACGTTTAAGTGATCGCCGATCACGATCATTCAGGATTTTTTTTCTGGCCACATTTCTTCCCTGAAGATGATGGGTCCCCACTATCCCTCCAGTTTTTAATAATGCATTGGACAGTTCTTAACCAAATTTTAGAAGTTTCTGCAATCTCTTTAGATGTTTTCTCTGCTTGATGCATGCCAATGATTGGACCCTTCTCAAACAGACTAACATCTTTTCCACGACCACGGGATGTGTCTTTCGACATGGTTGTTTAGGAAATGAGAAGCAAGTCATTGCACCAGTTGGGGTTAAATAACTTGTTGCCAGCTGAAAGATAATCGCACATGCAGTAATTATCCAATAGTAGGCTTGTACCTATTTGCTTAGTTGAATTCAGGTGCCGACTTTCTTTTTTAGCCAGGCAGTGTTTATATATATATATATATATATATATATATATATATATATATATATATATATATATATATATATATATATATATATATATATATATATATATATATATATATATATATAATACGTATATTCCTATTTCATTTCTTTTGGTTTTCCTCAAATGTATTTATTATTTCTGTTTTTATTTTCTTGCTTCTGTAATTTAGGACAGCTATGTTTCTTTCAGAAAAATGTCAATGTTGTAATTCAAAAAGGATATTACATAGAAAATAAAACCATAAAAAATTGCAAAGAACTCTGTGCCTTCAACGAAGTTAAACACATGTTCTGACCTTTGGAACTGACCGCTTTCACTGTGACAAACAAAAGTTATGTACTTTCATGAATTTCATTAGCTAAAAATAAAGGAGTAAAGCTGATCTCTGGTGGCCAATTCGAAGCAGTAAGGACTCAGAGTCATGTTTGTTTAATGTTTGTCATTATTGAAAAGACTTAAAAAAACTTCTGTTATTCTATAAATCCCTGAGTGGCTTAGCTTTAAAGGTATAGTGGAGGATGTTATTTTTCTGGGAGAGGAAGGGTCTTTTCAAAAATTTGTGAAAATCCTCCACTCTACCTTTATAGCAAATTACAAAGTGGTTGCCAATGTATCAATGCCCCAGAGCTCTCAGTTATTCTGATTCGGATCTACTCTGCATACACCAGGGCCGATCAGACCCTATCCTCCCAGAACCAAACATGGAGAATCAGCTTTTAGTTCTTATGCTGCATTAACCAGAAAAAAACTCCCAGAAAACAGTAAAGAGCTGAAACCCTAAAGCCCCGTTTACAAAAGCCTTCTGAAACTGTGCCAAGAATGGTCCAAGCTCAGTAACCGAGATAGCTGTAGACGCAACGCAACTGAACTGGAGCGTGCCAGACTCAACCAAACTGCGCTAAATCTTGCACTAGTTCAACAGCAGGGCTCGGCACGGTTCAGTTGTGGCTCAGTTCTTTGATAGCAAAAAATGCATGAGAAGACTGCGTCATCTCCTTTATACAGTCAGCTGACTAATTTCATGGGTTTTCTGGCGTGTCCAGCTTTGCAACTCATAGATTTCTTCACTTTTTCAAAACACAAACTTATTCTCAGCGTATTAACAATAAATTACATCAAAAGAGCGCAGTGCAGCCTGGGATGCTTCAGAGACCGAGGCTCTCATTGAAATTTGGGCTTAGAAGGCTATCCAGATACATTCGTTCCTGAATGTTATGGGCACCACCATTTTTGTTTGCCTAATTCCTGTCTTGAGAGGTGTAGTATCGTTAACCAACGATAGGCGACGAGGAATCGTGCTAGCGTGATGTGCAGATGGTCCTAAACAACCAAGCCCGACACAGTTAACTGTGTGTTACTTTGATAAAAACTGAACCTCCCCCCTTAATGAGCCAAAAACCCAGAGGACTCCGTGGGGGAGGAACAGTGGACAATCAGGAGACAAGACAAACACTAAAACCCTCTTTCCACTGGCAGCTAGGATCCAGGACATGAACCAAATAAAAACTGAACAGAAAGACTGACAGAGAGACAAGCAATGATCTGGCACTGAATGACCAGAGGAAACAGGTGAGAGGAATAAATTATAATTGAGGCAGGGAAGGAAGAGTGCAGGTGAGAGGAATTACCAATTAAGGGAGAGCAAACAGGCCAGATCATGACAATTTCCCTCTTGGCTGGATAAAAGTTTTACCCAAAATACATTTTCTTGTTTTTTTTTTCTATTTTGTTTTTATCCATTGGATGAATTCCCCTACAAAACTTTTAAAATTTTATAAACATTTTATTACTTTGTATATTGCATATATTCATATAAAAGGGGCTTTACACAAAACCTTATTGGTGCTGAATACTGGATAATATCTGACAATGTTAAATAATTCATGTAGTTCAATGAGTTTATACAATTGTCTTTAACACTTTAAAAAGTTGTTAATCTAGTTTAAGTAAGTTTTAGCCTGCCACATTCAGCTTTAATTATATTAAGCATACTTTTCTAACAACAAAATTGTGGCTTGTGAAAACGCTGAGTGGCTTGTAACTTTGGAAAACCACTAACCACAGAGAATACAGCAAAAAAGTTAATGTCAAGCCCTGGTTAGAGGTGTTTGGAACTTTGTTTTTCCTTAATCCAAGACTCTACATTTCCCTCTAAGTTCTGTAACAATAATGGAATAAATTTCCTCCTCTTCCTCATCATTATCATCATCATTACTAATCCTAGTGTTGGGATCTGGAGGTCTGTCCACCTTCCTCCAGCAGAGGGCGCCTCTAGGTCTCCTGGAGCTGAGCTGACGACCACACCTGCGATCCATCAGTCATCAGGAGACCAGTATATAAGCAGCAGCAGGACTACACTCCGGCAACAGAGTGTTAAGCCAGTTATGGTTAGCAAAGCCTGAGCCAACCGGCCTGTCTGATTCTCTGACTCCCAGAACTTTGAACTTGAATCTGATCAGTTTTTGTCTTCTCTGCCTTCTAGGAAGAAACCTGACTGAACCCTGGAACTCTGGAAGAGTTTCATCTGCTGAAACCAGCCTGCCGGCTCTCAGGCGCTCACCAGAAGAACCTAACTATCTGAACCTGCCTGCCCGCCCTCAAGAAGAGGATCGGAAGAAAGACTCTGGATCTGAACACTGTTAAGTCTGAAGTCAAGCCCTGCCACTGCTTAGCCCTCTGCCAACTTCAAGCCTCTGGACCCAACTCGGTTCCCTCCCTCAGCTGCAAATCTGAATCACGTCACAGGTACAAACCTGCACAATTCCTCTGACCAAGATCTTCTGCATCCTGGCTATCCTAACTGTCCTTCTCTACAGAGAACCCTGTGTGACCAGTCCTGGATCTGTTTCTCTGATTAATTCATGTAACTTGTGTTTATCTTCAATAAACAGTCAAACTTTTTATCTGCCTTCATTGTGTTCTGCATTTGGGTTAGAACCCTCAACCCAATCATGACACCTAGAACACCTTCTTCTGTGTCTACCAACACCCAAAGAACATTTCCTCACATCTACAGTCAGAATAGTCAATTTAAAGTTCCCCCATTTTTCATTGCTTTTATGTTTCTACACAATGATGTAGCAAAGATCCAAACAAAATCATCTGGTTTTGACTCTACTTTATAGTAATTTGCACTGCAGTCCCATGAATCCAAAAAAGAGGTTAAAAGAAAAAAGTTGCACTATTTTTAATGGACTCAATGTCATGATGGGTCTCTGTGATTAAACCCACATGTAGAACACCACAGGAGACTGAATAAAAGTTCAACAGTTTATTTTGATAAGCACACACAGATTAAATATTTGCACTGGTTCTGGTACAGGTCCGGGACTGGATTCACAGAGTAATCTGCAGAGAGGGATTGTTTGGTTAGCCAGGTAGCAATGATGTCTTGACAGAGTTTGATTCTGAGTTGTACCTGGTGAGTTTCAGACTGATCGGTGGAGAGAGGGAACCCGTTGGGTCCAGAGACTGAGGATTCAGCAGAGAGTTTAGCAGCGGCAGAGCTTTGCTTTAGGCTAGCGAGGTTCAGACCTTAATTAGTTCTCCAAGTTCTCTCCTGAGAAATAGCAGGGAGATTCAGACTGAGGATCTTCAGGTTTGGCTTCTTAGGACAGGCAGGCAGGTTTCCAAACATGAGCTCCTCCAGAGCTACTGACTTCGATCAGGTTTCCTATGAGGCAGAGAAGACAGAGGCAGATTAGAATCGGGGTTACTCTCCAGAGCAGACAGAGATTCTAACAGGCTGAGGCTCAGGTTCTGCTAACCAAAACTGGTCAACACTCCGGCGCTGAAGGGAAGTCAAGCCGCTGCTTAAGTAGCTGGTCTCCTGATGAGATGAAGCAGCCTCAGGTGTGCAGGTGGCTTCAGCTCAGGAGACCCAGGGCGCTCTCTGCTGGAGAAAGGTGGCAGATCTCCAGATCCCAACAGTACCCCCCCTCAACGACCGCCTCCTGGCGGTCCAGAAGAAGTGGACGGAAGGGAGTTCTTGTACTCATCTATGAGTGAAGGGTCCAGGATGAAGGACCCAGGAACCCAGGTGCGGTCCTCCGGACCGTAGCCCTCCCAGTCGACGAGGTACCTCCAACCGCGACCCCGGCAACGGGAGTCCACGATCCGGCGAACTATGAATGCAGGGTGGCCATCAATGTCCCGGGCGGGTGGAGGGGAGTCGGACGGAGAGCACAGAGGACTAGTGAGAACAGGCTTGACTTGTGAGACATGGAAGGTGGGGTGTATGCGGAGAGTGGGTGGCAGGTGCAGGCGGACAGCAGATGGGTTGATGACTTGGGCGATCTTGTATGGTCCGATGAATCTGGGGGAGAGTTTCCTAGACACTGTCTTCAACGGAATGTCATGAGTAGAGAGCCATACCTCTTGCCCAGGGGTGTAATCGGGTGCAGGATGTCGTTCCTTGTCGGCGAATTTCTTACTCTGAACAGAGGTCCGGTTCCGAGCAGTGATGGTCTCGTTCCACACTTTGTGGCAACGGCGGATTTGATGATGGACGGATTGGACGGAGATCTCTCTTTCATCTGCGGGGAAGAGTGGTGGTTGATAGCCGATGGAAATCTGAAACGGAGACAGGCCGGTAGCAGCAGACTTTTGTGTATTGTGAGCATATTCTACCTATGACAAAAAATGACTCCAGTCAGTCGGGTTATTGGATGTCAGGCAACGGAGAGTGGACTCTAGCTCCTGATTCATCTTCTCCGTTTGGCCGTTTGTCTGTGGATGATATCCGGAAGTGAGAGAGACCTTAGAATTTAGAGCTGTACAGAAGACTTTCCAGACCTGAGAGATGAACTGGGGACCTCGATCGGACAGAATCTCTTGTAGGATACCATGCAGACGGAAGACATGCTTGACCAGGAGCTGAGCGGTTTGGAAAGCTGTGGGTAGTTTCCTGAGGGGAACCGGATGACAGGCCTTAGAGAAACGATCAATTATGGTTAGAATGGTTGACATACCTTTGGAAACTGGGAGACCGGTAACGAAATCCACTGCTATGTGGGACCATGGACGAGACGGAACAGGCAGAGGATGTAATAGCCCAGAAGGTGGTTGGTGGGTCGGTTTATTCCTGGCACAGATGGGACAGGCCAGAACGTACTCCTTCACGTCCTTGTGAAGGGACGGCCACCAAAAACGTTGTGTGGTGAGGGCGATGGTTCTACTTATACCAGGATGGGCTGAGAACTTGGCTGCATGCATCCACTGGATGAGACGGGATCTGACAGAAGATGGGACATAAGTCCTGTTTGGAGGTCCATTTCCTGGGTCAGGTTCAGAGGGAAAAAACCTGGATTCAGAGGAAAACCTAGCCTCCGCCCATTCAAGAGCTCGACCAGTAATTTGAGAAAGGATGAAGGCTATCTTTCTTTTTTCATTGGAAAAACTGGCGGGTGAATGTTCAAAAATTAACCGGCACTGGAACAAAAATCCTTTACATTTGCTTTGCATACCTGAAAATCTTTCAGGAAGACACGGACGGAATTCAGGAAGTGACGTGACAGGTTCTGACCTTGGAGGCGGACGTGGCTCCGGAACCGGAAGTTCGGCAGGCGCTGCGTTAGCGTTTCTCACATAGCCTGCAAATTCCTGTAGAACTTGATTCTGATGTTCAACACGGGTGTTTAACTCACGGAGGGTTAATGCGTGTCCTTGGATTTGAGCAGCTTGCTCCTCAATCAACCTCCGGAGGTGGTCTGCTGAGGTTGTTTGTTGCCGGAGTGTTCTGTCATGATGGGTCTCTGTGATTAAACCCACATGCAGAACACCACAGGAGACTGAATAAGTTCAACAGTTTATTTTGATAAGCACACACAGAGTAAATATTTGCACTGGTTCTGGTACAGGTCCGGGACTGGATTCACAGAGTAATCTGCAGAGAGGGGTTGTTTGGTTAGCCAGGTAGCAATGATATCTTGACAGAGTTTGATTCTGAGTTGTACCTGGTGAGGTTCAGACTGATCGGTGGAGAGAGGGAACCCGTTGGGTCCAGAGACTGAGGATTCAGCAGAGAGTTTAGCAGCGGCAGAGCTTAGCTTCAGGCTAGCGAGGTTCAGACCTTGATTAGTTCACCAAGTTCTCTCCTGAGAACTAGCAGGGACATTCAGACTGAGGATCTTCAGGTTTGCCTTCTTAGGACAGGCAGGCAGGTTTCCAAACATGAGCTCCAGAGCTACAGACTTCGATCAGGTTTCCTATGAGGCAGAGAGACAGAGGCAGGTTAGAATCGGGGTTACTCTCCAGAGAAGACAGAGATTCTAAGTTCAGGCTGAGGCTCAGGTTCTGCTAACCAAAACTGGTCAACACTCCGGCGCTGAAGGGAAGTCAAGCCGCTGCTTAAGTCGCTGGTCTCCTGATGAGATGAATCAGCCTCAGGTGTGCAGGTGGCTTCAGCTCAGGAGACCCAGGGCGCTCTCTGCTAGCGAAAGGTGGCAGATCTCCAGATCCCAACACTCAAGAGATGACATGTTTCCTGATTGGGAAATATTAGATATTCTTGTGCTGGTCTTCCAAGTCAAAAAGACTCTCACAAAACAGTGATGTATATGTCTATGTTATTAAAGGGTAAGCTGTGGCACACTTTATTTCACAACAGCATTAAATTAGGCTATAGTGTGTCAGAAAACCTGCTGTAAATATTTAATACGTTATGTTTTCAGCAGGTGTTAACGTCCTCACTGTGAGCGAAAGTCTAGTGGACTTGAATTTGAGCCGTTTTTAGAATTATCTACAGTCTTTATGACAAAGGCAAAGGCAAATGTATTTGTATAGCACAATTCAGTACAAAGACAATGCAAAGTGCTTTACATGATTCAAATTCAGGAAGATAAAACAGAATCTAAGCAAGTAGGAAAAAAACATAAAATAAAACTAAATGCTGCTTCTCCATGTTTAGTTATGGTTCTAGGTATGCAGAGCAGGCTGGATCCAGAAGACCTGAGTAGTCTGGAGGGTTGATACACTGATAGCAAGTCTGTGATGTATTTAGGTGCTAAGCCATTCAGAGATGTATAAACTAACAAAAGTATTTTAAAGTCTATCTTAGTCTTAGTGAGAACACGGGCAGCAGTGTTCTGGATCAGCTGCAGCTGTCTGATCCACTTTTTAGGCAGACCTGTGAAAACACTGTTGCAGTAATCAATTCGACTAAAAATAAACGCATGGATTAGTTTTTCCAGATCGTGCTGAGACATTAGTCCTTTAATCCTGATAATGTTCTTCAGGTGATAGAAAGCCAACCTTGTAATTGTCTTTAAATGCTTTTAAAGGTTCAAGTCTGAATCCAGTACTATACCTTCGGGCCTGATCAGTGGTTACTAGCTGAAGTGACGGAAGCTGTGTGCTAACTTTAGATCTCTCCTCTATTGGTCCAAAGATTATTACTTCAGTTTTGTTTTTTTTTCAGTTGAAGAAAATGATGGCACATCCAGGCATTGATTTCTTCTAAGCATTTCCTCAGTGCTTGAATTGGTTCATAGTCACCTGGTGACATGTTGATGTAAAGCTGTGTGTCGTCAGCATAGTTATGGTAGCTAATGTTGTTTTTTTTATTAACTGAGCGAGAGGGAGCATGTAGATATTAAAAAGGAGGGGACCCAGGATGGACCCTTGGGGAACCCCACATGTGATTTTTGTCATCTCTGATGTAAAGTTGCCTACTGACACAAAAAAGTCCCTGTCCTTTAAGTAGGATTTAAACCAGTTGAGAGCTGTACCAGAGAGGTCGACCCAGTTTTCCAGGCGTTCTAACAGGATGGAGTGATCGACAGTATCGAATGCTGCTCTGAGGTCCAATAGTACCAGCACTGTGGTTCTTCCGCAAGTCTTTATTTATACAGATGTCATTAAACACCTTGATAAGGGCAGTCTCTTTACTGTGGTGAGCACGGAAACCTGACTGGAAAAAGTCAAAGCGGCTGGTCATACCTAAGAAAGTGTTTAATTGTTGAAACACTGCTTTTTCAATAATCTTATTGATAAAGGGGATGTTTGATATGGGCCTGTAGTTTTGGAGTAATAGTTTGTCTAAACTGTTCTTTTTCAGCAGTGGTTTGATATTTGCTGTTTTTAGGGACTGCGGGAAAACACCTGACAGAAGGGACATGTTTGTTATCTGAGTCAAATCAGACGCTATGACAGACAAAACTTTCTTAAAGAAAGCTGTGGGTAGAACATCAAGGCAGCAGGAGGAGGAACTTAGCTGCTGAATGATTTCCTCTAAGCTTTTGGATTTATGGATTGAAAAGTTTTATTTTAGTAACTTTACTCATTAAATGAAACACAATATATATTAATTCCACGCAAAGAGATGTTTTCAAACCTTTATTTCTGTTAATTATGACAATTTACTCCTTACAACTAATGAAAAAACACAACATTTGATATTGTAAAATTCTACAGCAAAATGTTGTTATTCAATGGTAACGACACTCATCAAAACCCATAATCAAAGTTAAAGACTATGACTCTAAATTTCAGTGGGAGATTAGTCATCAACACCAGTAAGAAAAACTTGTTTATCTTCTAAACTTAAAATGTTGTGGTTAATTAATGGCGGAGGTTAAACCACAAATCTTTGGTTGTGGTTTGCTGCTCTGACATGTGTTGATCTGCAGGTTTTTGTTTAGGCTTCTGGGATCAGTTCTCACTGTGGGAGGCCTTCCAGCAGACACAGAAATAGGTGCCTTCATGTTCCACTTTAACTTCCTTGATCACCAAAGTACAGCCATACTTTTCTTTTGTAGCTGTAAAATCATCTTTGTTAGGATGACTGTAACGATTATAAACATTTCCATCAGTCAAATCAATACGCAGAACAGCTCGAAATGGATCTTTCTCTGTCTTTTGGTACCAGTAAACCTGCTTCTTTTCACAGTTGTCTGTTCCTGAGCACTTCAAAGAGACCGTAGTTTTAGCTTTAGTAACAACCGATAACCTATCTTGGACCAGCTCTGTTGCCATGGCTACCAGCCCTGTAAAGACAAAGAGGCAGATTGTGGTTGATGGAATAACATTTGATCCAGGTGAATTTTGTTGGCTCCTGACTAACTGGAAACACTCACCTGAATACAGGCAGCACAGAGCAGCAGCTGGGAGGAAAAGCATTATGTTCATTGGTGTTTCCTCTGGTTAACCTGGAGAGAAGTGGCGCTCTGATGCAGCCGAGACCAAAAAAAGACAAGCTGCTAGATCAGACGAGGGTCACGTGTTTTTTAAGAGGTCCATCAAACCTCCCACAATCCCCTGCTGTGGACTTCTGTTGTAAAAAAGATCCGCAGATTCTTTCTTTACCTAAACTCTGACTACTTTTAGTTTGCATTTGTTCTCATCTTCTGTGACTATAAGCAATGGTGGAAAGAAACAAACTTGATTACTGTACTTAAGTAATTTTTGAGTATCTTTAATTGAGTAATGTTTTGGGGGGCTCATATAACTTTCCCTCCACTACATTTCAAAGTCAAATATTGTGCTTTCTACTCCACTCCATTTCGAGGAAGCTGATAGTGACTTGTTACTTGTGAAATGCAATTTCAAAATGGCAGATTCAAAATGGCAGATTAATGATGTTCCACAAATGTCAGAAACTCTGGGCAGATATTATTTGTAGTATATAAATTTTATTAAGGTTTTATTTGTTGTAACAGTTGTTCAGTAGGAGGAGTTCTCAAATCAGAGTTGTAGTTTATTTCTAGTAATAGATTCAACCTTAAACCTCTATTCCATAGTGAAAGCGTGAGGAGAATAAAGACCCTCCTGTTTTCTCTTTGGTTAGTTTTTATATACGAAATTATATTCAAAATAGGGCTCCTCCTTTTTTGTGGCATTTCTATGCTGAAGTTTTTTTACAGGTGGTGTAGCAGTTGTAGCAGAGTGGTTCTACGCATCAATACATCAAGGTGGTTTCTGAAAGTTACAATCTTCTTTAAAATTACTCTCATAATTATACAGAAATGTTAGCCTGGGTACCATTCCGAACTTAGTCCCGCCCACAACGTTTGAGGTCGGGAAGTTTGATCTGGCATTGCTTAATAGTAGTGCGAGTATGCTCGCACAATATCTGGTGGGCCAATCAAATTGTCAGGGCGGGCTTTATATGATGGACAGATGATCAACAGTAACGTAATCAACCACATCACCAAAGCACAACAACAATGGCTGCCGCTGGAGAGTTGAGGTGTGTAGATTCTGCTATTAGGTCTGTTCTAGAAGATATCGACAGCAAATTAATTTTAAAAGAGGAAAAGAGAAACGCGATCAAGGCTCATCTTCTTATTCTAGGCGTGCAACTGCACGCTTTGATTTTTGTTAACAACAACTATGCGTTACTTAACATACGTCACACACTCCGTTGCTCTTATTGGTTGTATGCAATGCATACAGCAACTTCTAAACAAAGCGTACAAGAGGAGAAATTGACCCATGCATGCTCTCACACATGTCTGATAGGCGTTCCGTCTCTGGAGTGGGTACAGTTTTGTCCATGTGCATTTTTATTTAAAGTGGAGAGGAAGGGTCTTTTCAAAAATTTGTGAAAAATCCTCCACTCTACCTTTATAGCAAATTACAAAGTTGTTGCCAATGTATCAATGCCCCAGAGCTCTCAGTTATTCTGATTCGGATCTACTCTGCATACACCAGGGCCGATTAGACCCTATCCTCCCAGAACCAAACATGGAGAATCAGCTTTTAGTTCTTATGCTGCATTAACCAGGAAAAAACTCCCAGAAAACAGTAAAGAGCTAAAACCCTAAAGCCCCGTTTACAATAGCTTTTTGAAACTGTGCCAAGAATGGTCCAAGCTCAGTAACCGAGATAGCTGTAGATGCGACGCAACTGAACTGGACCGTGCCAGACTCAACCAAACTGCGCTAAATCTTGCACTAGTTCAACAGCAGGGCTCGGCACGGTTCAGTTTTGGCTCAGTTCTTTGATAGCAAAAAAATGCATGAGAAGACTGCGTCATCTCCTTTATACAGTCAGCTGACTAATTTCATGGGTTTTCTGGCGTGTCCAGCTTTGCAACTCAAAGATTTCTTCACCTTTTCAAAACACAAACTTATTCTCAGCGTATTAACAATAAATTACATCAAAAGAGCGCGGTGCAGCCTGGGATGCTTCAGAGACCGAGGCTCTCATTGAAATTTGGGCTTAGAAGGCTATCCAGATACATTCGTTCCTGAATGTTATGGGCACCACCATTTTTGTTTGCCTAATTCCTGTCTTGAGAGGTGTAGTATCGTTAACCAACGATAGGCGACGAGGAATCGTGCTAGCGTGATGTGCAGATGGTCCTAAAGAACCAAGCCCGACACAGTTAACTGATCCACGCTCGGTCCGAACTCAGCACGGATCGGTTTGAGAGGGTTAGTGTAAATGGAGCAAAAGTCCCTTTAAATCAGAATTAAAAACATGTTTCTTTGGAGTGACTTTGACTGTGATATTAAAGTTTTAATGAATACGTTTACAGTCAAACTTTTCTTTCATTTTCTCAACAATAATTTTAACATTGATGTGTTTATAATTATATAATTTAGATTAGTCATTATTATTATCTTTCAGTTTTCATGTCAACCATTTAATTACATTAATTTCACTTCAATATACCTTTCCTAGTGTTAGCTTATTTTTTTATGTAGTGTTTTGTCTTGCTACTGAAATGTACTCTAGAAAATAACTTCCCTTGCCCTACATTCATTTATAGTGATTACAATTTAAATAATAAAGAAACCATAAATAACACGAAGCACAATTGTTTCTATTGTATTCATCTGTGATGTTTGCTGAACTGTCTCTGCCTCTTTTATAGATTTCAGGGCTGATTTGTCTCTGTGGGGAACAAACTTCTGACAGTAGTAGGTGGTAGAGGTGGGCGATACCGGGATTTTTTAATCGATCCGATACCAAGTAAATACTGGGTCAGTATCGCCGATATCGATACCGATACTTTTTACATTTAAGCTGCACTTGCCTGTTGCTTTTTTTCTATAAAGTTCTCAATCGTGGAATAAATAAGAGATTATCTAATGTTAGCTTATTTTAGCTAACAATTTTTAATGGGATAAATGTACTGGGTTTTTTCAAGGTCTTAACTACACTTTCTGAGTAATATATGATGTATAATGAAGTGCTGCAGACGATGACCACTGTTATCTACCTGGATATTCTCTGGAGGACTGAAACGCTTGGGTCAAAGATGTCTGTCTGAGGCTGGAGGCGGGTCTTTGGTCTCTCTCTCCATCCAAGTCTGAGTGAGCACTCACCCAGCAACCGGCAGCGCGGTTGTCTGTGTGACGTAGTGCTGAGTGGGCAGGCCAAGCTAAGCCTGCGCGCTGATTGGCTGGCGCCGCTGAGCCATGTGACTGTAGGAGAGGGGAGGGGGAGCAAAGTGCTGTTACACATATGGGGAAACTGGTGACTCCGCAGCAGTCAGCGCGCGCGAGAGAGGATAAAAAGTATCGATCTTGTTAAACGAATATTGTTCAATATAAATACCAGCGTTGGTATCGATAGTATCGATCCTGGGATCGATCCGCCCACCTCTAGTAGGTGGCTGAATGATCCTTGGTTGTACCTGTGATCATGGGCGTAGGTTTGCATAGGGACCATAGGGACATGTCCCTACCAACATTTTGAACCGACCTAATTGTCCCTACCAATAATTGGATGTGAGCAACATGTTTATAATTTCCAGCAGTAGTTATTGCAGCAGTGGCTTCTTTTCCTCTCGCAGCTCCTCTGCCTGGTCTCTCCTCTCCCTTTCATGCAGCAGCGCATGGAACTGTGCTGCGTTGTTTAACTCCACTCTCATTGGTTGTTCTGCCTTAGGTTCCGCCTTCTCTCTCTCTGATTGGCTGTTTTCTAGTCCGTCCGTGCTTGGAGCACAAAATTGAAAATTGATTCACACTAGAATGCTGCGGTTACTACAATAAATATTAGGCTACAAAACTAGTCCCAATTAAAAAAAAATGAATATCATGTACATTAAAAAACAAAAACCTTTTTTTTATTTTATAAAGCAAAATATTCTGAGTCAGCCAGGAGTTCTGAAGACACAAAATGGGCAAATAAAGGCTGTAAGCCATCAACATTTCTGATTCTTATCCACAGCCAACTAAAAAAGAAAAAGTGAGTGTTTCCTTTTTACCAATATTTAGTTGCTATTACTGTTTTCATTTTTTGATGACTCTTTAAGAGAGTTCAGGTATAATTATTAGCAGGTGTTATTTCTCTTATAGAGTACAACAACAAGAAATTGAGCCTAAACATCTGCTGTTTTTCGTTTAAAAAGCATAATTAGGGTTCCACATAATAATAGTTCTATTTTATTGACTATTTATACTTCTAGAAATAGGATAAAGACAAGAACAAACAAAGGAAGAATATAAACATTGATTTTATCTTACATAGATTTCCACACAGTCTATAAGTAAATTAGTACAAACATTAATGTCTGGTAAAAATGCTTGAATCTGGCTGTTTATTTTGGATAATGTTAAATTACAGATAAGATAGTGTTACATTGTCTTTTATAATTGTTAAAAATTATTTTATATTTGAATGCACTTAGGCTCATTCTTAGTGTTGTGTTTGTCGATGATGCCACTAAAAAAGAAAATACAGTAAGGAGCTATTTAAACAGTCAGACAGTAAGCAATATAGGACAATGATAAAAGGTTGTGTTACATTTAATCCTTTACTATTAAAAACACAGTTATACATTATATGATTATAGGAAACACAGATATCCAGTAATAATGATGCAGGGCAGCTTGTAGGTGAAGCAGCTGGCCCTTCAGTGCTTCAGGTGATGTCTAAATAAACCAGGTGAAACTAAAATATTTCCACATGGATGGAGAATATTGACAGACAAAACATTTTTTTTTAATCTTATATATTATATATATATATATATATATATATATATATATATATATATATATATATATATATATATATATATATATATATATATATATATATATATATATATATATATATATATATATATATATATATATATATATTGTATTTTACAATTTTGGTATAATTACTGATCTAAGTGGATTGCTCTGTAGGGGAAAGGGACATTTTACATTTATATTATGTTTTATAGTCTCCATTCTCCGGTTAATGATTATTCACATACTAAATCAGTTGCGATTATTGAAATAATCAATTAATACGATTAATTTTTTCAGCCCTAGATGAAATAGATGAAATGGGCTATACAGAGTAACTACAGCCCAGATGTTCAACTTTTATAGTGAAGTTAATATTTTAATGAATGTATTATTTTGCTTGATACAGAGAGAGCATAGTGGGTAAAATATAAGAGTGGGGTTTACCTCTGCACAATTCTATATCTTCAAAAGAAAATACTGTATTTACCTTCTCTATTAGTCATGCAAATGAAACCCTTTTCAAAGTGGAAAATAGTCCTAATTCCACATTGATCAGAGCCGGTGATACTTCAAACATTGATAAACAGCATCTAATGAGTGTAGTGCTTATAACATTTTTATTAATGTAGCAAAATGTTGCTTTTCTCTTTTAACAATGAATACGTCTTATCAGTACGGATGCTCACATCGAGCATAAAAAAGGGCACGCATATTGCAGCACCAATGACACCAGACCAATAGTGTCCCCACCAAAGTTCAAATCAAACCTACGCCCTTGCCTGTGATTAACAGACTTTGAGTATTCATTAGTTGAAATGTATCCTTTTGAGGGTAATTAAAGATTATTAGAGATCCTGTATTGCTTCGATTAACTTTAAGAATCGGTACAAAAGTTCCTGGGGTTTTTTTTTTTCTGGTACCATTATACAATATCTGTATCACATATTTCATAACCATTGCACTCAATAGTGACTGGTTGACTCTTCTTCCCAGTCAGTGTCAGATCTTTCTGAATGAGCTGTGCTGCCATGGGAGTCTGTAGAGACACAGGCAGATGAAGGTTAGTCGGACAGATTTTGTTCCAGGTGAAATTTGTTGACTGTTGATCAACCTGAACACAGGCAGCACAGAGCAGCAGGTGGGAATAAAAACATTCTGTTCAGTGGTGTTTCCTCTGGTGAACCTGGAGAGAAGTGGCGCTCTGATTCAGCCGAGACCAAACAAAGACGAGCTGCTAGATCAGACGAGGGCCACGTGGTTTTTAAACAGGCCCCTCAAAGCTCCTGTCATCCCCTGGCTTTGGACACAAATGTCGGTTATTAAAAAAAATATCAAGTCCAAAGTTTTGTAAAATCTGTTTATATACAGTGTTACTTATTATCTATTTTTAGTGAACATGTAAGACGTGTTAACTCGGTGCATGCCTGGTACCACCTTTGATACTTTCGCTTTCTTTCGCATTGTAATATTTATTTTTCCTGCTCTTATTGCCTGTATGTTTTATAACTTAATACAACAGAAAAATAATGTTTAGTATTTTAGTTGTTTTGTTGCACTGTGTGGTTAACAGAGCAGAAGAAGAGGCAGTAGCAAGCTGAAGCATATGTCATGCTAATTTCCTCTTTTGAGGAGAAAAAAAAACAAGTTATATGGTGTGATTATTTCCAGCAATGGCTGATGGACGATAGTACAATAATATGTTACCTGCAGTTACACCAGTTTCTTGCTTTGATTTTATTCAGTTGATTTTTGAAAAGACCCCAATCGATGTTAGATATTGGCGGTGTTGGAACATCTGCCCTAACCCCTAAAACCCTCAATCACTATATAGAGCAGGGTCTATATAGTGGACTTTATAGTGAAATCAGTTAACTGACTGTTCGGACAGATGATCAGTACTTTTTGCTCCCCAGTTTTAAGCAACTCTGCCTCCCTGCAAGGTGCTTGCACCATCTTTGTTACCGTATTTTCACGACTATAAGGCGCACATAAACGTCTTTTTTTCCCCTTAAAATGTGCGATGCGCCCTATGGTGCGGTGCGCCCTATGTGTGTTGCAACTGCGACTTTTGAGACCACCTCATTGAGGAGATGATAAAAGAGTGGCTGAATGTAAGGAGACCAGGTGTTTTTTTTTTCCACTCATCACCACACCATCGCTGTTAATCTGACTCCATGCGTGCCCATCTCACAGCTGATGTGAAAAACATGGTGAAACAAATTAATGCTGTGCTCGCTGTGAACCGGACGCAGCAGGTGCAGCAGAAGCAGCGAGTTTACATGCAAAGTCAACGGTTGACGAGCGTATAGACGCAGCAAAAGGTCCCGCAGCTGCTGCTCGAGATGGAAAAAATTGAAGTTTTGCTGCTGGAAGCGCCGCATCAACGAATCAGAGAAGCTGATTGGGGAGCTGACAGCGAGACAGACACATCGCTCTGATGACATATGATTTTAAAGCAAATGAAAGGGCTGGATGGATGAGGAGATGATGAAAGCGTGGCTGAGGGAGGTGTAGGCTATGTGAGGAGACCAGGTGGTTTTTTTTCCACGCATCACCATCGCTTTTAATATGTGACTCCATGCTTGCCCATCTCACAGCTGATGTGAAAAACATGGTGAAAAAAAATAAACGCTGTGCTCGCCGTTATCTCGGGGGTCTGACAAAGGAACTTCCACCGCTCGACATCGGTGTGAAGCGGCCGTTCAAAGTAAGGCTGCGAGCGGCGTGGGAGCGATGGATGACAGACGGAGACCACAGTTTCAGGATAAGTGGAAGGCAGCGCCGGGCAAGTTACGCCACCGTTTGCGGATGGATTGTAGATGCTTGGACTAACGTGTCTGCTGGCTCTGTTGTTCAAGCTTTCGCAAAAGCCGGCATTATTTCTGAGGAGCTGCCCGGCACGGAAAGTGACTGACAGCGAAGAAGGGGAAACTGGCATGTCTGATTTAGTGCAGCTGTTTAATTCAGAAACAGAGGATGATGACTTTGATGGGTTTGATTAATACTTTGTAATAAATACATTAATAAAGCACAAACATACTCAGTTTTGCTCCCGCTCTATTTTTCTACCTGAAAACTTAATTCAACAGCAGCCTCTGGGCGGGTCTCCTCCTCTTCACCGCGGTGGCTGGCAGGTGTTTTTTCATCTAAATAATCTAAATCTTGCAGCTATATTTGCTGTGATCAGTGGGAATAAAGTAGTTTTAATATGTTTTTAAGTGAGAAAATACACCTGAAAACTTCATAATTGCAGTCAGTTCATCCAGATTATCTATTTCTGTCGGAGGCGCTCAGACCCCCACATACCAGCGGTGCACCGACAGCAGAAATCCATTTATCAGCAGCCTCTAGGCTGGGCAGCCTCCAGGTTCACCGGCGGCTGCTGGCAGGTGTTTTTCATCTAAATAATTTTAGCTGCAGGCACCACGATACCGGTAATAAAAGCGAACAAATTCCGTCGGCAGGTTTCAGGATTTTAAGTTAATTTAGGAGTGATCACAGCGCACTGTCATCTGCGATGTGTCTGTCTCATGGCCAGCACCCAGGTTTGATTAATAGTTTGTAATAAATACATGAATAAAGCACAGTCATACTCAGTTTTGCCCCCGCTGTATTTTTAAATACGCAGTAGAGGTATTTAAAGGTAGTAGAGGACATGTACCGGTATATAAAAAACGCGCCCTATAGTCCGGTGCGCCTTATGTGTGTGTTAAATACAGAAATGGGACACATAACTGAGAGTGCACCTTTTAGTACGGTGCGCCTTATGGTCGTGAAAATACGGTATTTGTCACTGCTACAGCAAATCCCATGACACTTTGCAAGGAGAGCTCTCGAAAAGCAATCTGGGATATATCTGCTCATCTAGTGACCATGTATGATCACTACTTTTTAAGGTGCATTGTGGGAAATTTTGAGTCCACTACTTTTTCATCCACTAAACATTCAGACACTGTGGTTAGGGTGGACATTTTTCTGTTGTAATTAACTTCCTTTGTCCTAAATTAATATGTTTTAATTACATCAAGTTTAAGATTGATTAATATGATAGCGAAACTATGAAAAACAAGAAACAGATTTGTTTCAGTTGTATTGGTTCGAGATGTTTCCTGAATTGTCTCTGCCTCATTTATCACCTGCTGTGATCCGGTGGTTTTTGTTCAGGTTTCAGGGCTGATTTCTCTCTGTGGGAAACAGACTTCTGACAGACACAGTAGTAGGTGGCTGAATGAGCTGTGATCGTATCAGTGATCATCAGATTGCCACTTCTCTGTACTTTAAACGTATCTTTTAGAGGGTGAATAAAGGTTGGAGGGGTTTTTTCACCGGATCGATCAGCTCGGGCAATCACTACAAAAGCTTCTTTATCCTTTTTCTGGTACCAGTACACATAGTTTGTATCACATACTTCAAAACCATTGCACTCAATAGTGACTGGTTCACTCTCTTTCCTAGTCAATGTCACATCTTTCTGAATCAGTTCTGCTGCCATGGCGGCCAACGCTGTAAACAAACAGACAGATGAAGATTTTTTTTTTTTTTTTGTTCCAGGTAAACCTTGGTTGCTCCTGACTTACTGGAAACACTCACCTGAACACAGGCAGCACAGAGCAGCAGCTGGGAGGAAAAGCATTCTGTTCTGTTTCCTCTGGTGAACCTGGAGAGAAGTGGCGCTCTGATGCAGCCAAGACCAAACAAAGGCGAGCTGCTAGATCAGATGAGGGTCACATGTTTTATTTTTTTAGGAGGCCCCTGAAACCTCCCACAAACTCCTAGTAACTAAAGTTGGTTACTTGTTTTGAAGTAACTCTCCCAACACTGCTGTTGTGCCTTGACTTTGATAACATAGTGTTGATTTATGTTGATTTAGTGCAGGTTTTTATTATCAAATGTTTAAAATGACTTTGTAGAGTTAATTTTTTAGATTTAAACTCATTTAGTGTTTTTAATTTCTATCTGTCTTGCTGATATTGATATTTCCCTCTTGGCTGGATCAAAGTTTTACCAAAAATGTATTTTCTTGTTCTTTTTTTTCTATTTTGTTTTTATCCTTTGGATGAATCCTCGCCTGCAATGCTTTAAAAATGTAATAAAACATTTCATTACCTCGTATACTGTATATATTCATATAAAAGGGGATTTACACCGAATCTTATCAGTGCTAAATACTGGATAATATCCGACAATGTTAAATAATTCATGTAGTTAGGTGAATTTGTGCAAGTGTCTTTTACACCCTAAAACGTTGTTAATCTAGTTTAAGTATATTTTAGCCTGCCACGGTCAGCTTAAATCATATCGAACATAATTTTCTAACAACAAAATTGTGGCTAGTGAAAACACTGAGTGGCTTGTAACTTTGGAAAACCACTAACCACAGAGAACAGTCAACAAAAAAGTTAATGTCAAGCCCTGGTTAGAGGTGTTTAGAACTGTTTTTCCTTAATCCAAGACTCTACATTTCCCTCTAAGTTCTGTAACTGTAAGCAGTGGTGTCAAAAGTACACACATTTGTTACTTAAGTAGAAGTATAGATACTGCATTTTTAAACCACTCTGGTAAAAGTTGAAGTATCAACTTGACCTTTTTACTCAAGTAAAAGTGAAAAAGTGTTTGTTCCAAAAACTACTTCAAGTATAAAAGTATAAAGTAACCTTTTAAAAAAAAACAGCCAGATGCCACTATATGAATTGAAAGCTCAATTTTTTTTAACTATTTCGAAATTCTAAAAATTCTTTGAGATGAGGATGAGGGAGGTCTTGTTGGTCTCCGTCTCCATCTCTCGATATTCTCTCACTTGTGTCGGACCTTTCAGACATTTCAACATCTTTTTCTGAATCTGATATTGTAGCATGGCATAGACAATTCACGTTTGCAGTTTGAAAAACACCTGCTGGCTTCTGATGATTTCCTTTAGCTAACCAATGAGTGATTGCGTTATATGACTCATCCAATTACACTAGTTTTCACTTGATGTGGATGGTGCCAATGATCTGCATTTGATGGCACACATCACATGAAATAAAAAGTTATAAACATTAAACTAGGGGTAACCAATTAAAAATCAGCGGGGTCCGAATAAAGAAAATCCTCAACCAGTAAAGGTCCGGAGACATTTCTAATGATGATGACTTTAAACAGAATTTAACATTGATATAAAATTAGGTTTTTATGCATCCGATTTATACGTTGAATGAAAAAAAAGAAAAAAAAATTGCCAAAAAAATCTCAGAGGAGTTGACACTTTTATGACTGTATTTCTGTATATCCATTAATAGTTAAAAGACAAGGGTCAGCAAATGCAAATTCTGCCCTGTAAAACAAGGATAGCACAATTGTTGCTGTATGATCTGAAGCCTCGTTTGGAGCTTTTAAAAAGGCTTTTGAAAAACTTTGAGAATTTGCTGTTGTAATATTATAGATTTTTACAATAAAAAGCTAGCAGATGTGAATAATAACAAAATAACAGAAATACAATTAGAGAGCATTCAGTATTATAAGAAAGTTAGGTTCTTTTCCGTTCATGTCTCTTTCCCTGTAACTGTGAAATGACCCATGCTCCTGAATGCACCATAGCTATCTGACGCTCGTGAATGCATCACACTTGTCTGTGAACGCGAGAAGCATCCCGCTGCAGCCTGCGGGAAGGCAACAGGGGAGGGAAGCACATAGACATATATGAAGATATATATAAAGATATAGGTAAAGATATGTTTTCATCTTAATTGTGAAAAGTTATCCCTCGAGCCCTGACGTCAATAGTCCGTCAATTTAAACAAAAATACTCCACACAGTGCTGAGGCATCATTAGTGTGTTCAGCTTGAATCAGCATGTTTGAGTAGTAGACCGACCGCCGTAATTCTTGCGCCGCGACAGTTTTCGGAATACCACTTGTTAGGAGTTCAAAAGTCTTTTAGTTTGTAATTTTTTTAAACATTTTTTTTTATATTTCTCTTATTATTCACAATGTGAATAAGTAAGCCAGAGCGTCAGATAGCTATGGTGCATTCAGGAGCATGGGTCATTTCACAGTTACAGGGAAAGAGACATGAACGGAACAGAACCTAACTTTCTTATAATACTGAATGCTCTCTAATTGTATTTCTGTTATTTTGTTATTATTCACATCTGCTAGCTTTTTATTGTAAAAATCTATAATATTACAGCAGCAAATTCTCAAAGTTTTTCACAATGTGAATAATAAGAAAAATATTGGCAAATAAAGAGAACAAAAGTGCACTGTGAATGGCCATAATAAGTTGTCCAAAATTGTTGTCTAAATGTCTTGCCGACCAAACCTTTTTTCTATCTAGTCCTTATAAAATAAGGCGAAGGCTATTATATTTTGGATTTTAACTAATTTATTTTAAAGAGTACCATTCACAACATCAAAATCTGTTATTTGAACTTCAGCACCATCAAGTATTATTATTATATCGGTTTTCTTAATCAACGCTGGAGATAGGCAGTGACCCCATGAGGGATTAAGCGGGTCAGAAATTTGATGGATAGATTTTTTCTTAATCTGCGATGGACTGGGAATCTGTCCAGATTCCACTGCACCAGCCCTAACGACATCACTATAGGGATAAGTGTGCATGTATGATAATTATTGGATGGATAAATGTGTCCTCAATGTAATGTATATTTGTCTCTAAACTACCAATTTAATTTACGTTTTATGACATTTGTTTGTGATAGGGTTTGAGGATAGATAAATACATCTTCATAATAATTCCTTATTGTTGTTTATTTTAGACTGTTACTAATGTTATTTTAACATCTGAAAATAAGATTGAATAAAGATTTAAAAATAAAATGGACATACCACGTGACAGACATACCATGTGACATAACACCTTTTTTTGGCCATTTCTCTCGCCAGCGCCTATAGGCAAGAGTGGTCAGCATTTCCAATATGGCTGTGCTTGATGTGGGCTTGACATCAAGACCCGCCTTCCCACAGGCTGCAGCAGGATGTAGTTGGTGAACGCTGTGCTGTGTAGATACGCGTTTGATTTTCCGCTTAAGACAAAGCTTTGCAGTTTTTAAATTCACGCCGGCTATCACTGCCAAATAAATACAATTTTTTTTCCCACAAGAGGAATATTTAAACCTTTTTATACCATTAATAGAACAACAAGTAGCTCTTTTGGTCACATTTTAATCCGTTTTCCTCATCAATAGTCGCAGTTGTACCGAGCGAGGCGCACTCCCGCGACTTGGGATGCATATCTCGGCAGGCATTCACTTTTCGGCATGACACAGGACCGCGATTTGTATAAAAAATGTAAGGAATAGAAAGTACAGATGCTTGTCTGAAAATATAATGAGTAGAAGTAAGAAGTAGGAAGAAAAATAACTAATGGAGTAAAGTATAGAACTGTGTACTTAAGTACAGTAACAAAGTATTATTACTTGACACCTCTGACTATAAGAGAATAATTTCCTTTCTCTTCTTCATCATCATCATCATTACTAATCCCAGAACACCTCTTGTTCTGTGTCTATCAACACTCAAGGAACATTTCCTCACATGTACACTCAGAATAGTCACTTTAAAGTTCCTCCATTTTTTATTGATTTGATGACCAGTCAGACCTGCTTGTGTGTGGCTACTGCCTAATAAACTAAAGATAATAAATTGTAAAGATCACATTAATCATAACAGACTGCCACTTTCTCTCTAGGATTACTAGAGCATTTTTCATTTAGTATTGCACAATGTAGAAGCAATTCAATTATTCTTATGCATAGGCAGGTGACCCACCTGATGTTCACTTGGGATTTTGGAGTCTATTGTTTTGTATGGGTTGTGTTTGTGAAAGATGAGTAGATCTCTGTTTTCAACCTGACTTGGAAGTGGCTCAGGATGATGGGCCCCCGGGTGCTTCAAACATCAATGATTGATCTTCAGGTTGTTGTAATGCGAGTCAAAACACATTATAGATGAATTCCACACAAACAGATGTTCTCAAACCTTTATTTCTGTTAATTATAATAATTTTGTCATGATCCTCCCCATTTTTAACTCTGAGTTTTTAGTTTTTTGTTATCAGTTGTTCTGTTTTGTTTTTTGGCTTATTTTCCATTATATTCAAGCAGTCTTTAGTTACTCTCTGTTGCCCCCTTGTGCTTGTTTCCTTTTCCCTTGAATTCCTTCTTGTCAGTTCCACACACCTTTACCCTGTTCGAAAACCTAGGATGCGTCCTTAGAAGGCCAGATTCGAAGGATGATTACGTCATAGCGCGGCGCCAAGGTCTGGTCGGATTCCAAGAGTCCTCGTTATGCAACCTTAAAATACGTCCTTCTTAAATGCCCGATATGAAGGACGGGTCCGAGGTATCCTCGGTATACTTGGTTTACCCAGGATTCATTGCAAGACCAAGCAAGCCGTGATTTTCTCCGTGATCAGAGGAAAGGTTACTTGGCGCTGAACAGTGGTGAAAATTGGAAGTTCAGTTTAATATGATACAAGTATGTGAATAGTTCCGTCTGAAATGAATGAAAATAGATTTTTTTTTTGTAATTTAAGGACAGATTCTAATAGATTTGCAGAGTGGGACTATAAATCTGATAGGAGTTAAATGTTTTATTGCTGTTTTGCACAATATGCTTAACTAAGTATTTTTTGTTGTTGAATATTAGAGATTTTGCAGATATATTTTTATACATACATTGTTTAGATTTACTTATATCTTTCTACCCCTTTTACAGAATAGAAAATCCCAATGGGCAAATTTACAGCAGCAGAAAGATTATTGAAAATGGTCACACAAATGTGGACCTTATGCTGCGTTCACACTGGACGCAGCTGGCGCGACAGAAGCAGCGAGTTTACATGCAAAGTCAATGGTTGACGCGCGTCAAGGCGTAGCAAAAGGCCCCGCGGCGCGTTTTGAGCAGCAGGCGCAGCGCGTCTGAGCAGCTGAAGCAGCGCGTCGGGCGCGTTTAAGCATCTGACGCGCGTGACGCGCTGCAAACGCGTTGCTGCTCGAGATGGAAAAATTTAATTTTTGCTGCTCGACGCGCCGCGTCAACCAATCAGATAAGCTGATCTGGGAGCTGGCTGGGAGAGAGACACAGCGCTGATGACACAGACCACTCTGATCACTCCTCTGAAACAGTTTATTAACGCATAATTAACTTAAAATGCATACATCTGCTGGCAGAATATGTTCGCTTTTATTATTCTGGTGCCTGCAGATCTGAGTATTTAGATGAAAAACACCTACCAGCCGCCGCGGTGAACCGCGAGGAGGCGACCCGGCCAGAGGCTGCTGTTGAAGGGATTCCTACTGTAGGCGCACCGCCGGTATGTGGGGGTCTGAGTGGCTCCGACAGAAATAACATTGGGAGGCAGGATTGTAATCTGGATGAACTGACTGCACTGAGGAAGTTTTCAGGTGTATTTTCTCACTTAAAAACATATTAAAACTACTTTATTCCCACTGATCACAGCAAATAGCTGCAAGGCAGAGAAAGGATAGAGTAGCTCCGCCCAATGCGTGTCACAGCCACTTTTGCACCGCGCAGGCAGAGCAGCAAAGCTGCTTCAGCCGCGCGTCAGAACTAACTGGTACAAGCAGCAAAAAGGAAGCAGCAGACGCGATTTTGCTGCGTCCGGTCTGAACGTAGCATAAGAAAAATGTATAAGAATAACATAATAGGGAAGAGTTAAAATACAATTCTGTAAAGTGTTTTAACAATATAAAACTGGAGAATAAATAACCAATATGCAGCTATGGACATTTTTACAGTAATGATATTTTAAAACAGCAGCAACATCAGAGATGTGCAGAATGACAGCAGCAGGTTATTTAACTGACTAAGGTTTCTATCATTACATTTGATTTTATTTGTTCCTGCTCCCGGTGGCTGGCTCCTTTATTCCACTCTGGATTCTTGTGAGTGTAATATTTGTTCACCTTATAATAAAAAAAATAAATAAACAAACAGTTTTGAAAACTTCAGTATTCATTCTTTTCCTGCTTTGTGTTTCAACTTTCACGGTTGCTAAGCAACAGAGCATACGCCGGTAAAACCCGCCGAAGGGTAGACCTGTTCGAATTAACAGCCAAAACACTTCCGGTCTCCTTATTTTCAAGGACTTCGAAGGATCCAGTCTAGGTAGACCGCGTCCTTGGAGGATGCAGCCCAGGATTTCGAATAGAGCCCTTCTCCTTATTCAGCTCATTAGTCCATCCTTTGTTCTGTTCCCCTTATATACTCCACCTCTGTAGTCACTCACTGCTGGTTCTGTGTTGTTGTTGATTGTTGTTTTCTCTTCTCTGTCTCCCCAAGTAAGTTTTATCTTGAAGGTTTTTGGTCCCTTATATTTAGTATTTCTTGCATTTTGGATGTCTGCTTCAGTTACCAATTAAATCAATCAGAACTCATCTTTGTTTCACTCGTCTCTGCATTTGAGTCCTCAAGCAACCTGACCACCCACTGTTTACAAGTTATGACAATGAACACCTTACAAATACTGAAAAAACACAACATTTCATATTAGAAATTTAAGCAAGACTAATAAATATAATAATCTACGGCAAACATTGGTACCAATTCTAAGAAACCTGATAAAATGGAGCCTAGACGGAAGTTCAACTGAAGAAACTCATTGCTTTCCTACATCCACCTGCGACACAGCCAATCAGCTTTGAACCAGACCTCCACGAAAGCCAATCAGCATCCAAAGTTAATCTTAAAAGGCCTTCGATACACACTTGTCTGCTCCTGTGCACAGGCGGTGGAAGCTCTGTGTGACTTCATTCAGATGACACCGATTCAACCCACCTCTAGCCCCTCCTCCACCATCGTAACTTAAGCTTCATTAGAGCTCCATTCCTCCTGGACTCTTACTGCGTTCCCTTTCTTATCTTAACTGGTCCGGCAGAAGACCGCCATGTTGAGCCTGGTTCTGCCAGAGGTTTATTCCCAATCGGGAGTGTCTCCTCTATTCTCTTCTTGTGAGTTTTTAAGATTGAAATTTTGTTATTCAACATATATATCTTATACTGCTGTATAAGAGGACCCTTTGTAAAGCAAGAGCAGCATACTTCTCCTCATTAATAGAGGAGAATAAGAATAATCCTAGATTTCTTTTTAATACAGTTGCCAAACTCACCCAGAGCCATAGCTCTGTTGAACCGTCCATTCCACCTGCTCTTAGCAGCAATGATTTTATGGGATTCTTTATAAATAAGATTGATCTTATTAAAAATAAGATCATAAGCACTCCTCTATCCGCGATTGTACCTGAGGTAGTCATGGAATCTGAACCGGGTTTAGACTGCTTTGATCCAGTTGAACTCTCTGAATTAGCAAAATTATTGTCTTCATCTAAGCCTTCAACTTGTATGTTAGATCCAGTTCCAACCAGGTTATTTAAGAAGGTATTCCCTTTGATCTCCTCCTCCATTTTAGATGTGATTAATCTATCTCTGTTACAGGGATATGTACCTAAAGCTTTTAAGATTGCTGTAATTAAACCTCTGCTTAAGAAACCGTCTCTTGACCCAGATGACTTGGTCAATTATAGACCTATATCCAATCTTCCTTTCTTATCCAAAATTCTTGAGAAAGTAGTTGCCAAACAAGTTTGCGATCACTTCCACCATAATGAACTTTTTGAAGAGTTTCAGTCTGGCTTTAGAGCTCATCATAGCACTGAAACAGCTCTGGTGAAAGTCACTAATGATATTCTCATGGCCTCAGATAATGGACTTGTATCTGTGCTCGTCCTGTTGGATCTTAGTGCTGCATTTGATACAGTTGACCATAATATTCTTTTAGAAAGACTTGAATATTTTGTTGGAATTAAAGGAACAGCACTAGACTGGTTTAAATCTTATCTATCTGATCGAATTCAGTTTGTTCATGTTAATGATAGATCTTCAACACGCTCAAAGGTTACCTGTGGAGTACCACAGGGATCAGTGCTAGGACCAATTCTCTTTACTTTATACATGCTCCCAATTGGTAGAATTATTAGACAGCATGGGATTAATTTCCACTGTCATGCTGATGATACCCAGCTATATCTGTCTATAAATCCAGATGAAGCTAACCCATTACATAGATTACAGGCATGTCTTGAAGACATAAAAACCTGGATGACTCTTAATTTTCTGCTTCTGAATGCAGACAAAACAGAAGTTATAGTCTTTGGACCAGAGTCTCTGAAAAAGAAACTGATTAGCCAGTCACTTCATTTGGATGGGATTAAACTGGTTTCAGATAATAAAGTAAAAAATCTTGGTGTTATTTTTGATCAGGACCTGTCATTTAAATCCCAGATCAAAGAGGTTTCTAGAATTTCCTTCTTTCATCTGAGGAACATTGCAAAAATTAGAAATATCCTGTCCAGGGGTGATGCTGAGAAACTAGTCCATGCATTTGTTACTTCAAGGCTGGACTATTGTAATTCTTTACTATCAGGAAGTCCACAAACTGTAGTTAAAAGCCTTCAGCTGATCCAAAATGCTGCAGCCAGAGTTCTAATGAAAATTAAAAAGAGAGATCATATCTCTCCTATCCTGGCTTCTCTTCATTGGCTTCCTGTTAAATCAAGAATAGAATTTAAAATCCTCCTTCTCACATATAAAGCCTTAAATGGCCAAGCTCCATCTTATATCAGAGATCTGATTGTTCCTTATGTTCCTAACAGAGCACTTCGCTCTCAATCTGCAGGTTTACTAGTGGTTCCTAGAATTTCTAAAAGTAGAATGGGAGGCAGATCTTTTAGTTATCAGGCTCCTCTCCTGTGGAACCAACTACCAGTTTTAGTCCGTGAGGCAGACACCCTGTCTACTTTTAAGGCTAGGCTTAAAACTTTCATTTTTGATAAAGCTTATAGTTAGGGTGGCTCAGGTTATCCTGAGCTATCTCTATAGTTATGCTGCTATAGGCTTAGACTTTTGGAGGACATAGGGACCCCCATTTCATCATTCTGCTTCATTCTCTCTCTGTTCTCCTATTCTGCAGAATCTGTTAGTTCAATCTCTAACCTTCTGCTCTCTCTGCTTTTCCTCAGAGTAGCTTTGCCTCGTCTGTTCCTGTTTGGCTGTGACGTCATCCTGGAAAAAAACATCAGCTGTGCTGCTTCTATCAACACCCTTGTTAATAGATGTTGGAGATCGGCCTGTTTTCCAGTGTGGTCCTGTTTCTCTGACCGTGACTGAGTGGATGTGCTCTCTTCGTCCTCTGGCATGGGAGCTGCCTTGGAGCTCGTCTGCCTGGCTGTGTGTTTCCTGGACGGGGCCGCCTTTTACAGCTGCTTTTTGTATCTCTGCTTCTGTCTCCTTGAACCCCAGTCGGCCTCGGCAGATGGCCGCTCACACTGAGCCTGGTTCTGCTGGAGGTTTCTTCCTGTTAAAAGGGAGTTTTTCCTCTCCACTGTCGCTACAAGCATGCTTAGTGTGGGGGATTGTATTTGAGTCAATGAGTCAATGCAATCAACTGGTTTTCCTTAGATAGAAAACTTTGTATCAATTTGACTGTATGATCTGGTTGAACTGTAAAGTGCCTTGAGATGACATGTGTTGTGAATTTGGCGCTATATAAATAAACTGAATTGAATTGAATTGAATTCAATGATGACGAGCCTCATCAAAACCCATACTCAAATTTAAAGACTATGACCCTAAATTTCAGTGGGAGATTAGTCATCAACACAAATAAGAATAACTGGTATAGTTTCTAAACTTAAAATGTGGTTATTAAATGGTGGAGGTTAAACCACAAATCTTTGGTTGTGGTTTGCTGCTCTGACATGTGTTGATCTGCAGATTTTTGTTTAGGCTTCTGGGATCATTTCTCACTGTGGGAGGCCTTCCAGCAGACACAGAAATAGGTGCCTTCATGTTCCTCTTTAACTTCTTTGATCACCAAATTAAAGCCATACTCTTCTTTCATAGATGTATAATCAATAAAGTTAGAATGACCAAAACTATTATAAACATTTCCATCAGTCAAATTCATATGCAAAACACCTAGAAATGTATCTTTCTCTGTCTTTTTGTACCAGTAAACCTGCTTCTTTTCACAGTTGTCTGTTCCTGAGCACTTTAAAGAGACCATTGTTTTAGCTTTAGCAACAACCGATAACCTATCTTGGACCAGCTCTGTTGCCATGGCTACCAGCCCTGTAAAGACAGAGAGGCAGATGGTGGTTGATGGAATAACATTTGTTCCAGGTGAATTTTGTTGGTTGCTGATTGGCTGGAAACACTCACCTGAACACAGGCAGCACAGAGCAGCAGCTGGGAGGAAAAGCATTATGTTCAGTGGTGTTTCCTCTGGTTAACCTGGAGAGAAGTGGCGCTCTGATGCAGCCGAAACCAAAGAAAGACGAGCTGCTAGATCAGACGAGGGTCACGTGTTTTTTTTTTTAAGAGGCCCATAAAAACTCCCACAATCCCCTAGTAACTAAAGCTGGTTACTTTTTGTTAAAGTAACTCCTCCAACACTGCTGGTGTGCCTTGAGTTTGATAACATAGTGCTGATTTATGTCAGTTATTAACAAACTTGATTACTGTACTTAAGTAATATTTAAGTATCTTTACTTGATTAATGTTTTGGGAGGCTTTCCCTCCACTACATTTCAAAGTCAAATATTGTGCTTTCTACTTCACTCCATTTCGAGGAAGCTGCTATTGACTTGTTAATTGTAAAATGCAATTTCAAAATGGTAGATAGCAGCCTTTAGGACTGAATTTTAACACCACTCTTTAAGACATTTAATGATGGTCCAAAATCTGAGAAACTCAGGGCAGATATTATTTTTAGTATATAAATTTTATTAAGGTTTTATTTGTTGTCACAGTTGTTCAGTAGGAGGAGTTCTCAAATTAGAGTTGTAGTTTCTTTATAGTAATAGATTCAACCTTAAACCTCTATTCCACGGTGAAAGAGTGAGGAGAATAAAGACCCTCCTGTTTTCTCTTTGGTTAGTTTTTAAATATGAAATTATAATCAAAATAGGGCTCCTTATTTTTTGTGGCATTTCTATGCAACAGTTGTAGCAGTTTCTGAAAGTTACAATCTTCTCTAAAATTACTCTCATAATTATACAAAAAATGTACTGATATTAGAAAAATTTCTACGCATTTCTGAATACTTAAGTACTTCTAAATGCATGAACTTTTGAATACTTAAGTATTTTCAAAAGTTAGTACTTCAATACTTTAACTTGATCAGACGTCAATACTTTAACTTTTACTTGTAGATGAGTAAGATTTGTCTATGAGTAAAGATACTTTCACTCAAGTTCTATAGTTGAATACTTCATCCACCACTGGCTATAAGTTTGAATAACAATAAATAGATTAGTTTCCATAATGTGTAAAAACTTTCAACTTTCCTCCAAGTCACCCACTAAAGCATAAAATACAGACAAGGAAATGAGATGTAAAATACCACAACTGTGAAAGGAAAGCAACCTGTATCTTTAATGCACTCCTGAAACTTTGAAGCATTTCCCACAATAAAAGTACAGTGAAATCTGTTTACATACAGTTTGTGAATAAAATCTTCCTGGAGGAGTTATACTACACCGTACTTACTTCTAAATACTATAATCTTTAAGTAACACTGCTTTTACTTTTGTACAATTTCTGTCTACTCTATATCCACTTAGTTATTACACTGAATTAGGAAAACATGTTTTATTCTATTGTTGACATGAATTGGAACTGTTTGTCTTATAAAGTGCCTTTAAATGTAGTTTATTACTAAATGATGCAATGGAAAATAATCCAATTGAGATATTGGAATTCTAATTTACAGACTGAAACAATCAACTGAAGGCTTGACTATCTTTCATGGTGGCCCTTTAATGCCAGGACAGGTAATTCAATTATTGACATTAATATTCTGCATGGGGATCCATTTGCATCTTATTAATTTTTATTATTTATGCCTGGAAAATGATTTTCAGACATGCTAAAAAAAAAGAAACAGAACACAAAACACATGTTACATTAAAAATGTGGAAGTAGAACAGTACAAGAAAGTTCAAACTGCTGCTGTCGTTTTACTGATTTATTTACTTTTAGGCATGCAAATTGATAAATTATTATTATAAGCCTATATATATATATATATATATATATATATATATATATATATATATATATATATTGACTGTGTTTCTTTCAGAAAAATTTTAATGTTGGAATTCAAAAAGGATATCAGGATATCAATAAGGAAATCAGTGGCAGTTCTAGATGAAGTTTATCAGGGGGGCCAGGGGACACAGAACAAGAATAATAATTATGGAAATATGGTTTTATCTTAATATGGCTCAAGTTTTATTGTGACTAGATTTTTTTAAAATAAATTGTAAAGATGAATGAACAAATTGGTACAAGTCAATAATCATCAGTTACATTTTGCAAAAATTGTCCATCTAATCAGGGTCTCATATCGAGATAGATACACTAAGCAAGATAAGATTGCTTTTGAGAGGAATCTACTTAAACTAAGTGCAATAGCCTGTCGTGCCAGTGAGCCAAATGCTCTTTGCAAGACTTCTTGAAGTCATGATAGTCTCATAACAAAAAAATATATGAATCCCAAAACAAGATCTAAGATTTGAGTGCAGTCAATTGTGTCAATGGATATAATCATATGACTTATTTTGTTTGACACAGCAAAAAGTGATCTAAAATGTAAAAACTTCTTAAAATGAGCAGGTAATTAATATTATTGGCAACATTTTTTTTTATTTTTCCCCGCAAAATAAGATAATTAACAGTGGTGTCAAAGGTACACACATTTGTTGATTAAGTAGAAGTATACAGTAGATACTGCAGTTTAAAAACACACTAGCAGCTGATTGAAGTATTAACTTGACCTCTTTACTCAGGTAAAAGTGAAAAAGTATGTGCTCCAAAACTACTTAAAGTATAAAAGTATAAAGTAACCTTTAACAAAAACAGCCAGATGCCACTTTATGAATAGAAAGCTCAATTTTTCCGACTATTTCGAAAAATTATTTGAGATAGGGCAAGGATGAGGGAGGTCTTGTACGTCACCGTCTCAATCTCCTGATAAGCTCTCGCCTGTTTCCAACCTTTCAGACATTAAAACATCTTTTTCTGAGCATAGTTAATTCACGTTTGTAGTTTGAAGAACATTGATTTGCTTCTGATGATTTCCTTTAGCTAACCAATGAGTGTTTGTGTTATATGACTCATCCAATTACACTAGTTTTCACTAGATGTGGCTGGCGCCAATGATCTGCATTGGATGGCGCAGATCACATGAAATAAATATTTATAAACATTAAACTGAAGCAAAGAGTAACGAGTAACGTTTGTTTTAAAAATGTAAGGAATAGAAAGTACAGATACTTGTGTGAAAATAGTAGAAGTCAGAAGTAGGAAGTAGGAAGAAAAATAAGCAATGGATTAAAGTATAGACACCTAAAAAGTGTACTTAAGTACAAAGTATTTCTACTTTGTTACTTGACACCTCTGATAATTACATATAAACTACTTGAAATAAGATGGGCCTTTTTTTTTTTTTTTTTTTTTTTTTTTACTGAAATCATCTTATTACATTAGGTAATTGCCTTACCTACCTTCTCAACCTGAAGCAAAATAACACCCTTTTCAAGAAAATTGACTTGAGTCAATTTTTTGTCGGGTAAGTTTTCAGTTCAGTCCTCCAGGGCCTAGAACCTTCCTATGCAGACAATAAAACTATATAAAATCGCAAGCGGTGTTGGACGCCGCAAATAGCAATGCAGGCACATCTATGGTGATCAGATTTGGGTTTCGGAGGACACTTTTTTGGGGGGAGGGGGCTACTGGGCCGCTGACTGGACCCCGGTCCGGGGGACGGAGCGACCGAACTCGACCTGGTGACCGTATGCTTCCCCCCACCTGCCTTCTTGGGCTGTAAACCACTGGGCTGGTCTGTATGTCAATTTCGGGGCATGAGAAAAGTACAGCCCAGAACCAAATAAGGCAACATCCCCGAATTTATGTCAATTCGGGACTTTGTTTGAATTCGTCCGTTTTAGTTTAGAATTTAGAGATTTGCAGAGAAAGGAGGTGATGGGGTTTGAACTTCTCTGTACGTCCATTTCACCCACTGAACTATCGTTATTCATCTATGACAATGTAAACTCGGTTTTGCATTCAATGACCCTTTAATTAAAACACTCTGTGCCTTAAACATGTTCTGACCTTTGACACTGACTGCTGTCACCGTGACTAACATTAATAATGTACTTCTTATAAACTCTGGAGCTAAAATATGAAGGAGTAAAGCTGACCCCTGGTGGCCAATTGGAAGCAGTAATGAATCATGTTAGTTAAATGGAATACAAATCTGTTTCATGTTTGTCATTATTGCATTTATATAAGTGATGAAAAACTAAAGTTTAATAAAAATCAATAAAATATTTTATAGGATAGTGACTACATTAAATGTGATACTTTATTCTGAGAACCGAATAGTTTCAGGTTTCTGCTGAATCACCTTCAGGATTACAGCAGAGAGCAGAGGACTCCTCAACGTCATTGTTACATCAGATGTTAAAGCGCTGTTTACAAATAGAACTTCCGGAAATATTAAATCCCAAAAGACTCCCCCAACCCCAACCCCCCGGATCTGTTTAACGTTTTTCTTTTTTCTTTGCTTTTGTCCAAATAAAAGCAAAGAAGAAAATGTTTTAAAGGTATGGATAAAAACATGATTTCAGTTAGTAAAATTTCCTGACTTTTAGAATATGATCAAAATAACTTAATCTTGCAGGATAAGATGTAATCCAAATATAAATCCAAATATTTTTGTGTGAGTTTTAGTGCTGTCTAAATTAAATTATCGCCACGCAAACAATAACATTCAAAGATATTAAAAGGAAGTTCAGCAGAATAACGATAAAGCTAACCAAGAAACTGTTATTTTCTATAATAAACTTTGAGAGAGGTAAAAAAAATACACATGAGAGCTACAGTAGCTAGTGTAAATATGTCGCATTTCTAAAAGGTGGTAATAATATTGTTATTAAGGGTAAATTGCAAGTACATCCCGCTGCAGCCTGCGGGAAGGCGGGCCCACATCAAGGACAGCCATATTGGAAATGCTGACGTAACAGGGCAGGGAATATATAAAGATATATGTAAAGATATGTTTTCATCTTAATTGTGAAAAGTTATCCCTCGAGCCCTGACGTAAATAGTCTGTAAATTTAAACAAAAATACAGTGCTGAGGCATCATTAGTGTGTTCAGCTTGAATCAGCATGTTTGAGTAGCAGGTCGACCGCCCCAATATGGCGGCCGTAATTCCTGCGCCGCGACAGCCAATGCGGGGTCTACTGATTTTTTTTTATTTTTTATTTTTTTATTTCACTTAAAGTCACACAACAATATATAAACAAACAAACAAACAAACAAATAAATATGCCAGGGGGTATGTCACAATAAACAAGTACAGTTAGGAGAAAAAAACAAGCAATTATACAAACCTATGCGCTGGGGAGTGTCATATATATATGTGTATGTATTATACAAATAAATATATCTTTTACAACATTAAGTTGTCTAGAATTTCTAGTTGGGAACAGATTGTTATGGTTTTTTGAGCTTTCTGATGAGAAGAAAGATGAATTGTATGAAAATATTGTTTGACTTCTATTAAATAAGCTTTAAAGTCCGTTTTTTTTTTTTTTAGAAATTTAAATTTATGCAAGTGAAATTTGGCCAACAAAAATAGAAGATTAATAAGGAAAGGTTTGGGAAACATTTTACTTTGCAGTTGAAAGCCAAATAAAATGTTTTTCCAATGAAGCTGAAAATTTTTCATAACATTTGAATTCACATAGTTGCAAAAGTGTAACCAAAACGTCTTAGAGTATGGACACAACCAAAACAAATGTGTTACAGTTTCTGGGAGAAGATCACAAAAAGTGCAGTTCACAGGAATATCAGGTTTAAACTTTTTTAGGTAGTCTTTTACAGGATAAATCCTGTTGGGGTTTATTGTTTATTGTTTATTTATTTGGATCCCCATTAGCTGTCAGTAATTTGACAGCTACTCTTCCTGGGGTCCCTTTAAAATTATACAGATACACATAACATTTCAAATGATCACATCATAAGAACCACGATACATTTCAAATTATATCACATTACAGTACAATATGTTACACAAATATTCATATATTAAGGCTATCAACAGTGTTTTTTTAAAAGTGATTTAAATGCACCTTTCGTAGTAGCAGTCGAGATGTTATGAGGCAGTTTGTTCCACAGAGTCACAGCTCTGAACAACACAGACCTGCACACTGCTTCTGTTCTCGGAATGGGTCGAGTCAAATGACCAGAAGCTGCCTGCCTGGTTGAATAATTGTGCTCATTTCTCACATAATGTAACAAACTGAACAAAAGAGAAGGTTTTCCACAAACAATAATATTTCTCAGGAAACACAAAACATTACATTTTAGTCTCTCCTCTACTCTGAGCCACGACAGACGCATATGCAGCTCAGCAGAGCTCTGAGTCCACACACAGCGCAGTCCCAGTGCCAGCCTGGCCGCTCTGTTCTGTGCGGTTTGTAATTTAGCCAGATGTTTCTGAGCTGCACCTGACCACACCACAGAGCAGTAGTCCAGGTGAGACAGCACTAACGATTTAACCACCAAAATTCTAGAGGCTGAGGTCATGAAAGATCTAAATCTTTTAATACAAGACATATTTCTTCCCATATTTTTCACCACCATATCTATATGTTTTTCCCAGGATAGCTGCTCATCAAATGTTACTCCAAGTAGTTTCACCTCTTGAACCTGTTCTATGTCCATATCCTTTAGCACAATATCAAGTTTATCATCACATTTTTTATGCCTAGCTTTAAATAACATACACTTTGTCTTTGAAACATTCAAGGTTAGTCTGTTCTTATTAATCCAGGCAAGAAGCACCTGCAAATCCAACTGCAGTGTTTCTTTTAACTCTGATATCTTTGTTGCTGCAAAGTAAAGTGTAGAATCATCTGCATAAAGAGTTATGTTGCACCTTTTTAGGACAAATGGCATGTCATTAATAAAAATTGAGAAAAGCAATGGTCCTAGGCAACTGCCCTGTGGTACACCACACTGCATTTGTTGAGGTGATGAGAAGCTTCCATTAAAAAACACACATTGTGATCTAGATGTTAAATAGTTTTGTATCCATTTCAGAGGTGTGGCACCAAATCTGTATGCCGATAACTTTTCAAGTAACATTTGATGATGCACTAAATCAAATGCAGCACTAAAATCCAAAAACACTGCACCAACTATCAGTTTTTTGTCTATGCTAGACAACCAATTCTCCGTCATTTCTGTAAGGGCTGTACATGTCGAGTGATTTTCCCTATATGCATGCTGTGATTCAAAAATCAATTTGTTACAGTTTAAATATGTTGAAATCTGTCCAAAAACAACCTTTTCCAGCAATTTACTAAGTATAGGCAGAATACTAATGGGCCTACTATTGACTGCAGAGAGGCTAACATTGGTAGTTTTTGAAAGAGGAAGTATTTTAGCAGATTTCCACATTTGAGGGAAGACCCCTTCTGTCAAGTTTAGATTAAACAAATGGCAGACTGGTGAAGCTATCACACTTGCAGCCATTTTCAGTAATCTGCCATCAATCTCATCCATTCCTGATGGTTTGTTTTCATGTAAACTTAGAAGCAAACTTTTAACTTTATCTGTGCTTAACAATTTAAATGTGAAATGACAGTTTTTGTTCTTGACAATCAAATCATTGATTATTTGAGATGAAGTGCCCAGATTGCTGTAACACTTTGTGTCATTCATTAACTTATATATTTTATCATAATAATATTTACCAAAATGGTCTCTAATATCTTTACCTTTTGTTAAAAAAAGTCCATTCACTTCTAAAAATGCTGGTGTCTTAATTTTGCTTCTGCCCATTAACTCATTCAAGGTATTCCACAGTTGTTTACCATCATTTTTCTTTTGATCTATCGACTTTCTATAATCCCTTTTTTTCTTTCTATTGAGCATAGTCACTTTATTTCTCTCTTTACAATAAGCTTTCCATTTCACAGGAAATGCCACTTTGCCTAAAACACAGGCTTCTTTTTTCAGGGAGTCTCTATGTGCCATGCTCTGTCTAAGCTCATCATCAATCCATGGGGCTTTGTTTGCTCTTACTGTAAACTTTTTAAGTGGTGCATGCATGGTCTACTGATAATTTGAACTTCCGCACCAGCAAGTATTTGGTTATATTGCTTTTCTTAATCAACGCTGGAGATAGGCACGAGCAACCCCCGCGACCCCATGAGGGATTAAGCGGGTCAGAAATTTGATGGATAAATTTTTTCTTAATCTGCGATGGACTAGGAATCTGTCCAGAATCCACTGCACCAGCCCTAACGACACCACTCTAGGGATAAGTGTGCGTGTATGATAATTATTGGATAGATAAATGTGTACTCAATGTAATGTACATTTGTCTCTAAACTACTAATTTAATTTACATTTTATGACATTTGTTTTTCATAGGGTTTGAGGATAGATAATTACATCTTCATAATAATTCCTTATTGCTGTTTATTTTAGACTGTTTGTTACTAATGTTATTTTAACATCTGAAAATTTAATAAAGATTTAAAAATAAAAAGGACATACCATGTGACAGACATACCATGTGACATAACACATTTTTTTGGCCATTTCTCTTGCCAGCGCCTAAAGGCAAGAGCGGTCAGCATTTCCAATATGGGATGGCAGTTAAGCTTACAGTGGGTAGAGGAGGTTCGACCAGACAGGGTGGTGATATGTACAGACTCTAAAGCAGTGTTAGAAAGTATCCAGGGAGAAGGAAATAATAGGAAAGAGTTAGTATTAGAAATTATGCATAGTTTATTTAGATTATATAGAGGTGGCATTAATGTCTGGTTCTGCTGGGTTCCAGCTCACGAAGGGGTTAAAGGAAATGAAAAAGCTGATAAATTAGCAAAAAGGGCTTTAGAAATGACAATGAAGATGATAATTCCTTTCGGGAAAGGGGAAGGGAAATCATGTATTAAAATGAAAGAAATAAAAGAATGGCAAAAAAGGTGGAAAGAAGATAAGAAAGGGAGAAAATTACATAAAGTGCAAAAGTCAGTACTAATTAGAAATATTGACGAGAGAAACAGAAGGGAAGAAATAATTATGACTAGATTAAGAGTAGGACACACCTATTTAAATGACACTTTACATTTAATAGGGAAGAAAAGTAATGATAGCTAAATGTGAAGGATGTGGAGAGAAAGAAAATGTAGAACATGTATTAATGAACTGTAGAACATATGAATCTGAAAGAGAAAATCTGAAAAGAATTGTTGGAAGGACAGGAAAAGAAGTGAGTCTTAAAGGAATATTAGGAAATGAAGGAAACATAGATTAATAAATAGAATTTAATAAATGTAGAGAAAATGTTGCTACACACTCGTGTACAGTAGGAGGCGGTATACACCTAAAAGTTACTTGCAATCCGCCATTAATGAAAAGAAGAAGAAGAAGAATTTCCAATATGGCTGTCCTTGATGTGGGCGGGGCTTGATGTCAAGCCCTGCCTTCCCGCAGGCTGCAGCAGGATGCTTCTCGTAGTTTCCTGCATCTAGTTTGATTTAGTTTGACCTTCTATTTTGATCGATGATTTTCAGCCCTTTTGGCATGTGGATGGTCGTTTGGTGCATGGCGCGTGTTTTGAAGCTGCTTATGGAGAAATGTCTTGGGCCGTGAGTAGTGAGGAAACAGGAAGCGATTCTTGTGGGATGGAAGAGGGAAATAGTGACAATGAAGGTTGGAAGATAGCAACATCAAAAAATGAGAAAAAGCGGAAAAAACAGAGATCAGTTCAAGGGGAATCTAGTTCAGAACAATCCAGTGATGATCATTCCATACATTCCACAGCACAACAAAATGAATTCAAAGTCATATTCAAAGTCGTTAATCAGGCAGACTCTTTTACAAATTGGAATCCGGTTCACTTAACAAAAACCATCAATAAACTTGTCGGAGAAGTCAGAGGTGCCAGAATTCTGTACAGTGGAGACCTGCTAATTAACTGCAGAGACAGCGCCCAGCAAGGCAAAGCAATACGGATCAACAAAATTGACGGGATAAGAGTTCAGTGCAGCCTAATGGAGAACAAAAAGATCAGCAGGGGAGTCATTGGAGGAGTTCCTCTAAAAATTTCTGAAAAAGAGATTCTGGAAAACATAAGCGGTGCAAAAGTAAAAGAAGTAAAACGGTTAAAAACAACAAGAAACGGAGAAAGATCTGACAGTTTATCAGTGCTAATTAAATTTGAGGAAGAGCAATTACCAAGCAAAGTATTCATCGGTTACATAAGCTATAATGTCAAAATCTACAATCCTCCACCATTGAGATGTTTCAAATGCCAAAAATTCGGTCACATTGCAGCAGTTTGTAAAGGGAAACAGAGGTGTGGAAGGTGTGCAGGAGAACATGAGTACGGAAAATGTGGAAAAGAAGCTAAAATAAAATGCTGTAATTGTGGTGGAGAACATACTGCTGCCTATCGCGGCTGTGAAGCAAGCAAAAGGTCTGAGGAAATTAAAAAAATGAAATTTGAGCTCGGAATAACCTACGCTGAAGCTGCAAAAAGGATCCCATCTCAGTCAGAAAAACCCAAACCTACAGTTCAACACACGGCAAATTCCAAACCTCTAGAGAATCAAAAAATTGATGAAGACTCACTTATTGTTAAAAAGACAAATTTTGTTCTTTTCATGGTAGAAGTAATTAATTGTACTGCACAGACAACAAAAAAAACGGAAAAAATCAAAATAATAGTGAAGGCTGCAGAAAAATATCTGGACATTAAAGATTTGAACTGGGAGATGGTTGGAAGTATGATGGGAGGACCGATGGGACCATCAGAAACTGGCAGAGTTAAGATGACCTAGAGTAAATTAAAAATTATATGGGCAAATGTGATTTAGTATTATGTTGGTTTAAGTTACACAGGTTTTTTTTTTTTTTTTTTTTTTTTTTTTTTTTTTTTTTTTTTTTGGGGGGGGGGGGGGGGGGGTGAATCGTTTTCTGTTTTCTTGCTTTACTCCATATCAGTTGGTGGCGGTAATGCACAATTCACAAGTCTGCCAACCGCCATAAAACCCCATAAGAAGAAGAAGATGCTTCTCGTAAATTGCAAGTAGTCTGCCTAAATCCACTTCCTTATACAACCAAACGACAACAGACCTCGGTGCATTCTGGGAAATTGTTTCAACCCAAAAAAACTATTTGGAAATGTTTACTGTGTATTCTGATTATATTTTAATTAAAGGTGTAATTGTCTTGCTTCATTCAATATTGTACTGTTTCAAAACAAAATTGGTTTATTAAAAGATAAAACGGCTGTTTGAATTTCGGTGAGTGTTGTTCATTAGGACTACAAGTCCCAGAATCTCTACGTGCTTACGTATGGACGTTTAGCAACGGCCAGTTGCTAAAGGAAAAAGCCAACCGCTTCCGTGTTGTTCTTGTGTTATTCTGGCAAAACAGTTCTTATAGCGGCCGGAGCTGATCTGACAGCCTACCGTAGGGCCTTTTATCATGGTTATGTGAAGCTTGGAGATATTTTTAGCTCACTTTTTCCAAAATGTCGTTGCTGCAGGGCTCCAAGAAGAAAGACAAGCGCATTCTGTGCGGTACCTGCCCGGATCCAAAATGCCAGGCGCGGCTCTTCTTCCCCGCTCATGGCTCCATCAGCATCGAGTGTACGGAATGCGGCCAGCGGCACGATCAGAGCGGCCTGCTGAACGTGGAGGAGGTCACCGACCCGGACGTGGTGCTCCACAACCTGCTCAGAAACGCCCTGCTCGGCGTCACCGGGGCCCCGAAGAAGGGAACCGAGCTGGTGAAGGTGATGGGCCTCTCCAACTACCACTGCAAGCTGCTGTCCCCGGTGCTGACCCGCTACGGCATGGACAAACAGACCGGTAAGGCCAAACTGCTGAATGACATGAACCAAGGGGAGATCTTTGACTGCTCCCTGCTGGGGGACCGTGCCTTCCTGATAGAGCCGGACCATGTAGGCACCATGGGTTATGGCAAAGACCGCTCAGGGAGCCTGATCTACCTCCATGACACCCTGGAGGAGATCAAGAAGGCCAATGGAAACAGAGAGTGTCTTATTCCGGTTCACGTGGACGGAGATGGACACTGTCTGGTCCACGCCGTTTCCAGAGCACTGGTGGGAAGGGAGCTTTTCTGGCATGCGCTGAGAGAAAACCTTAAGCAGAACTTCAAGCAGAACCTGGACCGCTACAAGAACCTTTTCCAGGACTTCATCGATGCTGCAGAGTGGGAGGACATCATCAACGAGTGCGACCCCCTGTTCATCCCTCCTGAAGGAGTCCCCCTGGGACTGCGAAACATCCACATATTTGGCCTGGCCAACGTCCTCCACCGGCCGATCGTCCTGCTGGATTCCATGAGCGGGATGAGGAGCTCTGGAGACTATTCAGCCACCTTCTTACCTGGGCTTGTACCCGAGGAGCAGTGCAAAGGGAAAGACGGGAAGCTAAACAAACCCATCTGCATCGCCTGGAGCAGCTCAGGCAGAAACCACTATGTTCCTCTGGTGGGAATCAAGAACACCGTCCTCCCCAAGCTGCCACCTCGCATGCTGCCCAAAGCCTGGGGCGTCCCTCAGGAGCTCATCAGGAAGTACATCAAGCTGGAGCCGGACGGGAGCTGTGTGATCGGGGGCGACCGCAGCCTGCAGGATAAATACCTGCTGAGGCTGGTGAACGCCATGGAGGAGGTGTTCATGGAGAAGCACAGCATCCACCCTTCATTAGTTGCTGACGTACACCAGTACGTATACAGGCGCACTGGAGTGATCGGCGTCCAACCCGAGGAGGTGACGGAAGCGGCCAAGAAATCTGTGATGGAGAACCGTCTGCACCGCTGTCTGATCTGTGGCGCTCTCTCTGAGCTCCACGTCCCGTCTGAGTGGCTGCTTCCTGGAGGGAAGCTCTACAACTTGGCTAAATCCACACATGGACAGCTGCGGCCGGACAAGAACTACAGCTTCCCCCTCAGCAACGTGGTCTGCTCCTACGACCCCCAGAGGGACGTCCTGGTCCCCGACTACAAACTGAGTTCCCTGAACACTTGCAACTGGTGTCACGGGACATCGGTGCGGCACATCCGCGGCAATGGGTCGGTGGTATACCTGGACGGGGACAGAACCAACACCCGGTCCCAGGGTGGGAAGTGTGGCTGTGGCTTTAAGCATTACTGGGAGGGGAAGGAATACGACAACCTGCCTGAAGCGTTCCCCATCACTTTGGAGTGGGGGGGTCGGGTGGTGCGTGAGACGGTGTACTGGTTCCAGTATGAGATGGACCCGACACTAAACAGTAACGTCTACGACGTCGCCATGAAGCTGGTCACCAAGCACTTTCCGGGAGAGTTCGGCAGCGAGATCCTAGTGCAGAAGGTGGTCAACACCATCCTGCACCACACGGCCAAGAAGAACCCTGACGAGTACAACCCGGTTTCTATCGACGGGGCCCACGCCCAGCGTCTTGACGACGTGGAGACTCAGCCTGCGGCGGACCCGCAGCTGCCCACAAAGATCATCCTGACTGGTCAGAAAGCCAAGACGCTCCACAAGGAGGAGCTAACAATGAGCCGGGCAGAGCGCAACATCCAGCAGAGCATCAGTGAGCAGGCCTTCGTCACTCAGAAGAGACGGACTGACAAACTGAAAAACGAGCAGAAAGGACAAGGCCGGTCAACTTCCCCCGGCGGCTCTCCAGAAACCTCCTCCTCCTCAGCTCCCGCCACCCCCACTAAAACCTCCTCCCCTTCCTCCTCCTCCAACAAGGAGAAGAAGATCCGAGTGACCACCAGCGACGGCAGGCAGGCTATGCTCACCCTGCCGGCCCACACCACCTTCTCAGACCTGCAGAGGAGCATCTCCAACCAGCTGGACGTTCCGCCAGTGCAGCAGTGCATTCGCTATGGCTTTCCCCCCAAAGAGCTGCTTCCACCAAAGGATGGCGATGAGAATGAGCCGGTGTCCCTGCAGCATGGGGACCGGGTCACGGTGGAAATACTGAGGGCCCCCGACGACAGGGGCCAGGGGGCCTCCATAACCAGGGCGTCCAGCTCACACTCCGGCCTGCACTCGGTGAAAACCAACGACGCTGTGACGTCCAGCAGGATGAGCAACCGGGAAATCCAGGAGAGCATAGACCTGGAGATGTCCTCCCTCTGTCTCCTAGCAACCTTGATGAGTAAGTTTAGAAATGTGACACGTTGGTTGCTTTAAACTGAAATATCCTTCATCCGATTGGATGTTTCACCGTGTCACAGAATCTTAGCTGGTTGGGATTTTAACATTGCAACCTTCATTTTTAGCCAAAGATTATATTCTTTCTTAAATCATCTCATCATAAGCAAAGCCTTGCTTTAATACTGGCCTATATGAAGTGTGACTTTTTAAAAAATGTTTACTGAAATGACGTAGGCCATTATTTTAGGAGCGTGAGAATATTCTACTTCCTGCAAGACAGAAATAGTTTTGGTTTATAGCTGCGGTTGGCAAACTTTTAAGATCATTTATAGAAATCATCATACAGCTTCAATAAAGGGAGCTGTATGAGGTAGGTACAAATACATTGCTCAATTTTAGTGGAAATTTACTTTCCTAAACAGTTTTTAAGACTGATTTATAAGATTTTTTATTTTATAAGGTAGAAGGATACAAGAAGTCTGGAAAACTACAGAAGTAAAGAAAGGAAAGGAAAAATGTCCTCAATCCTGATAGATCATTCATAGAAGAAGAAATGTTCAGCCAGCTGATCGGCAGTGTGAAGTGGGGGAGAGGGGGGCTGTAGTACACATCTGAAAATGATCAATATTATTGTTATTGTATTATTATTCCGTCTCACATCTAAAAGTTTTTATTATTATAATTATAGTAATAATTATTATTCTGTCACATCTAAAAAAAAAAGTGTTATTATTAAGCCCGTTTAGACCTGGTCGAAGTCCTAAAACCGGCCTAAATGTTGGGGTTTATGTTATATTTCTACTCTGTTTCTCAGATGTTAACCTTTTATCAAATTAACACTAAAATATCAGAAATTCAGTCTTTTCTGGTTGCAGACTCTTCCTCTTTACGCCTGTTTCTCTCCATCGTTCAGTCATGCCACATGTAACAGTAGATGAACTTAAGCTGCAGTGTTCATCCTTTGAGATCAGCTGCGTACTTTGCTCTGTAGTACAGATGTGCAGCTACACACAAACACACACACACACACACACACACTGGCTTCTGCTTGGTTGCCCCCTGCACACAGGTTTCCATCAAACTAGCAGCTGACTTAGCTGTCAGACTCCCAATCCACTGAATGGAACCAGAAGCACCACATGGTTTGGTGAATGTGCTGACTCAGCCATCTTGTCCCCTCGCTCTGTTACCTGCCCAAAAGGTCCAAGGGCACCGGGGCTGTCCGATTAAAAACAGGACAGTTGATTTTCAGGAAGGTTATAATCTCTGAGCTCTGCGCAGCGCCTGATGCTGCACTTCCTGTCAATAATCCTTCTGCCTCTGTCTGACGAGGGAACGCCTTAAAACTGCTGATTGTCGGCACATCCACTAAACCTCAGCTATTACACCTCCAATGTAATCGTTACCCAGTTCAAGTCCAGACCGGGAGGTTAAAAAGGTCCTGCTGATTGTCCTGACTCTGCTCACACCTGCAACAAATGAGTAAAACATGGCTGGATCACATCTGCTCCTCTGATTAGTTAAATGTTTTAGATAAATTAGTCAATACTCATTTGGTACATGGTACAAACATCTGCCATGCTGGAATTCCAAAAACTAGATTTCAGCTGATTAAGTCAGTTGTTTGGCATCTTAAAATTCCAGAGGACTGGTTGATTCGAAAGGAAACAAAATGTTCATAAGTTCACATTTAGTCAGACTTTTTGAAGAAGCGTCTCTGCAGAAGATTCCCTCTCCCAGCTCAAATGTCCTTCACATAGCCTACATATAAATGACCGGATGTTTGTCAAAAGAAGCAGCATCAGGACAGCAGCTTTAAACCAGCCCAGGCACTCAGCTGCTGAAATCAACTGAATTAAATACAATTAGTCATGAACTTGATTTGTTTGGTTTTGGCTTTAATTGTCACATTTATATTCATAATTCCAAATTTACAAAAAAAAAAAACATCTTCTTAAGGCACTAATTGAATGTATAGATTCAATCCATTTCTACTTTCATGATATCCAATTAATTTTATACAAATCATACTTTCAGATTTAGAAACAATTCAGGTTGTTGAATAATAATTATAAGGAACATATATATAGATAAAATTGCATATATTTGAATAGTAGAGATGGGCAATAAATCAATATCTATAGAAAAAATTTAAAATAATGTCCAGAACTCTGATCCAGAACCACATTGCATTCTGGGGCATGTAGGCAGGGGAAAGTGTCCCCTGCATGCTGTCTGATTTCTAGAGGTTAAATGTTTAAACATGATTATACGGTAGCTTAAACCCAGGGTTTTTCCCCTGGCACTTATTCAATTCCATTATCTTTATTAATATAGTACCAATTTACTACACATGTCATCTCAAGACACTTTACAGTTCACCAGATCGTCCAGTCAAATTGATTTAAAGTTTTTAGTCACGCAACATACCCTGGAAATCTTAAGCTGCAGTAACACGTTTTGCTATCTTGGGACGAACATTCTTTAAAGTGAGAAAAAGTTTGTCAAGCTTTTTCAAGTTTTTGAAGTAAACATGCATCTTTATGCACTCATACAGAGGGTTCTGCTCTGTCATGTGACATTTCAAGGATTTGCTATTCCATTCAATTCAATTCGGTTTATTTATATAGGGCCATAACTATAGAGATAGCTCAACACTTCTCATAAATAGATAAACAAAACCCTTATCAAACATTTTTGATATCGACTGCTTATACATTTTCATACCCTAATGCATATTTTAGCCATATTTCACAGCCCCAATTTGTAGCGTTTTGTAAAAACGAAAGGAAGATTTAAAACCATGTAAAAATAGGCTAATCATCAAAAGTGCAGTACTGGACTGGTACACTGTAAATGAAATGGGATGCATGGAAAAAAACTGAATTAAATTTGGGATTAGGTGTTCACACCCCCATCAGATTAGGATTTAACGTTATTTTCCTTTTAAATAACAAATGTATTTCTCTGAATGATTCTAGGAAAATATTTCTAGTAAAATTTAAAGATGGCTTTAAATCTTAGTTCTGCCAGGGATGTGAATACTTATGGCTGAACTGTACGGTGACACAAAATGGTCCAATTTCACCCCGTTAGATTTAGTCATATAAACTTCACATAATTCCCGCTGTTCACCGTACAGTAAAGCCTTTTTGAAATAAATGGTCACGTGTGGCTTCAAGGTTCTGCTTGAACTCACTTTTTTCTAAGCAGGCTGTGTTCTCAGACTCACAGAGGTTTATCCAGACTTCACTGGCTGTGCAGCAGGTATTAGTCCTCAGCAAGCAAGTCGGGAGGGGTCCCAGTCATTCAGCTTGAAGAAACCTCCAATAGAAACAGAACCAGGCTCAGTTTGAGCTTCAATTAAAATAATCCTAGTTAAAGTGTCCCCAGAAGACGTGTCTAAACGTTTGGGTTGGGTTTCAGGTCTCAGTGTGTCTTTAAGCTCCACGCTAACTGTTGTACTCTTCCTTCTTCCAGGTGAGGACGTTTGGTCGTATGCAAAGAAGCTCCCACACCTATTCCAGCAGGGCGGCGTCTTCTACAATATTGTCAAGAAAGACATGGGTAAGTTCGTTTTCTGCTTGAATTTGTTTGAATTCTGCTTCAGTTGTTTTGCTTCAGATGTTGCCGAACCCCCCAAAATGAAAACCTGTTTGTTCATTATACTTGACGAATGTTTTAGTCTGATTCTGGTGAAGATTTTCAGTCCTCCAGGTCATAGTCATTCCAAAAAAAAAAAGTTAAAAAACAATTCACTGGACTTTGTTTCCAAGTTTGAAGATGTTTCTCTTCCTATCCAGGAAGCTTTTTCAATTCAAAGTTTCAGAAGTAGCATTGAGTTTGAGGCTTTATAGAGTGGACCAATAAAAAGCTTTGTTTTGGCTTAGAAAACAGGCAAATTGAACCAGACGAATGAGCCCACCTGTCTATGTCTCTGAAAGGGGGTAATTAAAAAGGTTTTAGTCAGATCTATCAGGGGGCTTTAAACAAATAAGATGAAAAAAGGGTTCAAGCATTAGAACCAAGTTCTTATACTGAGCATGCTCACAGCCTCCATCTGTCATTATGACAGGGGATGTGTTATGTTGATGCTTTTGATGAAAATGTTCAAACGTTTGTATTAAGTTAAGCAAGTGGAAAATATTGCAAACAAGAAACTTTGTCAACAGGAGGTTTGTCACATTCACACAGCAACGATCTTGGAAGGAGAAAACCTGCTTTAGTGGGAGGGGGAGTCAAAAACAAGTTTTCAGAGTTTCAGAGTATCAGTTAAGAGCAAGAAAGCAAGGACAGCAAGTGAGCTCCAGAACGATCTAGATGTTATATGCAAAATAAGAGAACCATGAATGCCATTGCTTCATTTTAAGGCTTGGTTACATTCATGGAGGATTCTGTTGTTGTGATGACTGTAAAGTTAGCATAGACGATCTAAACATCTAAGATTTGGCATAAGAAAACAGCCCTGAAGGACCTTTAGAGCAGAATCGTAAAGTCATATTAGATGTTAGAAACTGCTTTGAATTCTTAAGTGCATTAAAAATTAAACATTTAATCCGTTATATGAATAAAATAAAATAAAAAAATAATAATTTTGAAAAATGATTATGGTCTCTGTTGCTCCTGAGCAGTTTGGATGTGCGTCTGTTTCAGGGTTGATGGACGGGAAGCACTGCACGTTGCCTCACCTGACGGGGAAAACATTTGTTTTTAACGCCGCAGAGGAGCGTCTGGAGCTCTGCGTGGATGCCGCTGGTCACTTTCCTGTCGGCCCCGATGTGGAGGAGCTCGTGAGGGAGGCCGTGGCGCAGCTGCGCTCCGAGGCGGTCTCTAGAGGCAGCAGAGAGGGGAGTCCGTCCCACAGTATCCTGCGGCTGGGGAGCGGAGGAGTCGTACGGAAGAAGGAACAGCTTCAGAGCGTCACCGCCTTCCAGGGTAAAGGTCACTCTCTGGGGAGCGCCGGGGGCTCCTCCCCTCCAGAGCATCGGCCAATCACACGGCAGCACAGTAGTGGCGTAGACCTGAGTGCCAGTGTTTCCAGAGGACCCCCGGACCTGTCGGACATTCCTGAGGACGCCACCAGAGAGCTGGTGCGCATGGCCCCTGGCTTCGTCACCACCAAGGACGGCCGCGCCCTTGACCCCAGCCTGATGGAGCAGCAGCGCCGGAAGCTGCAGGAAATGGTCTCCTCAATCCAGGCCTCAATGGAGCGCCATCTGAAGGAGCAGCAAAGTGCCGCTGTGGGCGGAGCCAGTCAGGAGCGAACTGGTGGGACCAACAGTGGCGCTGGTCAGCTGCCCTCCACTGCGGCTCACCAACCCACCGCTGCAGCGGGCAAACTGGAAGACAAGGTGGGGGAACCAGAGGAGATGGAGAGCCAGGACGCTGGACAGAGCACTTCCAGCGAACCCATGGACCACTCCTGATTGGCCCTGAGCTGCAGCACCGCTTCCACCCCGCCTGACCGCCATCTGTGGGTCTTAGTGCCTCAGGTCGGACCCCAAAGCTTAGGTCTTCATAACGTTGCATTGTCTTTACTGCATGACTGAAGAGCGAGCTGAGCACCCTGCTGCCGGGGCAACAGTGGAGGCAGTGATATATCGGGACGATCCCTCTGCGATACATCGTGATTCTGTCGCAGCCCTAATTGTATGTTCCCTCTGGTGACGTTCATCTCAGATGCAGGAAATAAATCCATAATTAAAAGGGATTTATTTGCTCCTTCAGCGAGAGTTTTCCCCTTCAGTTGATGATGTATCGTAGAAGACAGGCTTGCAGTATATCCAAGTCCGGCGGCAGGATTGTATATTCAGCCTTCTTAGCCTCACGTGCAGACTCCGAATCTTCCTGCTTTAAACGTGCACAGATAATAGAGGAGAGAGATAGGTCAGATCATAGAGCAGGTCACTTCCTGTTTATACAGGAAGGATTAATCTCTGCAGACCTGCACCAAATGTATGCCCTGCATATTCGCTTCCATTCATGTTCATTATCTGACAAATGCACCTGCCTCTATACACATCTACAGCCTTCACTGAAATTTTCTCCCCACCCCACCATCTGTCTGGAAAATTAATACTTGGTCTGTTTTAATCATTTAAGGAGTTGTGTTTCTGCCATGTAAAACCATCAAGCTGTGCCGCCTACAGGCAGGGCGCAGTAACTACAGAGGTTTAGTGAGCTCGGACCTCAAAGTGAGCTTTAGATTTCTGCTGAACCTGACATCAGCTCTGAGCAGATAGTCAGAGATGCAGGCGAGTGACTAATTATAGTAAACCAGGAAATTGAAGTCTGATCCAGAATGTTTCTGTAAAACTGCTCCACATTTGATTTATCTGTGCTGCAGTTAGCAATACAAAGCGATAACAATATGGTTCTCTACATTTTTATGCTCTCAAACACTAAAGGCACATGTTCACATACAGATATTATACAGTGCCACATATTTTATATCAGAAAAATAAATCGATAAAAGAAGAAGCTAAGAAGCCATATTGGATACTGACTGTCAGGGTAATCTGTCAAGCTCTGACTTTTCAAAGTGAAATTCTATTATTTAGTGACATTGTTGTAATTTTCCTCCCTAGAAACTTGAAAAATCCAACTTTTCTTAGCACTAACACTCAGTTCTGACTTGAGGTCTGCACTATGCTTAACAGAAAGTTTTGGGCCAACAAAACTAAATCTTAAAAGGAAATGTTTCTGTGTGGAGAAGCAGACTTTATTCCATCCACATTTCCACGTTTTTTTCCGCGGTGAACTGAGAGTGATGAACGTTATCAGTCTTAAACTATAAGTTAAGAGGTGGATCCACGTCTGAGCATGCCTGCAGGATGCAGAGGATGTTTTTTATGCCTTTCCTTTAATTCATCACTTGTCTGTTGAATGTTTTATAAAACTAAAACATCCTAACAGTGAGTTACCAAAGATTGCAGTGAGTAACATTTTCTGAACGGCCTCAAACAGACGAGGTGGGCTCAGTTTGTCTGATGAAGGTGATGCGGATCAGGAAGCAGACTGTAGTTCTTAGGACAGTGATGGCACCTCTTGACCTGAAGATGTGTCTGTTTACACTAATATGAAGCTGCAGCTTGCAACCTGACAGTTTTTTTTCTAAATTCCTAAAAGCCCATAAAACAGATTTTAGTATTTTGTAATTAATCCTTTACATCTAAAATGACTCTATTGTTTGAGGGCCACACCCCCAGTTGCCAAAATAAGAAATCTGCCAAACAGAAATTTGTTTACCATTTAAGATGAGGGGCAGCTAAGCTCTGGGAAAATAAATACCCCCCCCTTGTGGATAAAATACCTAAATGCAACTTTTTATTACTGGAAGATATTTTATAAATTAAATTTATGTCAAATGAATTAAATCTTAGGTACAAGCAAGATGTTAAATAGACGCTTCTTAATAGGACATGATTTTTGGTTACTTTTGTGGATTTTTGTAAAAGTTTTATAGTTTTTTTGCTTTGTCTCATTTTTAATACTCTTGTTAAATATGAACATAAGTTTGTTTTCTGGGCTCTTAAAGCTGCTGCTGCAGGTCGTGAGTAGAGCTGCATCTCACATCCTATCTTGACATTCATGTAAAGTTCTGCTTCACTTCCAGTTTAAACAGCAGCCAAAGAAAGAAATTAGATTAAAGCTTTTCAGATTTATGCTATAATTTACCATCATTTTAACCTAATTACCAAAAAATAAAAAATAAAAATACAAAGCTGAATTTTACTGTCAGATTAATGGGTAAACCAATCAGTATGTTGCATGGAGGCACATTAACAAAATTTCAGTGATATTTTTGGGAACCTTTAATCTGTTTTGTTTTCTATGTGAAACTGAGTTTTTGTTCTCACATTTAATGGTTCAGATCAGTGTTTTGGTCTGAACATCTTGGTCACTTTAAGAACTGGTTTGGTAACAGAGTCGAACAAGCCAGAACCGATCAGAATAAACCTTTTCTCAGGCGCAACCTGAGCTCTGGGTTTTCAACCTGCTGGAGCTGCTTTAGCATCAGAACACCTTAAGGTCCAAAGGATCACAGCTGGAAGAACTCCTAGAATCTGTCTCATAGAGAAAACTATCAATTTCAGTGAAATCTCACAAATTTTCTTCTCGTTTCTGCTTTACAGAAACTCATAAAATGCCTAAAGTTCAGTATAGTTTTTGTTTGTTAAGCACAGAGTGATTTTGAGCTCTTCAGCCCTTATAAATATTCAGCAGACTTTTTTCACATTGATTTTACTGCTTACATAAAACTAGAATGCATCTTATTTTCATCAAGCTGGTATAACATTGTGTTCCTGTTTTATTTGCCATGTTTTCCTCCATATTTTAACCTCTCCGATGCTCAGGTTTGATTTGTGTGGATGTTGATTTTATTTTTTTGTATGTTTTCTTTACCCAGAAGAAAACTCCAGCATAAAAAAATGTTATAACACTATGATTGTTCACCTGTAAATGAGAAACAATGGAAGTTTCAAATTCCCTCTTTAACAGGGAACATTAGTCTTTAGCTGCCAATGAACAGCATCTTCCATGTCTCCCATCTTCAGACAAAAAATCAGTGGGTTTAGGTAAAGATCGGTTGGTTAAGCTAGCTTTGGAGCACAGTGGTGCACTTCTTCCAGGTTTGGAAATCAGATGTAAAATTTTATTCTTTGGGCTTATGGTAGGGAATTTGAGAACAGGCTTCACCATTCAGCTCACTGCTCTCCTGTTTGAAGTGAAGAAATGTAAAACTTGGCATTTGGCAACTTTGATGTTAAAGAGGGAAGGTCGGTGCAGCATGAGCTGAATCCAGTGCAGGAAATGACTCTGGATCAGAACTGTTCGCTGTAACCGACTCATGGCTCCTCTTGTGACTGCTGTCATCCTGCTGTATTATAATACATAGTGTAGAATATTTGGACTTGTACAGAAACAGCTCAGTTTGTCCTTCAGTTCGTCCTTTTGAAACTTTTCTCTGATTGCTAATAAAATGCTGACAACACTCTGCTTGGACTTCGCTGTTTGCATGTGTGACAACCTCTCAGCACCACCAATAAAATCACTTCCTCCATTTGTTTGTGAGTTGTGTCCTATCTGACGATATTCCTGTTTATAACTGTTTGTGTTCCACAACCGCTGTTCTGTCAGATGAGCACCCCCTGTCAGACCAGCATACCCATAGTCAATACCCATTTACCCCTTTAGTTTATTCCCATTTATTACTTTAGTAAGGAGGTCTACAACAAGGGGTCTGCGACCCCTAGGGGGTCCATGGAGGTACTGCATGGGGGTCGCAAAAGTTTTGGTTGATTAGACTTTTCTATATTCCCCGCTGCAATTTTTTTCCACTAATCGAAAAGTCTTTATATACACATTAACATGAATTTAACACACTGTAGAAATGAATGCACACATTCAGTGACACACAGGAGCTCTTTCAAGCTGGGCACCGTTTCATTCACAACAACTGTCCCATCAACCCGGAATCAGAATAAGAATGCCAGGGAGAAATAACTTTCGTTACATGACTCCATATGTAATAGAGTGACTATAGGACCAGTTTGATATAATGCAGTTTAATACAATATATTATTAGGGAGTCTCCTCTCCATCTCGCCATCAGTTTGGGGGTCCTTGGCCTGGAAAACGTTAAAGAGCCCTGCTTTAGTTTATTCCCATTTATCACTCTAGTTTATCACTTTATTTTTGTACAAAAAATAAACTTTAAACTACCTCAACACAAGCGATCCTTTAGTCATGTACAAAAAAACTATTTAAATATTCACTTTATTATGTTTTTTTGAAGCATATGGTGATCTGACTTTACATTTACTTTTTTTTGTACATGACAAAAGGGATACATGCCCGTTGAAGTAGTTTAAAGTCTATTTTTCGTACAAATCTAAAGGGATAAACGCAAATCTGACCTCTTACACATGCGTATTGACTATGGGTATGCTGACGAGGTATGCTAATCTGACAGAATGCCGCCCTCTTTGCTGTCGGGTAAAACAACGCAGCAGGATTCAGTTCCACTCTAAACATGTTTCCTTTTTCTGTCAACCTTTCAGATAGTTTAGAATGAGTTTGGCCTTAATGTGTTGATGGCCATCACTAAAAGGACTGGAAGGTTTTGTGAAAATGGATTTGTATTGAAAGAACTATAAATCTTTGTTCCCAATGGGCAATTTGTTGTGCGGCCAGAAAAAAATCAAGTAGCCTCAGCGTTCTGGATGGAAACAGGCTACTATAATTTCTGTCTGGGCCTCTCAGGTCACTAATAGGATAAAATGATCAAATGAATCTTAAAAAACAAAAAACAAAAAAAAAACACTTAACCTTTAAATAACCTGTAAATACAGAGAAGATGTCAGGTGAGAAAGGTAATGTTTGTTCTCTGATATTTTACTACAAATTTTATATACATTTAGAAAAAGTGGTAGCAGAGGGGCTTCAGTCATTCACACGCTGACAGGGGCACGCTGACTGAAGCAGGGCTGCTCTATGCAGACCCCACTTGGCCCTCTGACCTCCATCCTCCAACCTGAGAGGTCCTGGTATAACCTTGGAATCTGCCTGGTCATTGGAATCCCTTTCTAATAGATTTATCACAAACAAATTGTTTTTGCTTTTGATTTGTCAGCAAAGGTTGTTTGATTTGTTGGCTTTAAACTCTGGCGTCAGAAACTAAATTGCAGATTGTTTTTCATGCTTTTATCTTTTATAATAATTTTAATTACAACTTTCTTTCAACTTTTGTTTTTCTTTTTTACCTTTGAAATATGTGCTTTCTTTAATATCCATAAAAATCTGAAAAACCTAAGTCCAGACAGAAAAGATTGCTCACCAGTGTTTTTATTTCAGCCACGAATGTGAGCAGCATTAGGACCCTGAGTGCAGCAGCTGTCAGCAGCAGTAAATATAGCAGCAGGGACAGTGTGTGTGTCATGTTGATCCGACCAGTTGGGGGTCATGAGGAGCTGAACACATCGATCAGTCAAAGCGTTTGGTCTGTTGGAGCAAAGAGGGAAAAGCTTCCTGTGATAAAAAGCAACCACAGATTCAATCAGGAGGATCCTGCAGACCAGCTGCAGGTCAGTCAGAGAGCTGTTCTAACAGTGTGTGTGTGTTGGGTGTTTAGTCAATGTAAAAATATGTCCTTTCAAAATCAGAAAATACATCTACACACATAGCTAATGATTATGATATTATCCATTATCTACTGTATCAAAATGTCGTTGATTTAAATCAAAATCCATGAATGTTAAACATAAACAGAAACATAATTGAAGGGACAATAACCTTCACTGTTGTAACAATGAAAAGAAACAAAGGTTTGGATGTTTAGCAGCTGTAACTGTACGTGTTTTGGTTGAATAAATTGATTTCCTGCAGGTGTTTTGCATCTTAATTATCCAATAACTAATGCTGGAAACAAGAGGAGAATCTTAAAAGGACAAGATTAAGATGTATTTTTTTAGGAGATCTCCAGAGTTTGTAGCAGCTGACAAGCAAAACAGTAGACTGTTTAAGTTTAAAGGTGCAATAAAGTAATTCTACTCCTGCAAAAAAAAAGGTAAAATCTACATCATTGAAGTTTTTCTTTAAATGTGCAATTAAAAAAACTAACACAGCTGATTGTATAAGTTTTATTTGAAATTATACAATATATATATATATATATATATATATATATATATATATATATATATATATATATATATATATATATATATATATATATATATATATATATATACACAAGGTGCTCATTTCGAGTAGCAGTGAGTAGCACTGCTGCCTTGCAATAAGAAGGTTCCAGGTTCGATTCCCGGCCTGGGGTCTTTCTGCATGGAGTTTGCATATTCTCCTTGTGCATGCGTCGGTTCTCTCCAGATTCTCTGGCTTCCTCCCACAGTCCAAAAACATGACTCTTAGGTTAATTGGCTTCTCTAAATTGTACTTGGGAATGTGTGAATGGTTGTTTGTCCTGTTTGTTTCTGTGTTGTGCTGCAAAGGTGGTGACCTGTGGACCGAGCCTCTTGTCAGTAGACAGCTGGAGATAGGCACCAGAAGTCTCTCAGGACTTCCTGATGCTTGATCAAATTAATATTTTCTGAATACAGACATAACACTGAGCCAGAAGTTTCCAGGTTTGTTTTAAAGAAAAAGTCGGGTCACATTCAGAATACAAACTTCTAAAGGCACTTTAAATATTAATTATTACATACTGTTCAATTTGAATGTGCTTTACAAGAATACTACTGCCTCCTACTGGTTTGTGACGTCATGGTGCGATATCGGCTTTTGATCAAGTCCCAGTGCTGTATCTGGTGTGTGTCACAACGCGCTATTATCCAAGTCATCTTGAAAACATTCTTCTTCCAAATATTGGCTACATGTTACATGTTTTTTCTCTGGACAGAAGTTTGATGGCAAATCCTCCCTTTTCAAGTTGGTAATCCAACAAAAAACCCGTCCATAGAGGATCATGAATAGGAAAAGTGAAAAAACTACATTTTTTTCACTTTTACCCGATGTATTCCAACATCCAACTGCCATGCATGTGGGCATTGTCAGTTTAACTATAGCGCTGGTGAATTTCAATGGTGAAGTCCTCTGGAAATTTTAAATAATTGTTGTTGATTGCAGATGTTTCTAGTAGTTCCCAATGATTTTGCTTGTAAAGCAGTGAGTGGGGCGTTACTATATTTGGGCAAAAAAGGCCGGTCCCAGACTAATGTAATGGCGATTAAAAAGATTATTTTTATTTTTTTTACTGATTAACGCTAAATTCATTAAATCCTGCGAACATATTCGTTTTAGGTATAGATAATGATCCATTGATTATTCCTTGTTGACCGGACTTTTCCTTTAAAGCTTCACAGAACAGAAACCAAAAACATTTTACCTCACTGACATAGTTGGGGCCAAATTTTAATTGTATTGCTGTGCCTTGGGGTCATTGAGTTGGGTCATTCTTTAACCAATCTCTATTTTACTGTGGAGAGTGGAGTTTTTTTTTGTTTCTTTTTCTTGCTGCCTCAGGAAGAAGGTGTCATTCATTGCTAGTGTCCCCCTTAACCACCAGGTAGTATAAAAAAAACAACTGTTTCTTTACTTGAAACTTAAAGGGAAACGCCGTTTTTTTTTACATTGATGTCATCCACGTGCTGGGCTGGAGTTGTGACAGGCAGCCACAGGCGGCTACTCTCTACCCCTTCTATTTGTTCGGCTAGCTAATCTGAATCGGTCAATTCCATTTCGAGAGCAAGATCATTTGTGGTTGTAGCACTAGACATCTTCCAGGCATGTGAGTAAAACTAGCAGCAGTTCAACTAACAGGAAAAATGAATGGTAACCGGTAGCCTTTAGGAGCAGAAAGAACCTTTGGTTCTGTCTCTATCCTTTATCCTCTTTCAAAGGCAATTACCTTTTTCCGAATTTGGTCAATAATTTGGGATCCGAGGTGTTGTGTATTCTAGGGCAGAATTCAGATCAAATCATAGTTTATTTGACTCCTCTTCAGTTAAGTGTTAAACATAAAAAATAAAAATCCTTAATGACCTTAATTTGCAGTGCTGAATAGTTTTATTTAAGGATAAGATGAAGTTTTTTTGAACCCCCAAAAACTTGACGAAACCAGTTGTTTTGTTTCAGACACAAAATGTCATACTAAAAAGCTTGCGGTGACAGGAGACATAAACAAACATCATGTAACACTCATGCCTCCCATTCTGACCAGGTAGCTGATAGCTGCGGATCTGACATTAATCAAGGAGCCCTGTGAGGGTCTGACCAGGATGCTGCAGCTGTGCAAAGTCACCAGCGCCCTCTTCATCAGTAACGCCCGCTCAGCCTGCAGCGACGAGCTCCTCCAGCAGGAGGCGGTGACACTCTGCATCAATGTGTCCAAGCAGCAGCCGTTCCCATTCAACAGCGGCATCACCAAGCTGCGGATCCCTGTCTATGATGACCCCAACGAGGACCTCTACAGCCACTTTGACCGCTGCGCCGATGCCATCCAGAAGGAGGCCAACCGTGGAGGGCACAGTGTCGTCTACTGCAAGAACGGGCGCAGCCGCTCTGCGACCATCTGTATTGCCTACCTGATGAAGCACCGCAAACAGACACTGACAGAGGCATTACAGGTGAGGGTGCTTCTCACCAGAACCACATCTAACTTTCCTCCATCTATATACCTAGGGTGACCAAACGTCCGTATTTCCCGGGATATATCCGTATTTCACGTCCTGTCCCGGGCGTCCCGGGTTTTTTTTAGAAAGTGAGGAAATGTCCTGATTTCAGTGCGCACGACGCTCCGTGTGACGTAATCCCTGAGCCGCGTCAGTGCGGGCAGCCCTGTTCTTATCAGAGGCTCTGTTCGAAATCCTGGGCTGCATCCTCCAAGGACGCGGTCTACCTAGACTGGATCCTTCGAAGTCCTTGAAAATAGGGAGGCTGGAAGAGTTTAGGCTGTAAATTCGAACAGGTCCTCCCTTCGGCGGGTTTTACCGCCGTATGCTCTGTTGCTTAGCAACCGTGAAAGTTGACACACAAAGCAGGAAAATAATGAATACCGAGGTATTCAAAACTGTTTGTTTATTTATTTATTTTTTAAAAAGTTAAAGTGAACAAAGACTACACTCACAAGAATCCAGAGTGGAATAAAGGTTCCAACCACCGGGAGCAGGAACAAATAAAATCAAATGTAATGATAGAAACCTTAGTCAGTTAAATAACCTGCTGCTGTCATTCTGCACATCTCTGATGTGGCTGCTATTTTCAAATATCCATTACTGTAAAAATGTCCATAGCTGCATATTGGTTATTAATTCTCCGGTTTTATATTGTTAAAACACTTTACAGAATTTTATTTTTTATATTTTAACTCTTCCCTATTATGTTATTCTTATACATTTTTCTAAGGTCCTCATTTGTGTGACCATTTTCAATAATCTTTCTGCTGCTGTAAATTTGGGGGATTTTCTATTCTATTCTAAAAAAGGGGTAGAAATATATAAGTAAATCTAAACAATGTATAAAAAAATATCAGCAAAATCTCTAATATTCAACAACAAAAAATACTTAGTTAAGCATATTGTGCAAAACAACAGTAAAAAAATTAAACTCCTATCAGATTTATAGTTCCCACCCTGCAGATATATTAGCATCTGTCCTTAAATTACAGCCAAACTCAACATTACCGCCAAATATCTGACTCAATAACCATTAAAACAACTATTTTCATTCATTTCAGACGGAACTATTCACAGAGTTGTATTATATTAAACTGAACTTCCAATTTTCACCACTGTTCTGCGCCAAGTAACATTTCACGGAGCAAATCCCGATGATGAGACATTTGTTCTTTCAATCAACACCACCCACCCCCCCCCCCCCCCCCCCCCCCCCTCCCCACCCACCCACCCCTGCTCCAAGGTGTCCTGGTTTTCCCAAATGAAAATATGGTCACCCTAATATACCTGAGTCATGCATGGACAGGACTAGATTTACTACGGGCAGGGGCGTGCATACATAGACACTAGGTGGTGCTAAAGCACTAGGAAGTTTGCCCTTTATCAAGAAAATGCCCTTTTAAACCCCTTTTTTTAAATTCTTATTAATATTATTAAGATTTTACTGAGGTCGGTTTTGAAATGATCTTTTGAAAACCTGAGCCATTAAAAACGACTGAAGCAATGCTCCGAAATGAGCCACCTCCTTGCGCACACCAGACCAGCCTATCTCTCTTCCTTTGTCACGTGAACTTGCGCGGTCGCCCGCAGGGCATGCCAAATGTGCAGCATCATAGCAGTTCAGTAAGCGTCTTCAGATAGCAGGAACGGTCGCTGACAGGCTGCTTCTCCCGTGCCTCATTAGCCAGGTAATATACAGATCAAGCTAAATCATTTTGTTGTGCATTAAAATGTCTCATTCAGCAGCACCAAACAAGCATTTTTGCCGACTGGTCACCTGATAAACTAGTTAGGCTAGATAAAGTTTTACACTGTAGCCCAAGTCAATGACAGATAACGTGAGGACGACCACATAGGCTACAAATAATTTAGGGAAAGTTTGCAATTGCAAATCTATTTGTTAAGACAAATGTTTTCTGTTGTATAGGTTTTGTTAGGCAACATAAATTAACACATTTTGGTCTCTTTATTGTCTTAATTGTATATTGATTTAGTAATTGCAGCACAATGCCAAGAAAGGAGGGTTAATCGTATTGAAAAATCTTAAAAGCTGTTCACATTTTATTTTTAAGTGGTTTGTACAAAATCAGCAGGTATTAAAATAGCTATTATTTTGTAGGCTACCATAAGTCATATCCACATGACAAGACTTCCAGTCATGTTGCCGTAATAGCCCATTATTTAAACTAATGTGGCATATTTGTTAAAGCTATTATTATTATTATTATTATTATTATTATTATTATTATTATTATTATTATTATTATTATTATTATTATTATTATTATTATTATTATTATTATTATTATTATTATTATTATTATTATTATTATCATCATGATGGTTATTATTATTATATTGTAGCCAGTCACAGCAGGGAAGCTCTATACCATCAACATCTACCAGGACAGGAGATGAGGAAGAGTTCAGGGAAGACACAGAAACAGAAAAAGACCAGGATGAGGGAGAACAGATGGATGAGGGAGAACAGATGGATGAGGGAGAACAGATGGATGAGGGAGATCAGATGGGTGAGGGAAAACAGGAAGATGAGCCAGATGAAAGAAGAAGAAAGATGAGCAAGCGTACTACTTTAAAGTAGTACGCTTTAGTCTGTTCTGTTGGTGTGACTTTTTTCCATTGAAAACTCACGTTTAGAGAATGTTACAAATAAAAGTCAAATTTCATTCAACATGCGTGTATTTTTTTTTATAATTAAGTGTTCCACGTGTGCTAAAAAAGGCACACCCCCCTCCTGAGCACCTGCCCCCCAAAATGACTGTGCACGCCTCTGACTACGGGGGACAGAGTGCTTTCATTGGGGTTGTTATAAACAGTGAAGTAAAAGTTGTTATACAGTGTGTGGTGTTCACAACAATCCACAAGACATTTCGCTTTCCATACAAAAATGTCAGAAGTAGCGCTGAGTTTGAGGTCTTTATACAGTAGCCCAACTAAGCCTTTTTTTTGTTTTGAAAACATGCAAATTGAAACGGACGAAGGGGTCCACCCCTTTGGAATGGGGGTCGTTTGGCTTCTTTTGTTAGCCTGCAATGCCCCATACCCGTCCGCAGGTCATCTGTGTGTGTCGCACTGATTGCAAATGTGCCTCCGCCCCTTCTGCAGACACTCTGCTGCTCCTCTTCAGAATTGTAGGTGACGCAGACAGTGCCGCAGACACGAGGCCTCTGATTGGTCAAATCTACATCTGCAGAACCTTAGCGGCTTGTCTTGTTTGAATGACCGCCATTGTGGAAAACGACTCGTGAAGATGGACCAGCTAGAAGAGCAAATTGCGTTAGAACGCTGGGACCTTTTTTCTACCTGGATCCCCGCTCTTTTTCACCATCAATTGTCAGACAAACTTGCCCCCAATTCCTCACCAGACGCAATGCTACTTCGTAATTGTCCCTCTTGCGTTGTGGAGTGGAATAACATAGCGCAGACCACACTTCAATATTAGGCATAAATCAAAAATATATACATCAAGACCACTGCGACACACTACCACGGGAGTGTAACCAGTTCTTTAGTGTCTAAAAGGGGGGTCGTGTCTGAATAGGCGAGGTCCTCTGCTCTCCTGTACAGGGGCTAGGGCTGAGATGATAGGTCAATTTGAATGTTTTCACAACAAAAACAAGGCTTTGTTGGGCAACTGTATAAGAGCCTCGAACGCAATGCTATTCCTGACATTTTGAATTGAAAAAGCTTCTTGGATGGCAAGCAAAACATCTTCAATCTTGGAAACAAAGTCCAGTGGACTGTTTTTAATTTTCTTTATTTGGAATGACTATGACCGTGGTGAATGAGAATCTTCACCAGCAATTAAATAGAATAGAATAGAAAATCCCTTTATTATCCCACGATGGGAAAATTCTGGTGTTTACAGCAGCAAAAAGATTATAGAAAAAAAATGGTCACCCAAATATTGACCTTAGAAAACAGCATGGTATTTAACTGACTAAGGTAGAAGCTGTGCAAAATAAGCCTTAATGTAACAACCTGTTGAGGTTGTTGGGAACAGTACATCTATCTATCTATCTATCTATCTATCTATCTATCTATCTATCTATCTATCTATCTATCTATCTATCTATCTATCTATCTATCTATCTATCTATCTATCTATCTATCTATCTATCTATCTATCTATCTATCTATCTATCTATCTATCTATCTATCTATCTATCTCTCTCTCTCTCTCTCTCTCTCTGAGTGCATGCTGGGAGTTTGGTGGTGGAGAGTGTGGCTGAGAGCTTGTGAGTAATCTCAAACTTTTCTTTTTTTTTTTTTCTTTCTAACTGTTTACTGTGTGATTGTTTGTTAATTGTTTATTCTTGTATCACCCCAAGTTACCGTGTGTTTGGGTGCTTTGGGGGGCGGTAGGCCGTGTTTCTTGACAGGGATGGCGTCCTCGGTGGCGCCGTCCCTGTCTCTGAAGCATGGGGTGAGGATTGTGCCGCAGCCCAGCACTACGGTGGAGCAGGTGCTGCTGGCAGTAGGAGAACAGGTGGGACATGGAAACATCTCATATGCCTCACGCATGAATAAGGCAGTGGTTGTGTTTCTAAAAAATCTGGAACATGTAAGTCAGCTCATAGAAACCGGACTGGTCCTGGATGATGAGTTTTTTCAGGTTTCCCCGTTGGCAGTGCCTTCGGTCCGGATCACCGTATCTGGTGTCCCCCCGTTTATTTCCAATGAGGCTCTGGAGACAGAGCTGAAGCGTTTTGGAAGATTTGCGAGCGGTTTCCGGGTGGTGAATCTGGGCTGTAAGGATGCCAAACTGAAACATGTTCAATCTCTGCGGAGACAAGTGTTTATGTTCCTAGATTCTCCAACCCAAACGCTGGACGTTTCGTTCCGTGTCAAACATGAGCAGGGATACTACATGGTGTACGCCAGTTCTGGAAACATGAAGTGTTTTGAGTGTGGAGATGTGGGCCACAAGCGGGTGGCATGTCCCCACAGACAGAGTGTGGTGGGGCCCGCGGCGTGCGCTGCGGCGAGTCCCGCGGCGTGCGCTGCGGCGGGTCCCGCGGCGGGTCCCGCGGCGTGCGCTGCGGCGGGTCCCGCGGCGGGCGCTGCGGCGGGTCCCGAGGCGTGCGCTGCGGCGAGTCCCGCGGCGGGTCCCGCGGCGTGCGCTGCGGCGGGTCCCGCGGCGGGCGCTGCGGCGGGTCCCGAGGCGTGCGCTGCGGCGGGTCCCGCGGCGGGTCCCGCGGCGGGTCCCGCGGCGTGCGCTGCGGCGGGTCCCGCGGCGGGCGCTGCGGCGGGTCCCGAGGCGGGCGCTGCGGGAGAGGATAGCGGGGAGGGGAGCAGTGGACAGCGGGCGCTGCCCGAGGCTACTCCTCGTAATAATACTGAGGGAGACTGCTCCGTGGTAGGAACTGACAGTGGCTCAGTGGTTGGGACTGAGGGTGATGGTTCCCTCCAGTTGACAGACAGTGCTGTAGGTGAGGAAGAAGCTGTGGACAGGACAGGGCAGAGAGCGGATGACCTGGGGAGGTCAGAAAAGGATGCAGAGTGCAGTCCTGTGCAGGATGCAGAGCTTCTGCAGGTGAACCCTGATAGTGAGGCAGATGATCAGATGGAATCCACTCATGGCCATAATGATTCTGATAGTTTCTCTATCGCAGACAGCTACTTTCAGAGTGTTGATTTGTATTCTCTGGAGGAAATCAATGGTTTTCTAGATGACACCTTTGGAAAAAAAGTCAATGTAAAAGATTATTTTCCTGATGTGGATAAAATTATTGAATCGGTCACTACTTTGCAGAGAGTTGTTGGTTATGATTTACTGGACAGCAAGAAACGTTTTCGTCTTAAGAAGCACGTCACAGGTCTAAGGAAAACTCTTAAAACAACAAAGGGTAAAATGTCAAAGAAAATGAAACTTTAACAAACAGTAACATGATTGTACAACACTGGGTGTTTCAATTCTGTTGGTTTTCCCTACTGGTCTGTCTCTATTCTCCTTACATGCAGGGTCTAAGAGTGGCCTCTTTAAACATAAATGGGGGTAGAGATGGAAAAAAAGGGCTATATTAACAGATGTTATCACACAGAAAAGACTGGATGTAATTTTCCTACAAGAAACACACACTGATAGCACGAATGAAATAGATTGGGGCTTATGGTGGGGAGGGCAGCATGTCCTTAGCCATGGGACAAATCTAAGTGCTGGAGTTGCCATTCTGTTTTCTTCCAAGTTAAATGTAACTGTTATTTCCAGCACAGAGGTGGTGAAGGGCAGAATGCTTATGGTGAGAGCTGAAGTAGAGGGTTTCAGCTTCATTTTCATTAATTTATATGCACCAAACCAAGGCTCTGAGCGGGAAAAATTTTTTAAAATACTGAAGGAAGAACTAAATAATATTGGTACAGGAGAGTTTATTGTATTGGGTGGTGACTGGAACTGCTGCACTGATTTTACATTAGATAGGACCGGAGAGGAGCCACATGTTCAGTCCTCCTTATTTCTGTCTCAAGTATTAACAAAAACCGATTTGGTTGATGTGTGGAGGATGAAACACCCTTCTGATAGGCAGTACACTTGGGTCAAAATATCAGATGGGAGAGTAAGTGCAGCTAGACTGGACAGGTTTTATCTACCTGCTTCTTTCACTACTAGAGTTCTTAGCTGTAGAATATTCCCAGTAGTTTTTACTGACCACCATCTAGTCTTAATGGAGCTGTTTCTCTCTCCCACTAGAAAACAAACATCTTTTTGGCGTTTTAATATTAAATTATTAAAGGATCTTACTTTTTGTGAAAATTTTAAATTGTTTTGGGCCTACTGGAGATCCCAGAAAGTTGATTTTCTTTCCCTGGCTCAGTGGTGGGAGGTAGGAAAAGCTCAGGTTAAAGTTTTTTGTCAGGAATATACAGTTGGTGTCACTACAAAAACCAAGAGGGTTGTGCAGGAGTTAGAGGACCAGATAAGGAACTTGGAAAATGCCCTTAAAGAGAATCAGCAAAATGATCTTTTACGATCAAAAAAGGGGGAGCTCAACTCTTTCCTGCAGGAGAGAGCAAAAGGAGCTTTAGTCCGAGCACACTTCACCAGACTACAGGACATTGATGCACCAACCACCTTCTTTTTTAACCTGGAGAAGTCAACTACTTCAAAAAAACAGATGGTGTGTCTCCGTCTCCCGGATGGGAAGGTGACCACAGACCCAACGGAGATGAGGAGGCATGCCGTGGATTTTTACACTGACTTGTTCAGGGCGGATGGCTGTGATGTGGATGCTGCTGCGGAGCTTCTTCAAGGACTTCCTCAGTTGGATCCAGGAGATCGGGAGGCTCTGGGTTTGGAAATAACTCTGGATGAACTGACTGCTGCTGTGTCTCAGATGACATCTGGAAAGGCTCCGGGAATAGATGGTCTGCCTTCAGACTTTTTTAAACATTTCTGGACCATCATGGGACAGGACCTTTTGGATGTTTTTAATGAGTGTCTTATGAAAAAGACACTTCCAGGTTCTTGTAGGCGTGCAGTTCTTTCTTTGCTCCCTAAGAAGGGAGATTTAGCCCTTTTAAAGAACTGGAGACCAGTAGCTCTTTTATGTACGGACTACAAGATTCTTTCAAAAGTATTATCAAACAGACTGAAAACTGTTATTGATTTTCTAATTGGTGCAGATCAATCATATTGTGTACCTGATAGGTCTATGTTTGATAATTTGTTTTTAATGAGAGATGTTTTTGATATTTGTAAAATTTATGACATTAATGTTGGTATCATATCCATAGACCAGGAGAAGGCCTTTGACCGAGTGGATCATGATTTTCTTTTTACTACCTTACAGGCTTTTGGTGTTGGGGAGGGTTTTCTGTCTTGGGTAAAGCTGTTGTATCGAGATGCCTGTTGTGTGGTGAAGGTGGGAGGTGGGTTGAGTGTTCCAGTGCCAGTTAGGAGAGGGATCAGACAAGGCTGCCCCATTTCAGGCCAGCTTTACAGTATTGCCATTGAGCCTCTCCTCTGTCGGTTGAGGAGTAGACTGCGAGGTCTCTCCCTGCCAGAGTTGGCTAACATGCCCCCTGTTATTGTATCAGCATATGCTGATGATGTAAACATATTTATTTGCAATAAGGGAGACGTTCAAGAGTTACAAGAAAGTTTGTCCTTGTATGGAAAAGCTTCCTCTGCTAAGGTGAACTGGGGAAAAAGTGAGGCTTGTTTAGTGGGGGAGTGGGCTGTGGGGAGCATTCCTTGTCTTCCTGGTAACCTTAAGTGGGGAAAAAGGGGTATAAAAAGTCTTGGAGTTTTTATTGGGAATGAGGATTTTCAGAGACAGAACTGGGAGGGAGTGCTGGAAAAGGTAGAAGCCAGGTTGTCTAAATGGAAATGGTTGCTACCTCACCTGTCCTATAGGGGAAGAGCTCTGATAGTGAATAACCTGGTTGCATCATCTCTGTGGCACAAGCTCATCGTGTTGGTGCCACCATCAGGCCTACTGAAAGAAGTGCAGCGGCTCCTGGTTGACTTTTTCTGGTCTGGTCAACACTGGCTGAGGGCATCGGTCTTGTATCTCCCTGTGGCAGAAGGAGGACAAGGACTTGTAGACATTCTTTCCAGAACCGCGGCTTTCAGACTGCAGACGGCACAGAGGCTGTTGTATGGTTGCAGTCGCTGCTGGTTATCCCCTGCTCGATTGCTACTTAGGTATGCTGGACGGCTTGGACTGGATAAGCAGTTATTTCTGCTAAGACCATCTGAAGTTGACCTGACAGGACTCACACCTTTCTACACGTCGGTGATTAATGCCTGGCAGACACTGAAGGTCACAAGGAATCAGGACTCTGGGCCAGGGATGTGGATCTATGAGGAACCACTGTTTCACAACAACTTCTTTAGAAACGCTACTTTTTCTTCTGCTACATTAAGAACAAAATTTGTTGAGGCCGGCATTACTAAACTGGGCCACCTCACCAAAACATCCCTGGAGACGCTCAGTGACATTACAAGCATCCAGTCTTACAGAGTGCTGAATAGGATTATGGAGGAAGTCTGGCAGTCCCTGTCTGAACCAATGAGAAGCTTTGCTAAGAATCACGCTGGCCAGTGGAGGGATGATGGTGTGTATATTTTTCCCTCTCTGAGTGTCTGTCCAGCTACTGAGGAGCAACAGGAGAAGAGTTGTTTTCTTCTCAGCATGAAAACACCAGAGCTGGGAATTTTCAGCTCCTGTGGGAGGAAGCAGCTGTACTACAAATGTGTGAAAGTGCTGAATTTTCACTCTCTGGCTGGAGTGAAGGAGTCAAAATGGTGTGAGATATTTGCCTCAGACGTTACCCCTAAAGGCAGGTGGAGGGTCCTGTATAAACCCCCTGTTGAGAAAAGGATGGCGGACCTTCAGTGGAGGATTATACATGGAGCAATAGCCACAAACAGACACAGAGCTCACCTGGATCCAGGCACTGGGGAGGGCTGTCCATTCTGCACTCACAGGGAAACATTAGATCACTTAGTGGTGGGTTGTCCTCGGCTAGTTGATCTTTTTAAAGTTTTGAAAGGATGGGTGGAAGCTTTGGGGGAGGTTTTCTCTCTTCCTCTGTTTGTTTTTGGACCCAGATACACAGTGAGGAGAAAACTGAAATTAGTTTTAATAAATTTTTTGTTTGGGGTGGCTAAACTAGCCATTTGGAGAACCAGGAAGAATCAGATGCTGGGTCAGGGTTGGACAGATGTGGTGCAGAGCCTGAAAGGTCTGGTTGCAGCTCGTCTGAGAGTGGAGCATGCTTTCTACAAACTGACTAATAATGTGGAGGCTTTTAGCGCTCTGTGGGGGACTAGACATGTTTTATGTTCAGTAGAGGAAGATGGCTCCCTGGTTCTTAATATTTAACGTTTGGGGTTTTTTTTGTGTGATAATGGTTGTTTTTTTATTGTGATGATGGAAACAGACTATGTTTTCCTGATGTAAAGTAAATAAACAACGTCAAACCTCTATCTATCTCTCTCTCTCTCTCTCTCTCTCTCTCTCTCTCTCTCTCTCTCTCTCTCTCTGTTTCTATATATATATATCAAGAGATAAGAAACACATTAAGTGGAGGGTTGCCCAGTGAAGGCCTAGGTATCATATGCACCACGCTCCCCTGCATGGTAAACAGGTATAACTTCTTTTAATCATAGTATTTAATTCAACTAAGCTTGCATGACAACACTTTGGTAGGTTCTGTAAATATGGTTCTGATTCCAGATTTGACCTTTCATTATAGCAGATAAAGGATGTGATAGTTGGTCCAAGCAGAAGCAAACTAGGTGAACAAAGTGATGCTTGCTCTTCTTTTGGAGTAAAAGGCACATTAGAGCCACTCTAATAAATTTTTTCTACCTGTTCTCATCCCCAGAATGAATTAAAAAGACTCACAGCATCTCTTAAAAAGGCAAATTATCAAACGTATACATTTCCAAAGTTTCTAGAGTAAATTTGAGAATATAAGCAAAATATAAACACCAATAAGTAAGCTATATTTACCAATGTGTGCATGCAGACATTATATCCTTTGCAATATTTATTGTGCATTAAAGTTAATCAGAGCAATCTTGTCTCACTTTTGTATTTATATATAAATTAGGTGTGTGCTCCTGAAGTTTGCATTTTCACTGTGAACTCTTTGTCAGGATCAGCAGGTGTGATGAACAATCACTGCAACCTTAGTAAATGTAATCTAATATTTAAAAATCTGTGGATTAGCAAAACGAATGGTTTCCTGTTTGCCTGAGCGGTTCTGTCAGCCGGCATCAACAGAACTCTGAAGCTCCATCTGCCAGGCCCTGAAATTGTTTCAGCACAACACTTTGTTTTCAAACACCAAGGGTTTAAATATCCAAGGTGTCCTCAAAAAGGACAGGGACACAACAAGCTACTGCTGACAGGAATTATTTAAGGTCATTCAGTCCCTGCTTTTATTTAGCTCAGAAAAATATGTAGAAAATGTTCACACTCCTGGCAGGTAAAGTAATCTTTCTTATTTGACCAAAAGTAAAATGAATCTAATCCATAAAGAGAGCTGACGATTAGGGTTTTGGTACGGAGGTCTTCCAACCACAGCTTTCAAACAGAAATCAACACAACATAAGAGGAAACAGGTAAAAAACAGCTCAGTGTTTGACAGAACCTTCAGCCCATTTGATCAACGTGAAACCACATTCAGACATCAGCAGATGTCTTAGATGGACGACCTTCAACTTTACTAAGAAGGTGTAAAAATACTGCAGTTAAAATGGAAGCAATGACCATATTAATTCAGTTGGGAAAATAACTGCGAAAATAGAAATTTATACTACAGTGTATTTACTTCTGATAAACCTAAATGATGCCATTATCAGGAAATAAGGAACGCTTATTATTAATGTGCATGCATAGGTTTTAAAGGTAGTTAAAAGTAGCTTGTATTTATCGTAACAAACAACAGATGGCAGCAGCTATCCTGCACACTCAGCAAGCTGTTAGAAACTGGATCCAGCTGGAGGACAGATGGTTAACAAGGCTTGCTGATGTTTCATATCTTCTCTCAGAGGGTGAAGACAGCTCGTCACATCGTGGATCCTAATCCCGGCTTCATGTCTCAGCTGCAGAGATACGAGGAGGAGCTGAAGAGGAGGAGAAGAGCGTCCTGATGCTGAAGTGTCCTCTTGTCTGCTCTGCTTCACACTCATCACTGGCTGTGCTTCAATCTAAGAAACTCAAACTTCACATTAGTTTAAGGTGCTCATATTGATGCAAACAGGAGAATCTTTCTAGAAAAAGTCTAAAAATAAAAGACCAACTTAGTCTGGGTAAGTCCGAGGATAAATACAGGAATTACCATAAACCACAAAGAAAGATACATTAAGCAGCAGCTTAAACAAAATAATAATAACAATAACACAAACACATAAAAAACATTATTTATATTGAATAATGGTCATATGCTGACATGTGAAGAACATGATTAGAAGTAGGTTTTTAAATTGTTTGTAGTTAATCTCTTAAAACACTAGGAAATAAATCAATTAGCAGGTAAAACTGTGTAGAGAACATACAAGTAAAACAAAGTCAGTTTGAAAGGGTTTAATAATTTATTAATTTAATCAGAAAAGACATAAATAAACCAGTCAGAGGATAAAAAACCCTCCTCTAAAGAACCAGTTACCTCAAATATATAACAAATTGTTCTTATGGTGCTTGTATTTCATAGAAATATAGTTTTTAGAACCAATGTTTTCTATTTATTTTAGTAATACTGTGTTGTTAAGTATTCTAGTATTTTTTACTGTATTCTAGTATTTTTTAATGTTGAATTATAATTGCATTTATTTTTCTCACTACTCACGAACACAAGGAATAAGAATATAACAGAAAATTAAACAAAATAACCCACTGATTGAATTTTGAGAAGAAAATCATGAATAATGAACAAAATTTCATTCCAAAGTATTTTATGTGGGCTTTATGGTAAACACACAAAAGAAACTTGCTCTTTCTTTAGATATGTGTAAAACTGAAAGTCATATATATATACATTACATATATATGTTTTAATAACAAAATGCTCATAATATCATCATCAATACTGCTTTTACAATTATTATTGTAATATAAATATATATACATATATATATATATATATATATATATATATATATATAAATATATATATATATATATATATATATATATATATATATACATATATATATATATATATACATATATATATACATATATATATATATATATATATATATATATATATATATATAATTATGTATTTCAGATGGATTGTGTATGATTGTGAAGAAGTTCTAGTATTCAAGAAGTTCTACCTGTGAGTCGATCAGCTTTAATTTAATACATTTTTAAAAATCATCTAAAATTGATGCCATGTGATAAACGCACAGATGGCCTCCATTTTTTAACATGTTTTCAATCTTCGTTTTATTTTCTGTCAAATTCCCCAAACATCAGTGAAATATTTCCTACTTTGTATCTTATAAGAAGCTGCTAATTTTTCCAGGTAATATCATTTCAAATAACAAAACAAACAAACAAAAAAAAAAAAACGAACCAGAACTTTAATTTGTACTGTGTAAATTATTACAACACAATTCTATTTCTATTAATTTTCTTTTTTTTTATTCCTTCCCTAAACGTTTATTGGAATAATGTGGAAGGAAATGCTGAGTTGCAGTTTCTATGTCAACAGTAGATGTGTAAACCTTCCAGTTTGTGTAAAAATGATGGTGAATAGGCCTTGGGATCCGCGTTGCATTGTGGGACATGGCAGCCATGTTGATGGCTACACGAACGTAAACGTAGCTCTGATACAACATTGTTGTTCAACAAAGAGACGTAGAAGTAGAGAGATTTACCGGGACACATTAAATAGAGAATTATTAATTATTCCGTAAAAATTCAAAAAATATCTAGTGGACTTGGTTTCCAAGATTTGAAGACGTTTCGCCGCCTCTCCAGGAAGCTTTCTCAATTCAAATGTCTGGATCCGCAGTGAGTTTGAATCTTGTATAGACAAAGCCTTGTATCGCTTGGAAACATGCAAATGGTAACCGATGAATGGGTCATTTGGTTCCATCGTTAGCCAGTGATAGGGCAGAAGGGAAGAAGAGATTCTTAGGAATTCAATTCAATTCAATTCAGTTTATTTATATAGCGCCAAATTCACAACACATGTCATCTCAAGGCACTTTACAGTTCAACCAGATCATACAGTCAAATTGATACAAAGTTTTCTATCTAAGGAAAACCAGTTGATTGCATTGACTCATTGACTCAAATACAATCCCCCACACTAAGCATGCTTGTAGCGACAGTGGAGAGGAAAAACTCCCTTTTAACAGGAAGAAACCTCCAGCAGAACCAGGCTCAGTGTGAGCGGCCATCTGCCGAGGCCGACTGGGGTTCAAGGAGACAGAAGCAGAGATACAAAAAGCAGCTGTAAAAGGCGGCCCAGTCCAGGAAACACACAGCCAGGCAGACGAGCTCCAAGGCAGCTCCCATGCCAGAGGACGAAGAGAGCACATCCACTCAGTCACGGTCAGAGAAACAGGACCACACTGGAAAACAGGCCGATCTCCAACATCTATTAACAAGGGTGTTGATAGAAGCAGCACAGCTGATGTTTTTTTCCAGGATGACGTCACAGCCAAACAGGAACAGACGAGGCAAAGCTACTCTGAGGAAAAGCAGAGAGAGCAGAAGGTTAGAGATTGAACTAACAGATTCTGTAGAATAGGAGAACAGAGAGAGAATGAAGCAGAATGATGAAATGGGGGTCCCTATGTCCTCCAAAAGTCTAAGCCTATAGCAGCATAACTATAGAGATAGCTCAGGATAACCTGAGCCACCCTAACTATAAGCTTTATGAAAAATGAAAGTTTTAAGCCTAGCCTTAAAAGTAGACAGGGTGTCTGCCTCACGGACTAAAACTGGTAGTTGGTTCCACAGGAGAGGAGCCTGATAACTAAAAGATCTGCCTCCCATTCTACTTTTAGAAATTCTAGGAACCACTAGTAAACCTGCAGATTGAGAGCGAAGTGCTCTGTTAGGAACATAAGGAACAATCAGATCTCTGATATAAGATGGAGCTTGGCCATTTAAGGCTTTATATGTGAGAAGGAGGATTTTAAATTCTATTCTTGATTTAACAGGAAGCCAATGAAGAGAAGCCAGGATAGGAGAGATATGATCTCTCTTTTTCATTTTCATTAGAACTCTGGCTGCAGCATTTTGGATCAGCTGAAGGCTTTTAACTACAGTTTGTGGACTTCCTGATAGTAAAGAATTACAATAGTCCAGCCTTGAAGTAACAAATGCATGGACTAGTTTCTCAGCATCACCCCTGGACAGGATATTTCTAATTTTTGCAATGTTCCTCAGATGAAAGAAGGAAATTCTAGAAACCTCTTTGATATGGGATTTAAATGACAGGTCCTGATCAAAAATAACACCAAGATTTTTTACTTTATTATCTGAAATCAGTTTAATCCCATCCAAATGAAGTGACTGGCTAATCAGTTTCTTTTTCAGAGACTCTGGTCCAAAGACTATAACTTCTGTTTTGTCTGCATTCAGAAGCAGAAAGTTAAGAGTCATCCAGGTTTTTATGTCTTCAAGACATGCCTGTAATCTATGTAATGGGTTAGCTTCATCTGGATTTATAGACAGATATAGCTGGGTATCATCAGCATAACAGTGGAAATTAATCCCATGCTGTCTAATAATTCTACCAATTGGGAGCATGTATAAAGTAAAGAGAATTGGTCCTAGCACTGATCCCTGTGGTACTCCACAGGTAACCTTTGAGCGTGTTGAAGATCTATCATTAACATGAACAAACTGAATTCGATCAGATAGATAAGATTTAAACCAGTCTAGTGCTGTTCCTTTAATTCCAACAAAATATTCAAGTCTTTCTAAAAGAATATTATGGTCAACTGTATCAAATGCAGCACTAAGATCCAACAGGACGAGCACAGATACAAGTCCATTATCTGAGGCCATGAGAATATCATTAGTGACTTTCACCAGAGCTGTTTCAGTGCTATGATGAGCTCTAAAGCCAGACTGAAACTCTTCAAAAAGTTCATTATGGTGGAAGTGATCGCAAACTTGTTTGGCAACTACTTTCTCAAGAATTTTGGATAAGAAAGGAAGATTGGATATAGGTCTATAATTGAATGCGCACAAAAAGCTGCTTAGTGAGAGGATTAGACAGACTCACTTCACAATTGAAGCTCTCTCGCGCAAAATAGATCAGACAAGGCAGAAGCTATCCAAACTTCTCCCCAAAACCTTGTTTAAAGAAGTTGCCATGTTTGTCAATAAAGTCAAGCTTTCACAACATCAAAAAACAAAAGAAAGACAAAAAGCCAAATTCAAAAGATTACAACAGAAAGCAGCATTTAAACAAGAGAGCAACATGACTCAGGAGGAAAACATCAACATCAAGCTTGAAGACAAGTGGGTCAAAAATCTATCTAGCAGACCAATGACAAAACCAGAGATGGATGTACTGAGTAAAGGCCTGAATTTTGCCATTTCTCCACAAGAAGTACCCATTGTGGAACTGATCATATAAGCATGGAATTTCCTCCCCTGGATATAATCTGAGATAGAGTGTGCTGTTAATTACCTTGTCGTTTGAAATAGTCTATTATTTTCTTTTTTTTGTAGCCGCTGGTTGGATCTCTTTTCAAGGATTCATACGTATTAGTGTCGTTTAGTAGAGGGATAATTTTGTCCTGGTAGTCTGTGGTGTTGAGGACTACGGTGCGTCTTCCTTTGTCTGCTGGTAATATGGTGATGCTTTGGTCCTGGCTCAGGGATGTTATGGCTTTCATTTCCTGGGGTGTGAGGTTGGAAGGAGGTGGTTTGGCGCTGGACAGGGTAGCTGTTACCTTCATTCTGAGTTGCTCTGCCTCCGTTTCAGCCAGGTTGTTGTTCCTGATGGCCGATTCAGTGGCAGTGATCAGTTCCACAATGGGTCCTTCCCAGGGCCGTCCTGGCCCGGTTCCAGAAGGTCCGGCAGCGGCGGATGTGCTGTTGTACGGAGGGAACAGCGATGTCTGCCTCTTCTGAGGGAAACAGGGGTGGCTGGTATACAAGGGAGATCTCGAAGGAAGATAGACCTGTAGCTGCAGAGACATTAGAATTATGGGCGTATTCCACCCAGCTCAAAAGTTGACTCCAGTTCAAAGGCTCTGATTCAGAAAGACATCTGAGGGTGGTTTCTAGCTCCTGATTCAGTCTTTCCACCTGTCCATTGGATTGAACCGAAAGTGAGAGAAACCTTGGACCCAAGCACAGAGCAAAATCCCCTCCACACCTGGGAGATGAACTGCGGGCCGCGGTCAGACAGAATGTCCTGAGGAATCCCATGAAGGCTGAAGACATGTTCTACAAGAAGCTATGCAGTCTGCATGGCAGTTGGTAGTTTTCTCAATGGCACGAGATGACAGGCCTTGGAGAAACGATCTATAATTGTGAGGATGGTATTCATACCCTTGGATGTGGGGAGTCCAGTTACAAAATCGATAGCGATGTGAGACCAGGGTAGCTTGGGGATTGGTAACGGTTGAAGTAGACCAGAAGGTGGTTGATGAGAGGGCTTGTTGCATGCACAGGTGGGACAGGCTAGAACGAACTCCTTGACATCCTTCAACAAGGAGGGCTACCAAAAATGACGACTTATTTGGGCAACCGTTCTGCTAATCCCTGGATGAGCAGAGAACTTGGAAGAATGCATACAGTTAATAACTCAGGCTTGTAAGGAGGTAGGTACATACACACGGTTGGGTGGCCCAGTGTCAGGATCTGGTTCAGTTTGTTGGGCCTGTTTGATAAAATCCTCAATCTCCCAGGTTACCGCAGCGACACAGTAGCTAGGAGGCAGGATGGGAGCAGCCGACTCTTCAGATTCGTCCTGGGGAAAACTGCCTAGAAAGGGCCTCCGGTTTGACGTTCCGAGAGCCAGGGCGAAAAGAGATTGAGAGGTTGAACCGGGAGAAGAATAAAGACCAACGAGACTGACAGGGGTTGAGTCTTTTAGCAGATTGTATGTAGGAGAGATTTTTGTGGTCCGTCAAAACCTAAACTGGATGTGCAGCTCCCTCAAGCCAGTGTCTCCACTCTTCCAGAGCCAATTTAATGGCTAGAAGTTTCTCGATCACCCACATCATAATTTCTTTCCACTGGAGTGAGCCTGCGAGAGAAAAAGACACATGGGTGTAGCTTGTTATCAGTACCGGAAACTTGGGAGAGAACAGCTCCAACTCCAGAACCTGAGGCATCCACCTCCACCACAAACTGTTTGAAGAGATCTGGCTGAGTGAGAACTGGAGCATTAGCAAAGAGTCTCTTAAGGTGGGAGAAGGCTACTTCAGCCTCAGGGGACCATACAAAGGGAACCTTGGAGGAAGTCAGAGCAGTCAGAGGAAGAGCTGTTTGACTGTAGTTGCGGATAAACCTTCTGTAGAAGTTGGCGAATCTCTCAGAACATCGTTGACCAAAGCCTGGAAACAGGCGGGAGCATTAGTTAATCCGAAAGGCATTACCAGGTACTCAAAGTGTCCAATGGGAGTTTTGAAGGCGGTTTTCCATTCGTCTCCCTCCCTGACGCGGAGAAGGTGGTAAGCGTAAAGATCCAGCTTAGTGAAAGCCGTAGCTTCTTGGACGGGTTCAAAAACTGAAGACAACAAAGGCAAAGGATACTTGTTTTTTACAGTTATTTGGTTCAAACCTCTGTAATCTATACAGGGTCGCAGGGATCCGTCCTTCTTTCCCACGAAGAGACCTGCTTCGAGGGGAGAAGATGAGGGACGGATTATGCCAGTAGCAAGGGAATCTTTTATGTACTTCTCCATGGCCTCCCTCTCAGGCTTGGAGATGTTCAAAAGGTGGCTGCTGGGCAGAGGAGCTCCAGGAAGTAGATAATAGCACAGTCGTATGGTCTGTGGGGAGGCAGAGAACAGGCTTTGGATTTACTGAATACCTGGGAGAGGTCGTGGTAGTCAGCAGGTATGGAAGAAACATCAATGGTGTCTGACTCAAGGGGTTCCTGAACCAGGAAACCTGGGGGAACAGCAGATCTGAGACAGTGCGAGTGACAATCAACAGACCATGACTCCACATGTCTGTTGGTCTAGTTAATTGAGGGATTGTGAGCCTGGAGCCATTCAAATCCCAAGGTTAAGGCAGAGTTAGCTGTAGGGAACACAAAGAGGGAGATGTTCTCAATGTGGTTACCAGAAACTGTTACCTGCAGAGGTGTTGCCTGATGGGTTATTTGGGGCAGATCTCTGCCTTCCAAGGCAAAAACACGAAGAGGACTCTGTAGAGGAATAAGCTCTATTCCCATCTGTTGAGCGAAAGTTGAGTCAATTGGATTCATCACAGCCAGAATCAATAAAGACCGATAAAGAGACGGATCTATTATTTAGCTGTAATGATGCAGGAAGGAGAAGACGAGGTGAGGAGGGAGAAATCTTCTGGTCCGCCAATAGTCCTCTCTCTACTGGTGGACCCTGGCTTTTCCCAACAGAGGGCAAGAGGCTACGAAATGGCCCGCCTCACCAAAATATAAGCAGAGTTTGGATAGCATTCTGTGTTGCTTCTGCTCAGGGCTTAAACGAAGGCCACCTATCTGCATGGGTTCAGGTGCAGTAGAACTAGCAGGCAGTCTGACAAGAAAATTGTTTACTGGAGACTGGGTAGGAGCCATCTTGCTACTCCTCTCCTTAGCACAGGCTCGAATCGATTATCCAAATGAATAGAGAGATTAATTAAATCCTCGAGAGACTCGGGCTCGTCTAAGAGGGCTAATTCATCCTTGATAGATTCACAAAATGCCTGAGAAAAAAAACCTTTTATGGCTGCTTCATTCCAGCCTGTAGCGGCTGCCATAATTTGGAAATCTAAAGCAAATTCAGAAACTGTTTTCTGTCCTTGTTTAAGCTTCAAAAATTCTCGAGAGATGAGGGTTTTGTCAGTCCCATGGTTGAAAGTTAGCTTAAACTCTTTGAGAAACTGATCAAAAGTGCATTTATGATTGGATGAGGAGGAAAATCTTACCTCAGCCCAATCCAAGGCTCGGTCTGTGAGATGAGAAATAATATATGATATTTTAGATAAATCCTGGAGGAACTTACTTGGACCGTGATTGAATTGGATGGTACATTGCATTAGAAATCCACGAAACTTCTTGGGATCCCCATCGAACCTGGGGGGATTAGCCAGTTGACACTCTGTATGAGGAGGAGGACAAATTAACAACCTGGTTAGCTTGCTGCGGGGCTAGCTCTCTGGCAGGGCCCAAAGCCTGGAGGGAAAAAGGTACAGCCTCAGTTAGCACTGTAACTCGGCGGTTTAAATCAGACTGTTGATTACTCAGATCGAGGAAAAAACTGTGGTGTTTGTCTGAATGGCTTCTGCAGGGTCAGCGGTTTGGCCAGCGTGTTCTGTCATGATTTTTCTAAGGCTCGGACCCACATGCAGTGAAGTCAAACTGAGAGACACAGTAATAAAGTTCAACGGGTTTTATTGAAATAATTTTGAGTTCAGTGCAGAGTTCCTCCAAACTCTGCTCAGCCGGAAACTGGAAGAAGAGGGGAAGACAGACTGTTAGATTGAAGCTCAGTGGGAAAATCGAGTTGTTAATCTTGAAGGAGAGGATTAGTTGCCACTCACGTTTCCAGAGAAGAAGAGACACTTAGACTCCAGTCTGTGTGTTGGTCTTCCAGAGCTTGTTTGATTCGGTGGAGGGCGGAACAGGGTTTACCCAGAACTCGGATGGAGTGGAATGATGCAGCCGCTGGTTGCAACTCAGTTTTCCTGTGGTACTTGAACGGGTCGTGGTGAAGATGATTTCCTTACTCAGAGAGTTATTTCAGCGTTCTCAATCATGACTGGATCCAAACCTCCTGTTTGGAATCCGTCGCTCAGTATAAGACTCAGTTGATCCCACTTGGGAGAAGGCGTTCCGGAAAGGTCCAGTTTGCAGGAAGGCTTCCTGCCGAAAGGCAAAAACAAAAACAAAGTTTAGTCTCAAGGAAAAACAAGCGCTCAGTAAAAACTCAATGTGATCTCAGCTTGGCTAGAGAACTATTGCTCTGAATGCAAAAACTCTGATTGACTCAGAATAACAAGGCTTGGCTAGAGTACCCCAAACTGGCAAACACTCTGGCATCGAAGTAGTGGCAACAAGCAGCTTAAGAGCAGTCTGGTGATGAAGCAACAGCTTGCAGGTGTGTGAGGAGGAGAACCGGAGCCAGGCGCCTCCTGGTGGTGGAAGGGAGAAACACAAAAGACAAGACAAACAGACGAACACAAAAACTGGGATCCTGCCAATTACGTCATGACGCCCAAGCCTTATAGGACTAGATAAAAAAAAAATATAAAAAATTAAACATGGTAGAAAAAATGAAAAAGATAAACAGTTTTTGTGGATAACTTTAGTGCAGATAAAAAAACAAACAAATTTGGTGTTTATAAAAAAATTTAATCATAGCATCATTTTTGACTAAAGCAAAGTTGGACTTTTTTCATCAGCTTTCAGAGAAGTCACAAAAACAGTTGATCAGTGCTTTATCAGTTAAACATAAATTCATAAACACAGCCTGAAACTTCTCTACATATTTCATTTCACACATTAAGTCAAAGCACAGCTTTAAAAGCTGACACATGTTGATGAAAGAGCATCAGCTTCTCGTTCGTTGGCTTGGCACACTGCTTTGGTCTTAATTTATGATAAAACCTTAGGTTGGCAGAAGCACATGTGTTAAAAACCATAAAGGACACCAAATTGTAAACATATAAAGATGTGAAAAGCTGCAAAAGCTGGTGTCAGAAGAAATTTTGACTATGAATTGTGATCCCGGCCACGAATAAGCTCAGTAAGTTCCTATTTGTTGAATCCAAAGTAGCTATAGATGATGATAGTATGTGATGAATCTCAGGTGTTTCTTTATTCAGCTTCAATGTAAAGCAATAAATGTATCTACTGTCCTCTGTGTTCAGTTTAAACAGATTCGCCTTAATTTTATTTAACACTTGAATGAGAAACTGTCCATATGTATTTAAATGGATGAAATGATAAAAAGAGTAAAATAGATTATATGTTAACATTACAAGCTGATGCCTGTTTGCTTGTTTCAATGAAAAACTGTTATTTCTGTCCTTACCAAACCTACTTATAGTTAATTCATTGCTACTGTTTATTGTCAAAGCTTTAGTCCAATAAATCATTACTTGATTTATTACTTTTTTTTTTTGTTCTGTTTTTTTTTTTGTGGTAAACAGGAAGCTTTAAATCTCATAGCTTTGTCATCAGGGATGTGAGACAATGTAAACCATCATGGGGCAAAAAAAACCCTTCTTGTTGAAGTTACTTATCTATCCAAATTATTATGAAAACATCCGTTTTACTAAAGTGTTCTTTGAAAAACGTTTTGCTGTCTTTATAAGGATTATTAGTAGATTCAGTTTAGTTGGTAATATTGTATAAATATATCACAGAGTAAATGTCAGAGACTTAGAAGCCACTCTGCCATCTACAGTATTGTAAAGTGTTAAAACACAACTGCTAGGAGTTGAACCTGCAACCATTTTTCCTGAAAAGTCGAAGTGTAGCAAATGATGGTTAAATGTTGGTTTGGAGATGCAGCATTTTTAGTAGCATGAAATTCTTTAAACAGGCATTTGACAAACCAGCATAATTTTCTGTTTATGTAGACCAGGGGTAACCAATTAAAAATCAGTGGGGTCCCAATAAATAAAATGAACAATAATTAAAGGTCCGGAGACATTTTTAATTATAATCTGTTACTTTAAACAGAATTTAACCCTGAAATAAAACGCAGGTGTTGTTGCATCCATGTTATACATTGCATTTTTAAATAAATATAATTAGTAAAATGTTTTTCCATTTTAAAATCTAATTTGTTTTGTAAGTAGAGAACAAAAATCTTTAAGTTTGGTATATAGACAATTTCCTGACTCACTTTTTTATTAAACACCTGAACAGACTGTTTTGTTTTTCTTTTTTATGGCTTAGTGAGAGCAGTGGGCTTTATGCTGCCCTTCAAGGCTTTAAACCTGGATTTGAAAGCCATTCTCAAGCACCTATCTAGGTGCTCTTTTTGAGCTGGATCGATATTTATTTTTTAAAATGTTCATGGTGTCACTGCTCAATAGGTAGCACTGCTGCCTTGCAGCAACAATGCTTTGGGTTTGATTCCTGGCCCAGGGTCTTTCTGCATGAAGTTTGCATGTTCTCCCTGAGCATGTGTTGATTCTCTCAGGGTACTCCAGCTTCCTCCCACAGTCCAAAAAACATCACTGTTAGGTTAATTGGGTCCTCTAAATTCTCCTTAGGTGTGAGTGTGTGCATGAATGGTTGTATGTCTATTTTTGTCTCTGTGTCGCTGTGGGAGCCATTTGTCCTTTCCTGTGTTTACCAGGGGGCGTATTTCATATTTTGAGTTCTGATTGTCTGATGTGGGATGGGGTTATTTAAGATCAACCATGATTCTGTTCTGGTGTTGTTAACGAGAAAAGGCAACAATGTTCTACTGTGTTCGAATGTATGTATTTATGGAAAGGCAATTAGTAAAACTATGGACATTGTTTTGATAATAAATTACTTTATCATAAGTCAAAGTAAAGATCGACATGATAATTTAAATTGAGCGCACGTAAAACCAACGCCAAAATAGCAACCAGTAGCCTAAAATATAGGATTTTTGTCTCGATAGTTGGCCTGCGATGGACTGGCGACCTGTCCAGGGTGTACCCCCGTGTCGCCCGTAGACAGCTGGAAAAACACACCAGCACCCCTCCCGACCCCGCTTGGGATAAGTCCACACTTTCTCTGCTCTCTTTTTCTCATTGTCTTCTCCCTCTTTCCCATCGCCCGGCTTGCCACAGGTTTGCCAGCTGTGTCTAAAAGTAGCTAGCAGCAGCAACCCAGACTGACAGCTCATTGGCTAATTTGGATCACGTGCAGCCTGGTGTCGGACACTCCAGAGGCCTTTACCATATAAACAGGAGAAGCGGCACAAGTGAAGTTAGACACTGCCGTCGGACAACATGCAGTAATTTATAAATCAGGTTGGGTCCAGATTAGCCAGCAGTTAGGTCCGGATCCGGACCTAATCTGTGAACTCTAGTGTAGACTGTAGCCCAATAGGATGACCATGATGGCGCAATTGACCATGTAAAACAACATGTTTGGATGTATCCGAAGAGTCAGAAGTTCTGGTTAGGGCTGAAACTATTTAATCATGATTAAATTGTTTTAGTAAACAGATTGTAAACAGACAAACTCAAGCTTCTTTAGAGTTAAGAGGTTTATTAAACAAAGTTTTGAAAAATCTTTGATGCATTGAGTTTGCCCTCTGTGTCTGATTGCACAGATAAAATGATTTGTTTAAGCTTTAGATGTTTCTGTGTTATTGAGGATGATGACGTCTGTCCCATTCTTCTTGTACTTGGCTGATCCACTCATTGTAGTTGGACACCTTGGTGTAGATGCCCAACTTATCTACCATGCCACAGCCCTCGCCCCATGACACCAGGCCAATCAGGAACCAGGTGTCCCGGTACAGAGTGACCATCGGCCCACCACTGTCTCCCTCGCAAGCATCAATTCTCTCACCCAGAATTCCGGCGCAAAGGACATTGTTGGTGAGGTCATGGGGAAACATCTGCTGCCTGCAGAAGCTGTGATTAACCAGTGGGACTTTTATGAAGTTCAGTGCTGAGCTAAGCTTCCCGGTGTCATCTTTGCCCCAGCCTGTAACCACAGTGGTGGTGCCATTAAGGTGCAGCACCTTCTCCGCCAAGGAGCGTCCTGGTAAGCAGATCGGGACAATGTATTTAGAAAGAGGAGCAGGGGACTGCAGACGCAGCAGGGCGATGTCGTTGTCCTCCGTCATGCTGTTGTATTTAGGGTGTTTGAAGGTCTTGGTGACTCTAAGAAGCACCTCTGTGCCTTCATTCCTGAATCTTTCATAGTCACCTGGGAAAAATAAAATTTGATGATCAATAAAGGGACCAGTTACAAACATTCTTGTCACATTGTAACATTTCTTTTTTAATGGCTATTAAAACATAAATCCTTAGAAAAAACAATACTATGCCTACTTAAACCTGGTAGCTACAGATTCCTGGACATGCGTAAAAATCCTCTCCCACCGTGTTTACTACGCCTTGCTGCATTAGAATAAACACAACTCAAGTGATGCTGCAATGACCAGTGGCAATTAGACCAGTGGCATCAATGAATTTGGTTTACAGTTATCTGCCCACCGAATGCACTTAATGCATCAACACCTTTGTTTTTAGATGTTTGAGATTGGCCTGTTTTTCAGTGTAGTCCTGTTTCTCTGACTATTACTGGCTGGATGTGCTCTCTTCATACCCCGACATGGTAGCTGGCACGGAGCTCGTATGCCTGGCTGTGTGTTTCCTCGATGGGGCCACCTTTACAGTTGCCTGTTGTATCTTTGCTTCTGTCTCCTTGAACCCAAGTCGACCTCGGCAGATGGCCGCTCACTCTGAGCTTGGTTCTGCTGGAGGTTTCTTCCTGTTAAAAGGAAGTTTTTCTTCTCCACTGTCGCTACAAGCATGCTTAGTGTGAGGGGATGCCTTCGAGTGAATGAGTCAATGCAATCAACTGGTTTTCCTTAGATAGAAAACTTTTAATCAATTTGACTGTATAATCTGGTGAACTGTAAAGTGCCTTGAGATTGCATGTTGGATATTGGCGCTATATAAATAAACTAAATTGAACTGAATTGAATAGCAAATCTTTGAAATGCTACATGACATAGCAGAACCATTTGCATGAGTGCATAAAGATGCATGTTTACTTTAAGAACTTTTTCTTACTTTGAAAAATATCCTTCCCAAGATAGCAAAATGTGTTACTGCAGCTTAAAGGGATAGTTCGGTATTTTTGACATGAATCTGTATGGCATCCCCATCACCAGCGGCATGCAATCACACTGACTTACCCCTGGCAGCGTCCTGTGAGCAGAGTTATCGTCCAGTTTTGGTCAAGCCGAAAGTAGTCCTGCAGGTTTTTAGGAACAGCGAAATAAAACTTTTCTCTTCCCAAAACATTATGTGTTCAAAAGAGTGATATTTTCGCATCCCAAAAACATTGTAGTGGAAAAAGTCACACGTCGTTATCAATTGGTCCTATTTTCTCTCTGTTCGTATCAGTGCGCGCCGTCATTCAGACAGCGAGCCCAACAACAGCCATGTCTCCCTCCGCCGCGGAGGGAGACATGGGATGGGATGCGAAAATATCACTCTTTTGAACACATAATGTTTTGGGAAGAGAAAAGTTTTATTTCGCTGTTCCTAAAAACCTGCAGGACTACTTTCGGCTTGACCAAAACTGGACGATAACTCTGCTCACAGGACGCTGCCAGGGGTAAGTCAGTGTGATTGCATGCCGCTGGTGATGGGGATGCCATACAGATTCATGTCAAAAATACCGAACTATCCCTTTAATATTTTCAGGGTATGTTGCATGACTCTCCAAAGCTGATGTAAGGATGAGCATGAAAGATGCAGCGATAAAATAGAAAACCTAATGGACTGTTCATCATGATGGATTTTTAAAAGCTGTTTTGTTTCCTGCTTGTTTCTCTGTCATTATTTCATTTCTGGTCTGTAAATGGATGAGACTGATGAGTTTTTAGTTTCCTATATGCTTGCAGCTGAAGAACTCACCAAGCCGTACGCTGAACTTGAAGGTGTTTTGAAGGCAGTGGGCAGCCGTCAGCACCCAATTTTCATCAATTAGGACTCCTCCACAGTGAAAAATCCCTTTCTCGTTCAATAGAAGCACCTAAATGATTGAATATTAAGAAAGCCTGCCTGAAAACAAACTGCTAAGATTTTACTCACATATTCAGTTCACATTTCTGAGATTTAGTGTTTCTTTTGAACAAAATTTTAACCTTAATGATTCATTTCAGTTGGGCATATTTTTTTTTTCAATGGTGATTAACTTTAGGTGATGCACTACATGCCTCCAGTATCTCTTTATAACCACAATATATCCTATTGGTTGTTTTTCCTTAGCTTGTCTACATTTTTTTCCTAATAATTTACTAAACTGTATCATAGGTTTATCTGATTCAGGTTCATCATGCAGCTCTGTCTCTATTGGCGTCTTCAAGTGCAAGAAAACTTTACTCAGCCAAACGCTTGTACTCTAACTCTGTCCTAGTGATGGTTAAATCGTTCTATATTTAAAACTTTAGCTTTAGACATTTAACAAATGAGAAGGGAGAAGCTCAGTCACAAGATTCTTTGGAATCTTGTTGGAAAAGATAAGGAAACTTTACCAAACCATAAAAACCTGAGGCAGAGCTGTCAAATCGTTTAATTTTCATAAAGAGTTAAATAGTTAAATGTATTTGTCTGATAGGTTAGCTACCTGCCAAGGGCTCTCCCCTTTTTTGCCCACTTCCCCTCCGAGCGTCCATGGCAGCAGACCCTCCACAGGCTCACTGTACTCCGACCTGTGGATCAGAATCTGACCACAAGATGAAGTACCTGCAGGATTAAACGTTTTAACAGATATTTAGGTTGGTTACTTCCAGCGGTGTCAAGTAAGGAAGTACAAATACTCTGTACTCTACTTAAGTACACTTTTTAGGTATCTATACTTTACTCCATTACTTATTTTTCTTCCTACTTCTGACTTCTACTCATTACATTTTCATTTAAGTATCTGTACTTTCTATTCCTTACATTTTTAAAACAAACGCTACTCGTTACTATTTGGTTTAATGTTTATAAATATTTATTTCACCTCTTTCTGTTGGGATCCTGAGGCTTGCCCACCAGAGGGCGCCGAGGAGCCTCTTCTGTTATATGTTTTCTGTTAGGGACTGGGGTTACTGTTGGGATCTGGAGATCTACCATCTGTCTCCAGCAGAGAGCGCTGTGGGTCTCCTGGGCTGGAGCCTCTAGCACACCTGAAGCTCATCAACCCATCAGGAGACCTTTCTACATAAGCAGTAGTCAGACCTTCCTTCGACGGTCTGACTGCAGTGTTGACCAAGTTTGGTTAGCAAACCTGAGCTTCTGTTAATTTTAGAGAATCTTAGTTGGCTCTAGAGAGAAACTAGATTCTAACCTGCCTCTGTCTTCTTTGCTCACAGAAAACCCGACTGAAGTCTGAAGCTCTGGATGAGCTTTGCCTGGAAGCCTGCCTGCGTGCCCAAGGGAGCCAAACCTGAAGATATCAGTCTGGATTCCTCCAACAGCTCTGAAGGAAGAGCTAGGAAACCAAGTCAAGGTCAGAAACTCGCAAGTCAGAAGCTAGACGCTGCTGCTGCTGAGCTCCCTGCTGAATTTACAGTCTCTGGACCCAACCGGTCCCCCCCCCCCCCCACTCAAAGGATCTGTCAGAACCTCTTCAAGATATCAGTGATGGTCAGAAACTCACAAGTCTGAAGCTAGACTCTGCTGCTGCTGAGCTCCCTGCTGAATCTACAGTCTCTGGACCCAACCGGTTCCCCACCTCTCAAAGGACCTGTCAAAACCTCTTCAAGGTATATTCTGAATTAACACATTCGACAAGCAATCTAAACTGCCTGGCTAATCAAACTATCCTTCTCTGCAGAAATCAGTGATTCCAGTCCCGGACCTGTACCAGAACCAGTTCATTATTACTCTGTGTGTTCCTCAATAAACTCTGTTAAACTTTTACTCAGCTTCCTCTGGTGTTCTGCAATTGGGTTAAGTCTCTTAAGCCAATCATGACACTTGTGAGCCATCCAATGCAGATCATTGGCACCATCCACATCTAGTGAAAATTAGTGGAATTGGATGGGTCATTTAATGCAAACACTCATTGGTTAGCTATTCGTCAAATTTGTGCTGACGCCAAAGGAAATCATCAGAAGCAAGCAGGTGTTCTTCAACCTGCATTTATTATCTATGCCATGCTACAATGTCGGATTCAGAAAAAAATGTCTGAATGTCTGAAAGTTCGGACACAGGCGAGAACGTATCTTGAGATGGAGACCAACAAGACCTCCCTCATCCTTTACCAGAGTGTTTTTAAACTGCAGTATCTATACTTCTACTTAAATAACAAATGTGTGTACTTTTGACACCACTGGTTACTTCCTCTTTAAAAAAAGGAAACACCAGTTGATTAAACCTGTATTCTAAAAGCTCTAACGATTAGATTTGTTCAACAAGATCTCCATTAAAGTCCCTCATTCCAGTTGTAGTTAAAGTTGGAATTTTCAAAATTTCTAGTTGACAAAAATCTACTTTAATTCCCCTAAAATTACAATTCTGACTAAAAAAAATATTTTTCACCAACCCTGACCTTTTTTATTTCCACTTCTGTCCGCCTGGAACACCCTAAATTATCCAAACTCATGTTATTGTTTACCATCTATGCACTAACAGGGTAACCTGATAAAAGCCAGATGCGTGTCTAGCTCTGCCTAGCTCCACTCACATACGTCTGGGACACCGCGTTAGGAATTGCCTTTACTGAAGGCTGGGCCTTATCAAAACTCCTTGCATATGATTGGATAAGCCAGTTGTCCGTCATCTTTATCGCCATGCTATTTCAACCACTCACACCGAAGCTAACCCGTGACGCTTCACCTTCAAAGCCGTTCTCTGATGTTCTTTTAATGAAACAATATCAGATAGATTGGAAAACACAGAAATAGCAGCATCAATGCTTACGCTTGCTTCCTCGATGTGAGCCGCCATTGTTGTTGGAATCTCACGGTCGCTTCTCCACTACGTCACATCCAGGAAACACCCGCCCTGCGTCCTGATTGGCCAGACCATAAATTTGGTTGGGGAAATCGCTTTCAATGAGCGGTGTCCCAGATGTATGTGAGTGGAGCTAGGCGGAGCTAGACATGCATCTGGCTGTTGTCAGGTTACTAACAGGGTGCTCCAGTATATAAACTATATATATATATATCATCTCATATCTTTGAGTATTAGGCAGATCCCACTGGTTCCCCAGTTTGTCATTAAAAAAAGGTTATGATGGGTGTGACATTATAGTGACTTAATATTCTTAACTTCAAAGTCAAAATCACAACAATAACAGCTAAGTTTAGCCTAGCACTGCTTAAGCCATGCTGAGGATATTTCTTTTTGCCAATGTCAGTGTTTCTCTACCTACTGCTACAGATGATTTATAGCAGCATTTTTAAATTAGACACCAGGGACTTTGAAGGACATGACAGTTTTCTAAATTCTTGGATAGACAGACAAGCATTGGTTTAAAAATTTTTGGGGAAAAGCGTTCTCTAAATGTTGCATTAAGGAATCATCAGAGCCATCTTATTTTTGTCAGTTAATTTGATGTAGAAATCTGGTTGTTTTTTTTTGCATTCTTACTTTTCGGGCTACACTTTCTGGAGTCGTTCTCCAGATTGTATCCTTTCAAACAGCTGCAGCTCCTCCCCTGGCCGTCCTCGTTTTCCATGCATTCATGGTCACAGTCACCATTATCCACGGTGCAGTTTGTGGCTGTTATATCTGAATGCCAAAAAAATATGGATCTTACAGAAGTTTTCAGTGAGAGTGTAAATAAATTAAAACAATAAATAACAGATAGTGGGGAAAAAAAAGAATATAGTGTTTAAAAATATGAAATTAACACTTTTAATTAGTGCTTTTCATTTTTAGCTTACATAGAGTAATTTTTAGGGCCTAGTTTCTGGTAAATTTGACAGATTCTGTTATTCAGTCGGCAGATGGTGCTACACACCAACCTGGTGTAAACACAGTGGTGGCTAAATAAAATATTACTTTAGAAAAACAGCTTCTTTTTCAGGTAACATGACAGAAACGAAGACCAGAGGGCCTGAAGGTTTTCTTTAAAAAATGTGGAACTTACTTTAGGTGATATGTTATTAAGCAACGTTCACTTTTAGATAGCTTTTCCCGAAACATTTGGCCAACTGTAAATAATAATTGGTGAAATTTCAGCAGATCAGAAGCGTTTTTACTTCAGGCAGCTGAACATGATAAATCACATGCCACTCTGTTTTATTTATGGAATCTGCAAATGTGCAGTTTATTTTATAGGGACTTTATACTAAATTGAAACAAAATTTCTGTAGATTTTGTGCATTTATGTTCACTGTTAGACAAAATGAATTTTGTTCCTTATAAAGGGACTAAAAAATATCCTTTATTCATCAGGGAGAAAATTCCCTTATACCAGTGACACGCAAACACGAAGTAGAAAGATTTAGACAAAGCTAAGAAGAGAAAACATTACAACATAAAAAGACAAAAATACTGTACACAGTTATATAAGATTAAATATACAGCTCAGGAAATATTTTGTCTGTTTTTGTTTTCCAAGGCTTGTTTCTCCAAGAAAATCTAAAGAAAAAGAGTTTTTGGAGGTTTTCCTCCAGTACCAAAGTTCCTTTTGTCTCCTTAAACCCCAGTCGGCCTCTGCAGATGGCCACTCACACTGAGCCTGGTTTTGCTGGAGGTTCCTTCCTCTTAAAAGGGATTTTTCCCTCTCCAATGTCGCTACAAGCATGCTTAATCTAGTGTGAGGGAATGCCTTCGAGTCAATGAGTTGATGCAATCAAGTGGTTTTTCTTAGAAAACTTTAAATCAATTTGACTGTATGATCTGGTTAACTGTGAAGATGATGTACTGTGAATTGGTGCTATATAAATTAACTGAATTGAATTGACTTTTACGTATGTTCTCTTTATGCAGTACTTTTGTTACAGGTGAGGATAGGCCTTAAATTACACTGTCAACACCTCTCATCCAGCCTGATTCTAACTATGAAGTCTAAAACCAGATCTGAACTCCTGAAGTCTTACATCTTGTGCAACAGGTAGAAAGTCAGACTCACTGTATTCGCAGTATTTGCCCTCGTATCCTGGGTAACAGATGCACTTGTAGGTCTGATAAAGATCCATACAAGCACCATGATCACACTTGTGGGACTGACACTGGTTCCCATCTGAAACACAAATCACAGCAGCACAAATCAGGGCTATTATTTACAGCAGCTTTATTACAAAATTTGGTTCAGTAATTAAAATTGTTATTATTTTAAAACAGTTACATTTTTTGGTTTCTAAGGTCAATCAATAATTTGCAGTAAGAGTTTTCTAATCAGAATTGCTCATTGTTATGTAGGTGGGATGAGCTGCAGGGATGCTGCATTAGTGAAAGACTAGGGCAGAAAAAACAGGTTTGGTTTCACTTTGATGCAAAAGCCAAATGTTGGGAACTTTATCAGATCAGCTCAGACTCCAGTCTTTATAGAATAAATCAATGAGCCACAGGATTCTCCAGATACTCAGTTAGCAACCTGTCCTGGAGTTTAAATATACATGAGCAGTCAAAGGATTACTTGTGTGTTGTTTTGTCCACCATTATAAAGTCTGACTTACATATTTTCTTACATATCTTTAAACCTAATTGAAAATGTTAAGACTGATGTTGAAACAACTTACCAGTGTAGACAGTCCAGAACTCCAGCTGGAAAAAAATCAAAACATCACAAATAAAATCCAAATTTGTAAATATTAAACATGTTTGGGCTTGAAGGGCAGGAAAAAGTTCTTGAATTTGTCTGCAACAGTTTGTTTTTTAGTATTATTTTCTAAACAAAAAATTCAAAAATAATCATACTAAATGATAATTTAGTATAATAAATTATTTATTATTACTTTTTTGATTCTTTTGTTATTTGAGTTACTAGTGTGAATTTATAATATTATTTAATGTTACTGTAGGGTATGTAAACTTTAAAGCTCAACTATGTATATGAATGTAATTTTTTAATCATATTTTGTTGCAAATGGTATTGAATCATCAACTTACTGTAGCCTCCCGGGTCTGGAAAATCTCTCTGGCTTCTTCAAAGTCACACTTCTCCTCCACACATTCGCGCTCCATGGAGGGGGGTTTGATCTCCTCCAGGAAGCTATTGGCCCGGCGGGACCGGAGCAGCATATGAGCCTTTGGGGCGTCTGAGAACACTGGACAGACAGCGAGGATCAGACTGTAGATATAAGTCACTTGCTTTATCTCATTGCCTTTTTGTTCTGAGCTTAATTAAACCTGGAAATGTTTTATCTTGATCCTTCAGCTGGATTTGTCTTCTTTTGCCAAATCTGAGGGAAGCTAATTAGACTGGATCCTAAATCCAGTGTTAAACTTCACATTGTCACATCTAAACTTTTATAGGAATGTTATTTATAATATGTCTTCATTAAAAAAATTGAAAGCTTTGTGAAACTGATAGCAGGGCTGCCAACCTTTCACCAAACCTTGGGGGGAGATTTTGAAATAGTTTGGACAGGAAACCCTGTCAGGGTTAGATGAGGATAGCTATAGGTAGGAGGTTTTCGGAGGATTTAACTGAAACAAAGTGGCAAAATGAGGAATTTTGATAGCACAGGAAATGGTACTGAGTAACAATAAGTGGTCTATAGTAAGGTGGGACATTTTTCTCACAACATACATAGTTTTCTATATTCTGGGGTTTTTTAGAGAATTGATACTTGCATCTTAAATATACTTTAAATATACTTGCAACTTAAATAAACTAAGAATTTCACAACTTTGATCTGTAATTATTCTCTGCGGTTCAAGTAAATTAAACAATCGGGAACTAATAAATTATTACTAGATTACTGGCACTGATAGGAACCAGTGCAATCGAAACCTATGCAAACTACACTGTGTATGAATATTTGGGTACTTGGGTCGCTGATCTTTTGAAAAATAAAATACAATGGTTCTTTTTCTTTTTGTGGATCTCCTATAGGTTTGAGAGAAAAACCTGGAAGCTTTAAGAATTAAAATATTTGTGTTGGTGTAATTACTGAGCAATAATTATTTAACTTGTGCAAAAAATTGACTAAAACTGGGACTAAAAAAAGCACCCGGTAAAGAGAAAACAAACCATTGGATGTGATCCTTTTTAGTGTGAGAAATTGGGAATATGGAGTGAGAGTGTTTGAAGACACTGAAATGGATGAGTCTCACTTCCAATGGGTGAGAGTTGACAGCCCTGTAATAGTGTGTCTAAACTCAGTGTGTCCTCTAATCCACCAGTTTAGGACTTCCTGCGGCAGAGGTTTTCTTACTGATCCTTTCAAATCACTGTGGCATAATTTTCATTCATTCTTCTCTTTTAGCTGTTAATTCAAATCTAATCTGCCATAATCTGACTGTATAAAAATGTGGTATACAGAGAAATCAATGGTTGACTGCTGAGGCCCCATGCATCCCAGATAATCATGCTTCCACCACTGAGCACAATGGTTGGTGGTTGGAGTTATATCCAAACAATTCAATTGCCCTGTTTGCTTTAGAGAAGATGTGTTTTTCTTCAACCCATCCAAACAAATAATGCTTCTTTGATCTTTTTCTTTACAATCCTTTATTATCTTTATATTTAAACAGAGCTTCACACTCTGACTGTCGCAGTCTTGGTTCTGCTATGTTTTCTTTTGAGTATTTTGCTGTGGTCCATGTTTTCTGTTTTTATTGGTTTAATTCCAATCTTTTTTTTTTTTTTTGATATATTTGATTTCTTAGGTTTTTATTTTTTGCCCTCTGTTACCTTACCCTCCAGTGTTGGTCTCCTGTTCCCTAGCTCCTTTCTAGAATCCTCTGTTCAGACCTGTTCCCATTCAGCTCGTTAGTCCCCTTTTTGTTCAGTCTCGCATAAATACTCTCCTTGTGCAGTTCCTCAGTACTGGTTTCTTGTCTTAGCTCCTCTCTCCTCGCCTTTCCCTGATCTCTGCATGGTTCTGGTTAAGTTTTACATTTTAAGTTGGATTTTGGATTCCTGCCTCTGTTACCTGTGTTGATTCATTAAAAACTTCAAGAACTCATCTCTGCCTCTCAGCCTCTGCATTTTGGTCCTCGTTTGAGGACCAAAATGCCTTACCAAATCCTGACACTTACATTGGGGAAAATCTGATGGGATTCTAATTTGGTATGGTATGGCTAATTTGGACTGGTAGCTGTGTGAGATGTTTTCCATTTGGGAATAATCTTTCCATCTGTAGAACATTGGGGCTCAGACGGTTTAGGAGTGACCCAATATCACACCCAGATGAATGGATGGAAACAGTTGTTTCTCTAAGATTATTGTTGATGTCCTTCCTACTTAACATTGCTTGGTTCTGTCCACTGAATTTCTAGAACTCCTGCTTTGATCAGGGTTTACGTGGGTTATTAAAAATCATTAAGTCATTAAATTCTTATTTTTTTGTTAGTATTCCTGTTTGTGTGGGTTGTTTTATGTGTTTTCCTCTCTCCACCACCAGGTGGTGCACTGTCCTCGTTGGGCCTCCCTGCACACCTGCGGCTCGTTGGGTCATTACCAGAGGAGCAGTGGGCTGTCTAGCCAAACTGAGATTAGCAGAGTCTAACCTTAGCATTGTTTCTCTGAGTCTTAACTTGTTTTTTGTCTTTGTTCTTCAGCAGGAAGACTTCCTGTGTTACTGGATAAGCCTGGACCTTCTACCCCTGGGAGGATTTACTGAGTCTCACTGAGCAAGGGGAAAACCTCCACATGATCCTTTCAATTCCACTCCTGGAAAACCAAGTGCAGTCCGCTCCTTTACTCCTCTGGGTCCAACGTATGTCTGCCTGTCCGCTCTCCAACGAGTTCCCTCTTCTCTGGATTAAACCCCCACAAACTGGATCCAAGGATAAACCAAGAGCCCCCCAAAGGTGAGTGCCTCTCCAGCAATAATCAAGTCTCAGTCTCTTTTCCCACTGTCCCTGAACTGATCACTGTGATCTCCACGTCAGAGTTTCCAGTTCCGGTTCACCAGTCCGCTGAGTTCCAGCATTGTTTCCCCACAGAGTTCAATCTCCATCAGTGTTTGCTAACCTACAATAAACCTGTAAAACTTTTACCTTTGGTCTCTGAATTCTGAATGCAGGGCTCTTTAACATTTTCCAGGCCAAGGACCCCTATACTGATGCCGAGATGGAGAGGAGACTCCCTAATAATATATTGTATTAAACTGCATTATATCAAACTGGTCCCATAGTCACTCTATTACATATGGAGTCATGTAACGAAAGTAATTTCTCCCTGGGATTATTATTATTAAATTCCTGGTACCTCAACCAGGAATCAGAATGGGTGATTCTGATTCTGATTCCTTTTACTAGTAACTAGTTACTTTTACTGTGGATTAACTCAGTAACTCAGTTACTTTTTGTGAGAAGTAACTATAACTTATTACTTTTTAAAAGTAACGTTCCCAACACTGTATGTTCCCGTTTAAACCCTGTTTGATCGCAACGGTCAGCCTTTTTATGATGATAAATACCAAGCCGCAGTAGATCTGAGTTGTTTTATACAGTTTTAGCTTGCTGTAATGAATTGAATGCTTAAAAAGAATGTTTCAATGTTTCTTTCAATATTTACTTTACAGTTCCTTCTGTCTCCAACTCTGAAGTTTTATTTTTGTTTAAAATATTGATAAAAAACCCACCTGAGAGACTAATGACTGATGCTGACCACAGAGCGATGCAGACCAGCAGATAGAACACAGGGCGAAACATGGCCTCAGATGAAACAGGGTCTTCACCGACACAAAGCAAAGTCGAACACAGTCTGCTGATGGGATGTATGTATCAAAGATGGCTAATAGTGAGGCTCAAAAGGGTACAAAAAGCAAACCACCCATCACTAAGAGTAAATATTCTTCCTGTTGCTTAAAACAATCAAACAGCTGCAGGGGAATATTCCTGCAGTATTGATCTATTTTAGCTGGAAACTCAAAGGCCTATGAATACAATTACAACACGGCCTGTAGTTTCCTGTCTGGAGAACTCCAGGCCAGCTGAGCTTAACAACAACATTTCATCATCACACAGAGATAGAAAGGAAGCTGCTTCCAGAGACACCATATTGTTTTTACTTACAGATGAAGAGTTAAGGCTGTAGGCAGAGACGCTGGTTCTGACTGCTTCGATTGTGTTAATAACTAACTACCTATGTTTGCAGAGGGTCCACAGTCTGCAGCTGAGTTCTGCCAACACTGTCAATACACACACAGCCGCCCCCTTTAACCTCCACCCACTCATCTCTGTGATAGATTGGCATCGTTTGTCCTAAAGCTAATCTAGATCCTTTAAAGATAGTTGGTTTAGCTCAGGAAAAAAAATAGAATTGGATCAGAACTGCAGAACCCCTGATAATCACATAGAAATGTGTAAATTTCAAAATAAATAACTGCATATATAAGTGAATAAATAGAAAATATGTATTTTATTATGAAACAGTCTTATTCTTTTCTGTTTTTTCTTTTATCTCTATTCATTTATGAACATATTTGTTCATTTTCTCCTTTTTGTGGTTATATCTACTTTCATTTATATATTAATTTATTTCTAGTTATTTCTTACCAAAACTGTTTCTGTATTTCTGCATTTGCTCACGTATTTATTTCTGCATTCTTTTCTCTGTATAAAAATGAGGTGGATGCTTTTAACTTTTGTCTCACAATTTGAATCTATGTTTACTGTAAAAAGCAACATTTAGCTCATCAGCTCTGTTGAAGTCCTTGTTTTATGAGCTGAATAAACGACTAACAACTGAAATGAACAAAAAAAGAAACAGAATAGGTCTTTCCTCTTTTCCCAAGAATTTTTCCCTCCACTGTCTCCTTTGCTTGGTCAAAATAAGAGCTTTGCTGAGGTCAACATCTGAAAAAGTCTGCTGGTTTCCCTAAAAGGACAACAGTTTTACTAGTTGACTAACTAATTTATTTTCTCTTAGTTGATAACCTCCATGTGGTGCAAATCAAGCCAATCCACCAGTCAGTCAGTTAGAGGCTGTGATGGAAGTTCACTTTTCAGCCAAATAGCCCAAACTACAACTGAAAGGTTTAGGTGAAACTCATGTTCAAATGGCAAGCCCTAAAAATGTATTTTCCTCATCCAACCCTATTAACACATATGTTCGTTACTATAACTTTCGAGAAAGTAAAAACATCATTGATGGTTGATGGTTTTGTAAGCTCTGAATACTTCTGTTATGTACTGTCTGTTCTCATTTATTGTCCCAAAATTGGGAAATTCACTCTCTGCATTTTTCTCGGGGAGAGCGGGCTGACATTGTGTCAATCCCAGAGTGGCAGTCTGTGGGAATGAGTGAGACTCATCTATAAATTATCAGTCAGATCTCCCTCCCAGGAATGTCCGTCTTCTTGTTCAGTGCAGCAAACGCCTAGATACGATAGAAATGAGGACACCTGGCCTCAGTGGGTAGGTACCACCCACTGTGGAAACCAGGACAATTATCAGGGTTAACTATTCTTCCACTTGTCTTCTTTTATTTTCTCCCAGCTTGGTTTTCAATGGACTTTTAAAGATAAAAGCTGACTCAGGTTAACAAGGAAACGTCTCTAGTTTCCTTGTAAACCTCCTCCTGTCCTTCACTCCTCCTTTCAGAAAACCTGACAGGAGAAGTGGCCTTCCGAGGTCTGACGGTTTCTGGTCAGAAATCAGCTCCCTGCTTGCTGATGTCTGCTCAGAATGATCTCATCTGTTCTCTGTTTAGGAACTCGCATTTTTCCAGCAAGAGATCAGTCTGAAAGGTAAACATTAGTGTTTTATCCTGAAAGGGCTGATTGGATCCACTCTGAATCAGATGGACTGCTGACCTGTCCACAGAGTAACCTGCATCCTTCCTGTTGATCACTGGAGACAAGCATAGGTCAACACATTAGTCAACTCAGGTACATCATCCTATGGCAACTTTTATCTGTATCTATCATCACACATTGACATCAGGATCCAGAGCATAGCCATATGAGAGGGATAAATGTTCTGAGGGGAATTTCATTAGAAGTTTTACATTCAGGGTTAAAAAAAAAACTATAAGAACATAGTTAAAATCATGTCTACCATTCATCACACATGTACAGTATGTTAATGGGTATCATGTGTCCTGCTGGTCCTTGGAGATGTTTTGTCCTCCTTAGTAAAATCTAGGCCTACCGATAAGAAAAGCAGGCTGCACATTGTGAAGCAGCCAGCTTTCAGCTTCTTACATTACTGCATTGTTGAGCCCGGCCCAAAAACACCTTTGTATCTTGTAACGTTTTGTTGTTCTAATGAAAGCGCTGATGTTTTCATAAAGAGTTGGTGTGGTATGTACAAATAGGTCAATTATGTGACTAAATCAGATGCATACCAGAACGCCACATCATAAACATCCAATCGGTAAAAAAGTTTCTCCTTTTGAGTCGTTCAATCCTACTGTTTGTTATTTTGGGGATTTTTTTCACCTAAAAGAAATTGGAAAGACTGCAGATAAGAAAGCTATAGATGCTATTTATCTGAGTAAGCACTGGATCATCCTTCACTTCAGGCACTGTTTCCTTCTCAATTTATCTATAAGGTGGAGAAATAACTGAACAGAAACTAAACCCTAAGGCAGCCAAAAACTAAATATTAATTAATTTACAGTACCCTCTCATGGACCTTTGTCATACCCAGAAAGTCTGGCTCTGTGGAGGACAAAAGGTGAAGTTAGAATATAGCAGATAGAGAAAAAAACAAACCTAGCAGTCATGAATTTATTAACACTAGAAAAAAATCAAAATCTAGATAAGTCATTTTTTTTTCTTAAAATAAATGCATTTGTTCTTGGATTGAGGAGGTAAAAGATACATTTGCCAATGGAGCAAGAAAATTTACATTTAAAATAAGAAAACACAATTGGTTTGTCGTATTTAAAGTGCATGTTATCTAATTATCTTATTTCCACTGGCAAACTATCTCATTTACCTACTTAAATTAATGATAAATTCACTTAATTTAAGACATTTTTACACATTTCTAGATCGGTTTTCCAGTGAATTTATGTGGTTCTTCAGTCTCTGTTCTAATTTAACCAGAATAAGAAAAAAAAACTTAAATGTTGGACTATTTTATTTCTAACTTACAACTGAAGACAGGAACCTGCAAAATAAGCAGGGAAAAATAGACAATGAATTGAGGTCACTCGTGTAACCTGAATGTTACTCATTTAGGGTTTTTGGTTGCTATGTCCAAAACATCTTACTGTAAAACTTTGGTCACTTTTGCTTGTAAGTTTAAAGGAAATAAAAAAGGACAAAAAAAACAACAACTTATAACTGAACACCTGAGGTACCAGGAAATAATATGCAGGATTTCTAGCGAAATGTTGGTGAACGCTTATTTAACAGAACATTCCAGCATCTGAAGGTAAACAAAGGGGATCCATGGTAACACAGACTTGTTTTGTAAAGATGTGAGTATGAAAAAAAGGGTGGAGAGAGATGATGGGGTGATAAATCAAGCAGCGTCTCTTCTTTCGTTTCTGAATATGTTTTTTGCTGTTCCATATTGAAGGAGGACAAACTGCAGGCAGAGAGCCAAGTTCTTCCTCTTCAGGTGGACAATGAAGACACCCCCCCCCCCCCCCCCCCCAACCCCCCCCCCCCCCCATTTGTCCTCACCTTTTTGTCAGTGGGTCTGCCCGGTGAGACAGAACCTGAAAGCGGTTTTGTTCTGGACGACGCCTATAAATGCATCAAAGCCGGGTCGGTCCAGCTCATCTTCCTAAAAACCCTGCAGGTGAAGATGCTGCCCAACTCAGAGAGAAAGGTGAGTTCTTCTCCTCCTAAAACTTGTCAAAGATTTTTATTGTCACACCTGGGGGCAATTGCGACGAGTAGTGACTAATTATTAAATAATATTTCTAATAATTGCTTTTTGGAAATAATAAATGAAAAAAAAAAAACATTTCACGTTAGCTGTCTCATCATCCGCCATCATTAAACCTCCTCTTCCTCCAGATGTTGTCCAGCATGCTGGGAGTCCTTGTCTTGTCCTCCACCTGTTCAGCCATGCTGCTCCGAAACCTGACCAGAAACATGATGCCACCTGAGGAAGGCTCCGGGTTCGACCCCAACACTTTACGCTGGCCTGAAGAGGGAGAGGATTCACCTTCAGTTCCAGCTCCCCAATGGTCAGCTAACGCTCAGCATGTACGCATGCCGTTTTTGCCCTCCGACAACAATATGACCAACAACGGCCTACGGATGTCAGCCACCAACTCACCTCTGATGCCAGAGCCAGATACTTCAATCTGTGACATCATTTTCAGCCAGCCGGTACCGCCCTCCATCGACCAGATCCCATTCTTCTGCATCTGCTCCTACTGCAAAGGAACCATGGGGCCCAAAGGAGACCGTGGGGACCGGGGCCTTCCAGGTATGCAGACTACTTTAATCATATAAATGAAAATCATCAGATTAGGTCTTTTGTGTCTCTTTATACCAGCATATCAGAAGCTGTACACAATTGAGAGAAGTAGTAAATTATGATGATATTAGTCGAGTAGAAACGAAAAAGTAGGGTACAGTAAAACCACTCCTGGAAATAAGGTACTCAAGTCAGTGTAACTGAGTAAATGTAACTAATTTGTAAACGCCCTTGACTGGTAGGAAAAGGATTATTTTATATCTATGCTTTTGCTCGACAGAAATAACAATTGGGGATTTCTTCAAACTTTTGCAATGATATATTTCTATTTTTATATCATTATAAACAGATTAATTTACTATTATTTTTTTGTTGGAATGCAGTACTGCTAATAATCAGAGGGTTGATTCTGAACCATAGAGTTGATCAGAATATCATCATTGTGTTGATATTGATTAACTATCAGATGCACACAACAGATGGTTAAACATCCCTGCAGTCCTTGATCGTTGCAGCAAAGTTTACATTCAGGAATTGAAGAGAAACAGCTTTATTCTCAAAGCTCAGAGCAACAACATACTTATCGGCTAAATAGCGTCACACATGAAAACACAAACAAAGAGTTTCAACAGACATCTGACTAAGGATAGGAACTATTTGGCGTCAAGTTTCAAAGCATGCATTCAGAGCTGGATCTTCTCTGGAGTCTTTATTGTTTTCAGCTCGTTGAGCTGTTCATACCAAAGAATTTTTTTTCTTTCTTATTATTGTCCAATAAAGGAAACTGTTTTTTTGAAAGTTAACTTGACCACCACTTTGATCAGGTCAACCTGGAAGTCCTGGAATGAGAGGAATGACAGGATTCAAGGGTTACCGAGGATTCACGGGCCCCCAGGGAATTAAAGGTAAGTAACATCCATATAGCTTCAGTTACCTTCAAAGGACCTTTATGCTGAAGCATTTAACTTAGTAAAGTAAGATTGAATTGCTTCAGTTTTCTACAGGCAAAACTGCTTTCCTAGAGCTTGTGTTGTATTTTTTACTTCTGTTCCAGGGATCGTTGGAACCCTCTTAGTTGGAGTATTTTAGTTTCTTAACACACTTTTTCAGTCACAGAGGAAGTTAATCATTGAAAATTAGTGCTCTGAATTCTCCCTGTAAGAACCATAACTTACGCAAAAGGTATAAAACCAGAGAAGCACATCCACACCATGCCACTGTCACCACCATACTTCAATCAGAGCCGATATATATTAAAAGTCTTTGGATGTGTTTTATGTTCTAGCTTACCTGAAAACTCCAAACTAAATTGTCCTTTAGCAGATATATAAGGCTGAAAGGGGGATTCCTCATGAACAAAGCCTGTGCAAATTCTCACTCATCTAGGTCATGACAACATGCAGGCAACCAAGACTAATCAAACTGTCTTCAGAGATACTGTGCAAAATTGTAGTTACCTCTGATTTAAGCCTGTTTTATGGTTCATTAATAATGAGGAGCATTACGGAAAACCCTTAACATCCTCTTCATCATACAACAGTTTCTTCATTCAGAGGCTTCAGAGCCGCTTTAATACTGACCTCTACAGGAGATCCTTCTACTTCCTACTAGTATTTACAGCAGCTCATTAAAACTGCTTAATACAAGCTACAGCCACATTTATTGTTCCTTTAGAGAGGAATAACTTGGGCATTGTTAAATTAAATGAATGTTGTGACTATAAAAATTAGTTAAATGGCACTTATTTACACAGTGCTACTGTTCAGATGGAAATTGCTGCAACAACAGCAAATCCTGATGGACATGAGCATTACTTTATTTAATTGTATTATTTTTTTATGTAATTGTATTAATTTTGCATAATGCATAATGGATTAATTGCATTACCATTTACCTTTATATCCATCTGCAGGTCAAAAGGGAGACTTGGGAGAGAAAGGGCAGACTGGTCCATCTGGGTTCACTGGAACGAAAGGCGAGCGGGGATACAAAGGTGTGCTGACAAATGAGTACAAATGATCCATCAGAGTTTCTTACAGACAAAAATGTTTTATTTTGCAACACTGCACGGCCTAGTCACTCACTTTGATTAAATTGTATTGAATTGAATGGCTTTAATGCCACCATTTTCCCATTCCCTCTATTAGGAAGTATCTGGGATCCTAAGATGTAAAAATGTAATTCAGACCAAATGAGTGCTCCATTTTTGTGTTTACAGGTGAGAAAGGTGACCAAGGACTGGCGGGACCTCCAGGCCTTCAAGGTCCCCAAGGAGAAATGGGCACATGTCCTGCCTCTTGCGAGAGTGTCCCAGGTGCACCAGGTCTGCAGGGGCCACCAGGACCAGCTGGGGCCCGGGGCCTGCCTGGGGTCCAGGGAGTTATAGGACCTAAAGGTGGGAAGGGTGATAAAGGGGATACTGGAGTGCCTGGCAATCCTGGAGTGAATGGTCAGAAAGGTGACCAGGGTGAGCAGGGGATCTGTGAATGCACAGATGGAACTGATGGTGCTAATGGGGCGCCAGGAGATAAGGGAAGTAAAGGGGAAAAAGGTGACCTTGGTCCACAAGGTATACAGGGTCCTGTGGGTCTGAAAGGAGATCAGGGTGGTATGGGTCTCATGGGGCCACCTGGTCCCTGCTCCCCCGCCATCCAATCAGCATTCTCAGCATGCATCGACCAATCATTCCCTCCTGCAAACTGGCCAGTACCCTTCCCTGAAGTCATAACAAATGTGCAGAGGCACTTTGACCCAGCCATGGGAATGTACACAGCTCCGGTAAATGGCACTTATGTTTTCTCTTTCCACCTGGCAACCAAGGAGAAGCCACTGAAAGTTGGCCTGTTCCGAAATTTCTTTCCTGTGGTGAGAGTAACAGAAGCATCGAGCCAAGCTACCACCAGCAATACGGTTGTTCTCCATCTGAACATTGGTGATAGGTTATGGCTGCAGGTAAAGGACACCCTTACCAACGGCATGCACACCGACAGTGAAACCAAAAGCACATTCTCTGGCTACCTGCTGCACCCAGATTCCTGCGATGCAGCCTTTGGTAGAGGCTTTTTCCCAGCACTCCCTGCCCCCACAAGTGGCTTTAGCTGGGATGGCCCTGGTGGTCCTGCCACTCCTTAAGCCAAGTAGGCTCCTTCCCCGTCACAGATATTCAGATGCAGTGTCAACAGACAGCCAATCAAATCCTCTGTGTAATCATTGCTGCATGTTTTAAAGGAGGGGTGTTTGCAGAATGTGATGGTTAAAAAAAATACTTCATGCTTATTTCTTTTATTTAAAATTAATAATTTAGAGTTTTGCCGACCTTATCAAGCCTGGTCGATCATATCCTGATTGCTATTGCAAAGTTATCCATAGCTGCAAGTTTAGCCTGTGGCAGGATTTTCTATCGTGTGACTCTTTCATTTGGCACACATTTTTTACATTTTACACCGTAAGTTAAGCCGAATAACATCTACATCTTCTTCTTAGAGTGCATAATTTTAATGTTTTGAATTCAATAAAGAATCAGTGTTTAATCATTTTAGATACAGGAAGATATTTAGCATAAGGTGTAGTGACAGCAGCTAGCAGCTAGGCAGCAACATAGAGAGGTAGACAGCTTTCTGTCCTTTATTGAATACTTTTAAAAAAATAGTAGGGATGCTGGGATCTGATGAATATGAACTTCAGCTATTTAGTAAATCAAACTGACTGAACAGTTCAGAAAAATTATGAATAGTAAACTTCGACAGTCAAATTTGAATGAATATTGAAATTATCCGACTTTAAAGCGGTTCATTCTCAGAGACCTTTTAAAAAACATGAAGAGTTAGTAAAACTGTATGAAGAGGAAACTAACATGACAAGAAGAAACAGGTTTGAAACTCTCCTCCTTTCAAACGTCTAGATGAACTCACTTCTGATTCAACACTGCGTCTAATGTAGGCATTCAGTCGGCCCCTAAATAAAGGCGTAGATTATCCAGCTGGCTGAAATGTTTATTATTTTTGAGGTTCAGTTTTGTTCCATCATAAAACACTTTCAAAGCACTTTGCCCATGTAGAGTTGATTTGCAATTATTTGTTAAAATCAGCCTCATTTTTTAGCTTTATTATCATTTTCTTTTGAGACAACAAATGAATAAAAACTGAGCAAAAGCTTCAATGTTGTTTTTAGACATTACCTAAAGTGTAAATTTGTTCTGTGACTGCTTTAAAAAAAAAAGATTTATGTAACTGACTAAAGCACCTGATTCAAAGGGAAGCGCCTTCAAATATGGAGCTGAGTGTGAAACTGACTGAAAGAGAGGATCATTTGAGACAAACTCACTGATCATAAGTGAGAGACTCCTGTTCTTTTTGGTTTGTTGTAGCACTTCATTCTTCAGGTAATTCATCTGAGGGTGTGAAAAGGCAAAATGTTTGGATCACCAAAGTAAAAGGAACACTAAAACAAGAGATGCTGCATTTTTGTGTCTTTATTCAAATACAAACCAAGTCTATGGGTCCCCTGCTGAGTTTTTGAGGTAATTTCCCAAACAAAGTTTCCTTCATTTGGCTGCTTCACGCTAACCTGTTCCAAAGAATCCAATTGGAACATTTTACAAAGCAGAAATCCTAAAGAAATGAAGTATTCTTTTATGAACATAATTGAAGTCATGTTCAATTTGTGCGTTTTTAATCCAAAAGATTTCAGATTAGAAAACAGAAGCACCCTGAAATGTGATAAGAAACTCCAGTTTTAACCATAAATGTAGAAAATCCAGAGGGAAAAATATTAGATTTCTCAAATCAGCAGAGTGTTAAAGAGGTGAAAATAAAAGCAACAACAGGAAAGAGTCCAACAGCTTTTATTGTTCAATCACAGGACAAGGCGTCTTAGCCTTATGAAGCTGCAGCTCTCAACACCAACGTTTCTATGGCTACTAAAAACTGAGCTGCAGGAAGAACATGCAGGTGAGCTTTAAAAGATCGCCTAAATGAAAAAAAAAAAAAAAAAGACTGTAGCTGTTTGAATCACATTAAATCCTGACTGCTGATGAATCAAATTGCTAATGGTAGCAAAAACACTAAAAATACTTTGGAACACACAGATAGGAAATTGAAGTTAGAGTAGAGAGAGTTAAAGAACAATTTAGCTTTGGTGTGCATTAAAAAGAAGGACTTCAGGTGGGAGCTCTCTGTATTTTTACCCATGTTGGGGTTCCACTTTGGATAAAATTAGTCAAACCCCATCGATGTTTGCTTGAGTGGACAATCTATTGGCTATCCATCCATCCATCCATTTTCTGTCACACTCTTTGTTTACTGGCATATATTGACATCCCAAGCGGGTTGCGAGTATTGCTGGTGCCTCTCCAGCTGTCTACGGGTAAGAAGCGGGGTACACCCTTCACAGGTCGCCAGGCAATCTACTGGCTAGAATACAAACAAATGTAACCACCCAGGACGAAGCGCCAGTGCAAAGTCACCACTACAGTCAGGCGGCACCAGAGCATCAGACAATTTGTGTAAACAGAGGAGTCTTAGGAGAAACATCAGACAGCATTATCAGGTTCTCCAATAGGCTGGGTGGATTTGTCGTAACATGCCTTTAAATCAACATCTCCAGTCAGGATGTTGACCGAAGTTTCCAAATGTTGGGGAATTCATCTTTACCTGTGGGCTGTTTTTTTCAGAATTGAACTTAAATGGGTAGATTTATTGTTTAAAGATAAAATGCAAAATGTTTGGGGTTCTTTTCTTCTCAACTTCCACCTATCCTCTAACAATTCACCACAAAGATGATTGTTTTTGTGTCTTGCATGAATATGTGCTTGACATTAAGTTCCTCAAAGTTTTTTTCATTTAAGTAGGGCGACAGTGGCGTTGGATGTAGGAGTTTGCCCTGAAAATGAAGGCCAAGCCCTGGCTCTGACTGTCATTGTTGTTGTGTCCTTGGGCAAGACACTTCACCTGCAGTGTCTACTGATGGTGGTCAGAGGGGCCGGTGACGCCAGTGTACGGCAGCCCCGCTTCTGTCAGTGAGCCCCAGGGCAGTTGTGGCTACAATGTAGCTTGCCATCATCAGTGTGTGAGTGAATGGGTGAATGAATGTAGTGTAAAGCGCTTTGGTCAAGTCTCCTGACTTGAAAAAGGCGCTATGTAAGTACATGCCATTTACCATATAATCTTTGGCAGAGTTAATTTTTTGTTACACCTATAAAATTTGCAGAACTGAGACATGGTTTTAATAAAAGTGTGTTTATGCTCTTCTGTAATAAAACCTTTAGGAACTGAAGTACTTTTCACTCAACAAATAACATCTAAACAGCCCTTCATTAAAGGACCTTTTCTAGAACCACCCCTCTGCCATCTGTCCTCTACTTCTCTTTTGGCCCCATGTCATCCCCGCCCGACACGTTGCCTTCCTCATCATCATCATCACCAGCTCCAATGATCCCCTTCAGGTAGGAGCGCTTGAATTCCTGGAACACAAGCTCGTCCTCCATCTCACTGGGAAAAGAAGGAACATCTCGGTAACAGCTTCACAGAGAGACAAACTCAGATAAAATGGAGCCGTCTTTATATATTAACTATCGGACATGTTTCAGGTGTGAAGTCAGAAAACTTTGAGGAAAAATAGAAACACAAAGAATCACAAAGTTTCTGTGAATTAAAGAAGAATCAATTTGGACCCAACAGCAACTGTCAAGGCAATTATATTTATTTATGCCTTCAAGCCCATTCCATTAAAAATGTGTTCCCAATCTGTCGTTATCTCCTCATAGATGACCCTGCCAATAGTTGGTTTCTAAATTATTCATCATTCTCTAAAGTTCAAAGGTCGACACTGCAGGCTGTACAGACCAGTATTATTAACAGTCTTGTTCCACATTGTGCCTCTGAACAAGACTTTATTTAGTCTCTGCCCTTAAATGTCTCTGTACTTCTTGGTCTCGGTTGATGCCTTCACTAAAACACTAATCCCCTCACACAGGAACCACAGCCCTGGATTCAAACCCAAAACACCTAAAACTTTTTTTTTTATATTTTCAAAGTAAATTGATTTGTAGGTCTTCACAATTTTTGTTTACTGGCATATATTGACATTTGAAAAGGAAAAAAAAAAAAGCCAAATGAGATGACATTTAAATGAAATTAAATAACAAATATCATGGCTTAATTTTTGGCCTAATTTTCTGAATAAAAAAAACCCCAAATATCAGACATCATTTAGACCTTGGTTTTTAGGCTAAATCTGGTCGGTCCATCTAGTCTTGATTTAGTCCAGAAATAGTCGTTGAAAACTGGGCTGTGTTTGGTCTGTGTGAAAACCCAGTTTTTTTTATGTCTTTTCAGTTATTTGAGAAGTACGGCTTTCCAGCTTTCAGTTTTCTAACAAATCTAGAAGTCATTTAGAAGTAAATTGTGTTGTCTTTTCAATGTCTTTTCAACCATATATAGACGTTTTTTGGACATGAGCATGAGTAGCAGTGAAAGAATGCTGCTAAAAAGACAGGAGATGATGAGACCCAATCCTATCTGTGATCATCTGAATTAAAGCCACCAGTTGAACAGAAATGTTCTCCTCAGCTGTTCAATTAGACTGAATACTCTCATAGTTACCTCTCCTTGACTGTCGGCAGCAAGAAAGAACAAACAAAGGGTTACCAGTGAATGACATTGGATGTACAGATGATTTTTACATAACATTATTTGAGAAGAAAGTTCTACCTGCGTCTGGTTTGGGATGCATCAGTCTAAAGGGAACCTCCAGGCCGACCTCACTGCAACGAGAAAAAAAATCTTGATTTCTGTTTAAATGACAGTAGTTATAAAAATGAGTCAGAGTTTTCCTCTAGCTTAAATATACTGTATTATATTTAATAAGACATTCTCAGAGAGGATAACTCTGCTGAACTCACCTAGATCCCATCATCCTGTCAGCATGTTGGAGATAAACATAAAAAATAGATTACAGAACAAAGCCTTCAGAAAAAATGAAAACCCCAAAACAAGACCAAGAGCAACCACAGAGCTCCATAATGTGATTTAACCAGGTGTGAAATAATCAAACACTTATTTTCCTTTGTCTTTTTTGTTCTGAGCACCAAGCCATTGCTCCACGTCCTCTGATAGATAAAATGCTGCAGCGGCTGTCTAAGGTCGACTAGAACTCAACACCTAACAACACTATTATGACCCCAGTCCAAAAGGTTGGGTGGTCAGATCTTCAGGAGCTTTTTTCTAATTCTCTCTCATTGTGGATAATTTATTTCTAAGGAAACTCAAAAAGGGAAGACTATAATTATTTCCTAGTTGAAAAATAACTTTAGTTTATTTAACTTTTCTTCTTCTTCTCTCTGTAGATAACTTTGGTTCACCTGAGCCAATAATAGTAGGACTATAAGCCCACATATGTCAGGGAGGCTTAATATTGCTTATTCCTTTTGATCCTGCAGCTTGATTCAGAGAAGTTATGCGACTGACTGGTAAAAAAAGGCTAACCGATTGGCTTCAAAAAATTAATCTGATCCTATGCAGTTAAACTCTGAGGCATCATAGGGATGGATTTATATCCTGAAATGTTCCTGTACGTTTTATTAACTTTTAGTTTCCTCAGACGGACAAATTTCCCTTAGCTTCTGAGAACTTTGTATTTGTTTATTTTGTCTGTTTGCTTAAAAAAAACACTCACATTTTAGATTAAATACAGAAAAAAAATAAAATACTGACCCTCCAACGATGAGCTTCACCATAACTTTGTATGACACCATGATTCCAAGAACTTCCTTCTGAAGTCCTTCCTTAATGCTGTAAATCAACACAAACAGTTGAAATCCTGCAGACAGAGAGGTAGAGGCTTGCTGCAGAGAGGTGACGTCCTGCTCACATGCTGGATGAGGCCAGGTTGGTATCTTCATGCTTCAGTTTGCCATCCAGAGCAATGCCCCTCCTCTCCCTGTTGTTGGCCAGCAGCGGCAGCAACTTGTAGACTTTCTGCAGCGTCGCTCCGGCGGACACAGAATCTCTGAGATAGAACCAAAATAGGGCAGAGTTAGACAAAGACCAGGGAGAGCAGCAGTTTCTAAACACACAGAGAAATAAGCAAAGACACAAAGATTCAGATGTTTTTAAATTATTTATTTAAACAAAATAGAAAATTGAATATCTGTTTTTTTTAATAAGAAATTACCATTCAGAGGGTTAATGGTTTAACTGAATTTATGGAACTAAAACTCAGCTATAAAGGGAAATAGGGTTTCTATTTCTATTTTTAGGTTTCCCGGGTTTGTTTTTGTTTTCTTTTTGAGGACACTTGCCTTGAAAAAGCTTTCCCCAGATTCCCCTATAAAAATAAATGGCTTTGAGAACATTTTCCTCTGAGAAAATGTCGATAAGATATGAGGTGAAATGATAGAATGACTCACAGCTTCTGACTTTAAGGAGTTAGATATTTTTACAAAAACACAAGATGGCAGCATTTTAAAGTGATGTTTAAAAGTGTCTCCTCATGGCTAACAAGCTGTGTCCTGAGCCCCCTGCTGTTCACCTTGAGGACACACGACTGCGTACCCAGGTTCAGCACCAGTCACATTGAGAAGTTTCAGGGGCGGATCTAGAAAAATATTTATGGGGTGGCCAGAGGGGGGCAGGAATTTTTGAAGGGGTGGCAACATATGGCATTTGTTTACACTGAATTTAATCACAGTTATCACAGTTTGGTGAGAATAGTATGTACAGTAAATGTTTCATGTGAAACAGTTCTTATTAGAAATACATCATACAATGTGATCTCACCTAATAGGAGATAGAAGAGTGATAACACTACTTCTAGAGGGGTATTATCACAGGAAAGGTATTAAGGTAAGACACAGGTGCTGAGTCGCAGATGTTTGAAATTAACTGTCAGAGATGCAGCTTTACAGCATTTGCACAAGAAGAAACTATAGAAAGACAAACTTACCCAGCAGAGATCTATGGACTGAGCTGTACTAAAGTGAGCATAACTACACAGTAGAACTAAATGGGTCAAGGCACCCAAACAAGGTACCGGACATTTATGTATTGTTTACTCTGAACACACATTTTTTCCTGAGTAACTTGACATACAGCAGTTAAGGCAACATGAAAGGGACATTTCATGCATGTAAATATGCTGTAGATAGAGCTGCTGTATCAACAAATCAACAAAAAGGCAGGTACTGTATGTTACATCAAAATCTCCACAAATCTGAAAAGAAGAAACATAAAAATACATTTTGCTTCCAGTATGAAAAAGTACAAAACATTTTGTGAGTAGGTTCATACAGGTCATTTCTTGGATAGTTTCATACTATATATACAAAAAAAGAAACAATAACACTGCTTCATATTAAGCAGGATTTACACAAGTATCACATTTTTAACTTTACTTTACGCTTTTAACAAACATCCATCCATCCATCCATCTTCCTCCGCTTATCCGGGGTCGGGTCGCGGGGGCAGCAGCTTGAGAAGGGAGGCCCAGACTTCCATCTCCCCAGCCACTTCTTCCAGCTCTTCAGGAGGAACCCCAAGGCGTTCCCAGGCCAGCCGAGAAACATAGTCTCTCCAGCGTGTCCTGGGTCTTCCCCGGGGCCTCCCCCGGTGGGACGTGCCCGGAACACCTCACCAGGGAGGCGTCCAGGAGGCATCCTAAACAGATGCCCAAGCCACCTCAACTGGCTCCCCTCGACGTGGAGGAGCAGCGGCTCTACTCCGAGTCCCTCCCGGATGACCGAGCTTCTCACCCTATCTCTAAGGGAGAGCCCAGCCACCCTACGGAGGAAACCCATTTCGGCCGCTTGTATCCGCGATCTCGTTCTTTCGGTCATGACCCAGAGTTCATGACCATAGATGAGGGTAGGAACGTAGATCGACCGGTAAATCGAGAGCTTCGCTTTTTGACTCAGCTCTCTCTTCACCACGACGGACCGGTACAGCGCCCGCTTCACGGCAGACGCTGCACCAATCCGCCTGTCGATCTCCCGCTCCCTTCTTCCCTCATTCGTGAACAAGATCCCAAGATACTTAAACTCCTCCACTTGGGGCAGGACACCCCCCCTGACCCGGAGAAGGCACTCTACCCTTTTCCGGCTCAAGACCATGGCCTCGGATTTGGAGGCACTGATCCCCATCCCGGCCGCTTCACACTCGGCTGCGAACCGATCCAGCGAGAGCTGCAGATCACGAACTGATGAAGCCAATAGGACCACATCATCTGCAAAAAGCAGAGACGCAATCCTAAGGCCACCAAAACGGATCCCCTCAACACCTTGGCTGCGCCTAGAAATTCTGTCCATGAAGGTAATGAACAGAATCGGTGACAAAGGGCAGCCCTGGCGGAGTCCAACTCTCACCGGAAATGAGCCCGACTTACTGCCGGCAATGCGGACCAGACTCTGACACCGGTTATACAGGGACCTGACAGCCCGTATCAAAGGGCCCGGCACCCCGTATTCCCGGAGAACCCCCCACAGGGCCCCCCGAGGGACACGGTCGAACGCCTTCTCCAAGTCCACAAAGCACATGTAGACTGGTTGGGCGAACTCCCATGCACCCTCCAGGACCCTGCTGAGGGTGTAGAGCTGGTCCAGCGTTCCACGACCAGGACGGAAACCACACTGCTCTTCCTGAATCCGAGGTTCGACTATCCGACGGACCCTCCTCTCCAGCACCCCCGAATAGACCTTGCCGGGGAGGCTTAAGAGTGTGACTCCCCTGTAATTGGAGCACACCCTCCGGTCCCCCTTTTTGAACAGGGGGACCACCACCCCAGTCTGCCATTCCAGGGGGACTGCCCCCGATGTCCATGCAACGTTGAAGAGTCGTGTCAGCCAACACAACCCCACAACATCCAGGACCTTGAGGAACTCCGGGCGGATCTCATCCACCCCCGGGGCCCTGCCACCGAGGAGCTTTTTAACCACCTCGGCGACCTCGCCCACAGAGATTGGAGAGCCCAGTCCAGAGTCCCCAGGCCCAGCTTCCTCAATGGAAGACATGTTGGTGGGATTTTAACAAACATCCAAAACAAAATGTAACAGCTCTGTAAAGGCTCACCATAGAGCATAACATAAAGTTGACATGACTATAACACCTGAATGTTGTGATTTCCATGTTACTCAGCAAAACGCTTCACAAATTTATTTAGATCCAATGCCTTTGTGCGTTTTGATTCAATGCTGAGTACAGCCAAACTTGATAGTTTCTTTTCTGTCATAGTTGACCGAAAAAATTTCTTTATGAGCCTGAGACATCAGGCCTAATTAACATCATAGTTAGAGAAATAACGTTCTGCAACCTGATTTTTATCATCTCAAAATCTTCATTGTAGTTATGCTAGAAACATTGTGCTTTCATTGTGCTTTAATTTCTCGATAAATAGTTAATCAGCTTTTACTTGTTTCATTCCGTGTCTCCTCTCCCCATCACCCCCTGGCTCCCTCGCTTTGCCTCACTCAGTTTTCAAAAACAAATCAGTCTCAGTCGCTCTTGCGTCATCTCGTGCTGCATTCACTACAGTCAGTGACATTGGAAATTAGCGGTCGTAATTCTCAAATTATCCATAATTCATAAGCCTCGCTACCTCTACCGCCAACTGGGGTGGCAGCAGGGGTGGCAAGGCTGTCATTTAGGTTGGCATTTGCCACCCTATGCCACCCCAGTAGATCCGCCTATGAGAAGTTTGCAGACGACACCTCGGTGGTGTGCCTCATCAGAGACGACAACAACCTGGACTATAAAGAGGATGTCAGACATCCTCACCACCTTCTACAGAGGCACCAAAGAGAGCGTTCTGACCAGCTGTCTGACTGTGTGGTGTGGAGGCTGCAGCATCGCAGACTGGAAGAAGGTGCAAAGAGTAGTGATTTGTTCCCCCTGCTGCCCCCTGGGAATAGGCTATGCAGCATTTAATACAGGTCCAGCAGGTTCCGAAGCAGCTTCTTCCCCACCGCCATCAGACAGCTGAAAGTTGAAAAAACTCAAAAATCATGTCACAGACTCATTTTTTTGCACAATGTTTTTTCTCCCACAATGTAAACATTTGATCACTGAAGCACTTTTAAAAAATGGAAATGTCATGAGATCTGTACCAAACGAAATTTTATTTTGTATGCACTCTGTGTATACAAGATGACAATAAATGTTGTCTACTGTAAGTCTAAGTACAATTGTTAGTAGTAATTTTGCAATACCTGATAAGGGCACTAGATGGAGCTATTTACTTTTCTCAAGCACTAAAGAAGCTTAACCCCTTGCTCACACTGGCTCCGGTTACCGAGCCGACTGAGACCGCAACTCTCGCACACCCCCTCTCACACCGCCCTTTTGACTATGGTGCGGTGTGGCTCTGCGGCTCCGGCAACAGGTCCGGAGATTTAACTAGCGAGAACAGAAGTTCACTTGAGTTCACGTAACTTCACGCGATAACACGACCCAAATAAGGATCTTGTTGCGGAGGGCTCCGGCACGCCGCAAGGATAGCTTTCTTGCAGAATTTTCTGCAACGCCGGAGTGTCTCGATTAACCGCAGCCGGGCAGCTCAGCAGCCGGTGAGAGAGGTTTACGTCTTTTTAATGACTTAGAATCACTGCGGCGCCGCACCCACCGCACCGCAACGGTAAGTCGGTGTGAGCCTGGGGTAAATCTGTGCTTCTCTGACCTACTTCTTGACAACAATATAAACATATTTAACGCTGATCTTTCTGGCTGCTGGTGGGTGAAAAGGCCAAATCTAGCAGGTTTAAAATGCAAACTGTAAACAGCCTTTAACTATGTATTAAAGTGTAATGACAGAAAAAACATTTTATTACATTTTGATTAAGCTTAAATACTTTTTAAAAGATATTTCCAAATCCCTTTCTTTGATTTCATGGGCCCACAGAGGAGACATGGCCCAAACTGTGGGAGCCAATGACATGCAGTCAAGAGCAAGTCTTGTCTCCATTGACACATTCCTGAGTTCAACTCTTAGCAGGAAGCAGCGCTTAAAACATGTCAACGTCATTTGACCCCATTTTATTTTCCAGCAGGTGTAACATATGGCTCACATTCTATAGCTATTCATGGCTTCCCTGCTAATAAACTGAGATCAGCTTTATAATAAGATTATATTAGAAGGTATTATTTGCTGCTTTTGGTGGTAAAAAAGCCAACAAACCCAATTAACTAAACAGTAACTAAAACACAATACAAGTAAAGGATAAAATGCCAATTAAAACTTAAGTAAAATGTTTATTAGCAGCCACTTATATGTTTAGTTTATAAGCAACAAGTGCCCAACAGAATATTTTATTATTAGTTAACACTTAATTAACAATTAGTTCATAATTTCCTCCTCAGTTTCTATGTTTTTATAAACAAACTCTGAGTATATTTTAAATGATATTTAAAGTTTATCATAAATGAATCATAACATTTAACTGTACACAACATTAAAGTTAAACTAAGTGTTAATAAATCACAAATTGACTGTCAAAGAACAGCTCCTAAATGAACTGTTCTCATTAACAACTAGTAAATGATAGAAAATCAACTAAAATTCATTATTAGTAAATTCTAATGTCCAACTGGTCTATGATTTGTTTTTTCTTTTGTTCTATAGCTAAGGAATATTTACGTCATTCAAGCTTCTCCATTTTACAGTTCATCACAGACGGCATGTCATTTAAAAACCTGCTGAGCTTTAATCAATTTTGCAGTAGATTGCATCAATGATTTTAAAGCCTTTTACTCCTTTGGTACCAAACAGGACACAGCTGGGTAGTCATTAGGGTTTTTTAAATCATGGATCGTTTTACAGAAACATTTATCACATAATTCATTCACTGGATGATTTGATTTTGTGTGAAGGTAAAACTCTAAATGCATTGGCAGCTTACATGACATTTTACCGAAACATAAGGTATTAAATAAAGACACAGAACTGAGTAGATTTTAAGGTTTCAAACTGAAAAGAACCTCATCTAGTCTTCAAATAGATGTTCTTGTGTGGAACGGTCTTGATTATAACTTAGAAGGGTTTTGTGTACACTTATCTCCGTGGGTAAGATCCTTAGAGGGAGTTCAACTCCAGTCCAGAAATAAGGGAAAACTCTGTGTGTGAAGGGGTGTGTGAAGGTGTGGACGTGTGTGTTAGCCTCGGAATTAAAGAAGGACAGTTTCTTTCTGTCCAGGTCCAGCTCCACCCTGATCTTCTTCAGGTTTTTCACTCCGAGCAGCGGACAGATTTGAGGTGGAGACATGGCTGTGAGTTTGTTGTCACACAGCTGGATTCTCCACAATCCTGACCATAAGCCTCCGTTCCTCTGTACAGAATCTTGCAACACGCCCAGTTCCCATCTGGGCTGGTTTTCCACATCCACCTTCCAGCTGCGAGTTCCCGAGCTGAATCCCTCGGATCCCAAGACAGCACAGAAACCTTTGATCCTCTCTGGGTTTTCAGGCAGCTGCCGTTTCCCCCGACACCTCACAGTGGTCAGTTCCTTAGACAGGATTAATTCTGGGTTTGCCATGTTTGGGTCCAGAATGATTGGAGTGTAGGAGACTGTGTCTTTCATGTTCTTCCAGATGTTAAATCCTAGGTTACCCAGATGTTTGGCAACATCAACGAGAGCCCCAGAGGCCAGCTGGGGGTCGTCCAGCTGGGGGCAAAGCTGCACTCTGTCCATTCTCATCTTGAAGTTTAGAAGGAGTGAAACATCTGAAGCCCTCAGCTCCTCCTCTGTGGCTCTGATCGCTTCCAAAAGAGCCGACATCTCTCTCCTCAGTGTTTCAATCTTCTCCTTTATCATCTGACTCTTCTGCTTCTCCTCCTTCTTCAGAGCACACACCTTGACTTCTTCCTCCAAAAACTTGTGCAGCTTCTGAAACTGCAGTTTGATTTGCGTCTCTGAGTTCCGGGCCTGGACCTTGATGTGCTCCGCAGTTTGACTGAAATGGACTTTTACTTGATCAAAAACCTTCATTTTTTCTTCATTTTTTCCTTTATGCTCTCCTGAAGCTCCTTTCTGTCCTGTTGAGCAGCTTCATCGATGGGTCTGAACCTGTGACTGCTGTGTTTTTCAGAATCTCTGCAGACAACACAGGCCAGTTCCTGATGGTCCAAACAGAACATTTTGAGTTTCTCTCCATGAAGGCTGCAGAGATCCTCGCAAATCTTCTGGATTTTCCTCAGAGAGAAACTCTCACAGAGGTTCTTTAACACCAAGTTGCAGAGGGCTTCCCTCTCCTCTGAGATGGTTTTACACAGAGGACACTCCCGGATCGTCTTCTCAGTCCACCAGTTCAGCAGACAGGCTTTACAGAAGCTGTGGCTGCACCGCAGGATGACCGGATCTCTGAAGGTCTCAAGACAGACGGGACAGCGGAGATCTTCCTGTACTTGGCTTGCCATTCTGTCTATAAGGAGAGCTGAGAAAAATGCAGCTCATGTGGAAAACTAGAATAAATCAACCCGAAACTTCAGATGTCTCCTTTCCATCTGAAAACATCCAACTGCAGATCTGTTGAAACTTGCAGGCTGATAGTAGCCGAGGTTTTAAACACGTCTCACTGGATCGCGGTTTAGTCTCAGCAGAGGCGGAGAATTTTTCAGCTAAACTGGTTGATCTTCCATTTCATTCTATAGTTTCTGAACATGTAAACTCCGTTACAAAACAACCCTTTGAAATATTACTTTTATCCTTTTTTAGACACACTCACACTTTAAGCAACAGTTTTTAGAAAAACTAACAAACAATCGAATCCAATTAAAGAGTTTGGCCCTAAGTAACATGATCGGTACTGTCAGTGAAGGATGCCCAAATGTTACAGAACCTGCAAATCCACCGCATGAATGTTACCAGCTGGCCCTAAAAACGCCTGATAAACATCTGATAATCTGTTTTCAACTGATTTTATCTGTCCAGTTATAAAAGTAGGAACAACAACAAAAAACTTTGTTTACTGAGACTTTTAACTCTTTAAATTGTCACCTGAAAAGCAGACCCTTATAAAAAATTTTAAATATTTTTTTTCCAGTGACTTATCTATAAAAAAAACATTTTCACAAAGTTTTACAAATAATCTAAAAATGAAGTTCTAGCATCAACACATACAATTAATCCATCCATCCATTATCTGACATGCTTGTCCCAAGTGGGGTGCTGGTGCCTATCTCTAGCTGTCTACGGGCGAGAGGCGGGGTACACCCTGGAGAGGTTGCCAGTCCAGGTTGTCAAAAACACTCAGTGGATTGAGGTGCCCTCAGGTGTCAGGGAGGGCATTCCACAGATGTGGACCATGGATGTATTCATGTGTGAGAAGGGAATTTTTCAATCAGTCCTGGTGGAGGTGGGATGCCAGTGTATTGAATGGAGAAAGGGGGTAATGTTCTTATGTTTCCACACTCTCATCAGGATCCTGGCTGCAGAGTTTTGAATATACATGTACTGAAGCCTCTGCAGACTCTTTCTAAGGATCCCAATGAGAAGTGCGTTGCAATAGTCCAGTCTGGAGGAGACAAAGTATGAACCACCTTTCTGTTTCTGGGAAGGAGAGGATGGGACGGAGTTTGGAAATGTTAAGGAGATGGTAGAAAGAGGTCTATATGTGCTTCAAAAGTGAGTTGGGAGTCCATTTTTTTACACCTTTACTAACTGTTGATGAGAGTGGGATATCAGTACCAGAAAAGTTGCTGCTGGTTATGGATAATGATTTGTTTGGTGAGAAGTTCCAAACAGGATGGCTTCAGTTTTGGAGCTTATTGAGTTAAAAAAAAAGTTTTCTAATCTACAAATACAACAAATGGATTTATAAACAGGAAAGCAGATAATAAATAATCTAACAATTTGCTTTGTGATGGGAAATCTGTTTATACTAAATGATAAACATGAAAAATGAAATGTGATGTTACCATCTATCGTGACATGTAAATGCGACCATAGAGGTGCTCATCATTCGGACTTCACACACCTTTGCTTATAGTTTATTATATTTAGAGAATAACTTATGAGGTTAAAAGTCCAGAATTTTGATGTTTAACTTGTTCAAATCTATGGAGGACCAAGAAAGTGACTAAAAAAATAAAACTATTTCAGATTAAACTTTAAATCATGCATTAGAAACCAAACTTAAAAGGGTTTTTAAGTACAAATTTTAAACTGATTTATGAAAGACGAAATAACAATACACTGAGTGACTGGAAGATTAAACATAAATGTATAAATCTTAGATCTAACTACTCAGTGTACAAAGAAATTTTTTTTCTTTTCTTTTCTAAGCAGTAAGAGTAAATTTCCTTTTGTCAGAGTTTTTGTTTTTAAAATGAAGTAAAATCTGGGTGGCACTTTTAAAGGTTTTTTATATTAGAGCAATATTTTGTGTAAAATATCATTTTAACTGTTGTAGAAAAATTAACAGTGAAGGGTTAGAAAAAAGACCCTGAATTCAAAACAAAATTTATAAAGTCAGTTGATGAATAAAGGAAATAGAGCATAAAGATTGTCTTTATATACTTAACCCCCCACCCCCTTACCAGATTGGCCAAGCTTGTCTGGTAGGGTGCATGACTGTAAAACACACTTGGATGAATCACATTACGGAGGGTGGGCCCAAAATGTAAAAATGCTCTTTGTAACAATAACAGTCTGCAACGGAGCAATATTTCAAAGATGCCCTTTATCATGTCCCAAAGGGGCTTTTTATATCCTTAAGATGTCAACAAGTTGGCCACTTCCATGAAAGAAAATCAAAAAAAGTTTTAGTGTCATATCCAGAATGATCTGATTAGTTATAACCTGTTTCCACCGACTCTGTTAGTCTCACCATTGAAATAGGTCTCTACAGTACCAGCTCCTTTCCAGACTAATGTTCATGACGCAACTAAGTCTGGCTGGCTAGGCTACATATTATCTAAAAGAACAAAGTGTCTGTTTAGCAGGTTTGGATATGTTGTGTTGGGATCTGGAGGTCTGTTCACCTTTCTCCAGCAGAGGGTGTCCTAGGTCTCCTGGAGCCGAAGCTGACTTCTACACCTGCGGCTCGTTAACTCATCAGGAGACCAGCATATAAGCAGTGGCAGCGCAACACTCCAGTGCCAGAGTGTTAAGCCAGTTACGGTTAGCAAGCCTGAGCCAACCAACCTGTCTGATTCTCTGACTCCCTTGATACCTGAACTTGAACCTAACCAGTTTTGTCCTCTCTGCTTCTTAGAAAGAGCCAAACTGAATCCTGAAACTCTGGAAGAGTTTCTCATCAGAACTACCTGTCTGATCTCTGGAGATCCTTGGATGTTTAAACTGTCTGAACCTGCCTGCCCGCTCTCAAGAAGAGAACTGGAGATAACCTCTGATCTGAACACCGAGAAGTCTGAAGTCAAGCCCTGCCACTGCCAAGCCCTCTGCTCACCATCTGCCTCTGGACCCTCCTGGTTCCCTGCCTCTACCGCTCAGTCAACAACTGAACAGGTACAGACCTGCATTATCCTTCAAACAACAAAACCTGAGACTCAGCTAACCGAGCTGTCCCTCTCTGCAGAGAACCCTGTTCTGACCAGTCCTGGACCAGTCCCTAAATCAGTCTTTATTATTCATTGTGTTTTCAATAAACTGTTAAACTTTTCCTCCATGTCTGAGCGTGTTCTGCATGTGGGTTAGATCCCTTAATCCCAACATCACATGTTGCTTTTTATGCAAAAACAAAATGCTTTGTTGAGTGTGCTAATTGTTACCCAGAATCCTCAATGTCCACACATTTGATGTAGCTGTCATTGGAGAACAACACCACTGTGGCAACCTGGTCAACTGGAAAAAAGAGAAAAGAGATTTAGCTGGGTTGATTTTTACAGTCCAGGAAGTAGGTGTAGTCCAGGTCCTTCAGCAACACTAAGAAGGAGTCATTAGGAGTTTTTACCTGAAAGAATGACGTTCTTGATGGTTTTGTTAGAGTTGTTTGTGATGTTGACGTCAACATGGATTGTCTCACCATGATAGTAAAGCTAATTAGGGATTCAAGGGCAAGGAAAATTAGGGTAACAACGTCAGGAAAATTAGATGATAAAGAGAAAATAAAAACAGAGAAGTTATAGTAAATAAATTTATTAGGTGCTTATCAGAAAGTAAAACTTTTCAGAGTCATACTGCTTATATTTGTCTGGTCTAGACATATTATTTCTGGTTTAATTTAGTGTGTAGATTTATAACATGAAACAACAAACCTCTTTATCCAGTGTGGCCTTAACATGCAGCGGTTTGTCAGACATGACAAAGTCCTTGGTGGTTTCAACTGTAGGTGGGACTCCCTGTGAGTCTGGAGCGTACTGTACCTTCCTGAGCATTAGCTTTACTGTGCTCCTGTTGAACAAACAGATGCGGAGGTTTAACAGTTTCCTACTGACAACTCTGTCTGACATCAGGACAGCTGAGACTCACCGTTTGCGCACTTTTGCATCCTGGCTCTCAGCACTGAATGCCTTAATCTCGAACTCCACTGCACATTGCTGCAACGGAGGAAGGAAGGGACATTTACCGTCCAATTACCTGTATTAATGCATCGCCTCTACTCTGATCCCTGAAGTTAACATTATCAGGAACCACAAAAAATAAAAATCTTACAGGAACATTTTTTGGAAGAAGTTGAAAGGAGTTGAAACAGTAACCAGTAACTAACGGTCCTAGTTTTAGCTTTTGAACAAAGAGGGCCACCATAAAGTGAACTTAGTGATTGGGATGGATTGATGGATGGATGGATGGATGGATGGATGGATGGATGGATGGATGGATGGATGGATGGATGGATGGATGGATGGATGGATGGATGGATGGATGGGACATCTATACCGTAAACCCTCTAATATAGAATATTTCACTCAGGTACATCTTGGTCCCGGCCATTATTGGAAGGAGGCCAGAATTAGAGGCAGGCCTCTATTTCTATTTGATCAAAACAGACTATGGGTGGAATGAATAAAAACAAGATTTTGTGTCTCTCATTTATCGAAAAAGTACAGTTACCATAACGGTATACAGAACATTATTCAGACATCTTCCAGCAGCTGCAATTTTTCTGCATGGCAATACGAAAAAAAAAAAGACACAGAATGAATTCTTGGCCAGACAAAGTTTTAGAAAAAATCAAGGGAAACTGTTCTACCATCACATCGAAATTTTGTTTGAGGAAGGCTAAGTGGAAGTAGGCTACCAGTATCATATATTTCAAGGGAAATTTAGAACAATGAAGGCCAACGGAATTCTATCATTTTAACGCTGCCTGGTTACCACCAGACCTACTGGTAATCACATTTGTCTTTCAGATCAGAACGATTGTGTAAGGCCACTACGATCTTTGTGTAAGGATGGGAATTCCAATGCTAATGGCTTGGATTCGTTAGCAAACATTGCCCCTCTGTGGTACTTGTATGTTACTATCACAAGTTGTTGAGGACCGCCCAGGGAGTCTTGATAGTATTTACCTCCGCTGACAGCGAAACGGGTCATTATTAGAGGCCTGCCGCTATTGGAATACAGGCCAATATTAGAGGATTTACGGTATTTTAGCCCTTCTTCCTGCTCTTGCCATATCAGCCATCTCCCGTAAATTTTCTGCACTGTAATGTCTGCGTTAGATAGAAGCTCACCTTCCCAACATCATGGGGTGCTGGTTGGAGAGCCACTGAGCAAGGCAGATTGTCCGGAAACTGAAAAGTAATAAACAGATTACTCTCAATTTCAAAAGGAGATATAATTTAGCTGCAAAGGCTGGTTCTGATTGGCTGTTCTGTCCTGGATCACCTCGAAGAAGAATGGGTAGGCATTGCTTCCTAGTTTGCGCAGAAGCTTTGCCTGCACCCTGGTGTGGATTCCCTTCTCACGGTCCTGCAGGGGTGGATATACTTGGCTGGTGGACAGGAACAGCTCCCTGCGGAAGGCTATTCCCATCACATCCATGTCATCTCGGCCGTAGCGAAAGATGCAAGACAGGGTGACAAACACTGTAGGGCAGAGCATACAGGCAGTTTAACTCCAGCAGACACGCCTAAAGTAAATATGCTTTCTGTCCACGAGAGTCTGGCTGATGAATTATAATTCAGGGGAATAACTTTGTCAGGCTGGGTTACATCGATGCCTAACAATGGAAACATGAACAGCATGTTTTGGTACCAACCTTTCCTCCCAGCCAGAGCCTCAGGATCAATGAGGACAACGCCATCTGTTGGTAAACAAAGAAAGAGCAAATATTCATGTTAAACATTGAGCAATAGTGAGCAATCAGAAGGTCTTTGACACTTCATGTGAACCTCTAAAACCAAGAGTTAATCTCAAAATTATTTTTTTTTGTGCTTCAGTAGAAAGACTCTCAGGTTGTAGTTTATATTTTCCCTACTGATAGCAGATAGAAACAGCTAAAGTTTGTTTTATTATAGAATTATATTTCTTTGCAACTAATGTTTCTGCAAAAAATGTTTTTGAGATTGTCCATGTTAAAGTCAGTTGGATTCAGCCAGGGACTTTTGAGGTGTTATTAAAAAAAAAACTACAACGTTGGAGAACTAGATAAAAACAAAGAGATATCAACATGACACCACTGTTCTAATTTTCTATAAACCGCCCTATTAATCAAAATAACTTAAATTACAGTGATGATGAATGCATTGTGTGTTGAATAAATCCCCCAATTTATCCAAGAGAAAATAAACTAGTCTCTGTTTCATGATTTCCTTTAACCTTCTTGGGATATGTGCTGAATTCTCCATCATTGAGACTCACCCACTGGATCCACAGAATCGACGCGGTCCACAAAGTCTCTCTTCCCCATGAACACTCCCACCTGAAGCAAACAAAGGCCTTATTTTTTAAAGGGGCTGTTTGTATTTTGGCTTCATGGAAAAAATATGTAAAAAGCAAAAACCACAAATAATGAAGGAGAGTTATTCTTTCCATAGAAAGATTATTTCTATTAATAATTTCAGACAATAAAAAGTGCTCTGACTGTCTTTTTTTTTCTCTGAAGATCAAGCGTTTGATTAATTTCCTATTGAAGTCGTTCTTTTCTACAATATCCACAAGACATCAACCGAATGGCAAATAAGGTTTTGTCTGTTTTTTTTTTTTGTTTTTTTCCTGGATGATAAAAACAGCTTCAATACATCACCACAGCTGAGAACCACTGCCTGGTAGGTCTACAGTAGTAGCAATTCAAAATTTCCCCACTTTTCTTGATTGGCCCTTAACTGGTCCCCTACAATTCTTTTTTTAATCATCAATCTTCTCACTAAAATATTCTTTGTGTCATGATTTCTGAACATTAAGATCTAAAGAGAATTCAGTGAAAGGTCGGAGTCAGAGTAAAAAAAAAAAAAATACATGCCCAGAAGAAGGAGGGGGTCACTCCAGTGGCTGGGAGTTGGCTCTGCATGCTCATGATTTAAAAATACACTAATGATGATAAACTAGTTAAAAAAATTGAAAAACAATTCACTTTCCAACTTGGAAACCAAGTCCAGTGGATTGTTTTTAATGTTTTGGGAATAACTTTGACCTGGATGACTGAGAACCTTCACCAGATGATAAACTAAATAGATGGTAAATTAAAATATTTTTTTGTTTCAGGTTGCTGTCAGACTTTATTCTCTGTTTGTTTATTGTCCTCTGTTTCCAGGAAGAAAACAGGAAGAAAACTGTTCGGTCTACTTGAGAAATCCTGCAGTACAGTCATTGGAAAAGAACGTGTTCAGCCTTGCTCCCTGTTAGCGCCCACACCTCTTCTCAGAAAGAAGGTTTCTGAGCATTAAGGTTTGATCAGCTGAGACCAACAGGAACAGGCTTCTCTTCAGAGATTCCTCTGGAAGGAACTTTACCAACCAAAGACAAAATATCTTCACTGCTCAACATTTTATTTCTATTTATTGTTGATATGAGATAAAGTTCAGTCATCTGAAAAGTTAACTTCTGTACCCATATATCAAGTACAGCAAATTTTTACATGGGTATTCTTACTTGTTTAAAAACATATTCTTAAACAAAATACTCAAAAGCAAAATGGCTTCTTAAGTGCTCATAGCAGCTCAATTACTGATTAAAATGATGTGATCATACAGAAAGGCACTGTATGAGCAAATGCTGGTAATTCACATAATAAGTAAGTAAATAAAAAATACAAATATAATTACAAAATAAGAAATATCTCATAGCTTAGATTCCTTATTATTCAAGTATTTCTCATTATTATTCAAGTTGAATATGAAAAGCACAGTACATTTCTAAAATTTTAAAATTAAATGTGACCTGGTTCTGTCTCTGCAAAACAGATTTGGTCTGAGAGAGAAAAAGTGACGGTTTAGTTGATCCAGTCCTGTAATTATATTTCACTCACCGACTTGTCTTTGCAAGTCTTCTTAAAAATTATGTTTCTTGGACTCATGATGGTGAAGATGAATAAGCTGCTGCTAGAGGCCTGGGAAAAAAGACCAGACAGGAAGCCATTTTTATCTTTCAGACAGTCAGTTCTCTGAATCACCATCACATTCAAATATAACCATTGTACTGAATGAAGAAACCAAAGAAAACAAACAGTGGGTTCAGAGGTTCAAGCTAAACAGATTTTCAATGGCAGTGCTTATACATTCATAGTGGACTAAAGCTTTGGAAAAGCTCTTGTTTCGGCTTAAACTGGCTCCTAAAGGTGAACCATTGACCATTATGTTGTAACAAATTTGTAATAAACCTCCATTTTTTTTCTGATAATAATTGAAATAAGATAGAAAATGTTTTATTTTACTGATTCCAGAAAAGGGAGTTACTGTATTTGAAATTTTTTTGCAATTTCGTATACCTTTCAACAGGTAATTTTTACTGTTACTTTTATAGCTAATTTATTGTAATTTTATTAACAATTCTCTTTTTAGTCCCAATTCTGTTTGGTACATATTTCTTATCTTTGATGCAGTAACTGCTGCAAAGCACTTTGGTCAGCTTAGGTTGTTTTTTCATATTCTATAAATGTACAATTTAGATTTAAATTTGAGTCCCTGGGATTTTCTGCTTGCACAGTTTTCCTCCACATGACGGCAGCAGATCCGGTCTTCGATTATACCATTGATTAGTGTATTTTAGAAACTCTCATCCAGTCAGTTTATTTTCTCATGGAAGGTTCTGTTGGGTCAACTAAGAGTGTCATACACATGGTGCTCTCACAATAATGGTAATCACAGCCTGTTTCAAAGGGAGGCCATGTTAGAATCCATTTCTTCTTGATGTTGAGTTTTTCCAATCAGCCGGTTGACCTCATTGATCTTTAGGTTGATAGAATCTTGATTTCAAACCTAAATCAGTCTCTTAGATTGCTTTTTCAGGGCTTCTTTTGAAAATCTTTTAAAGAATAAAAGAACATGTTTTATGAAGCATTTTATTCACCAGAAACTAAAAGCAACAACTAGAAACAATTTTAGAACCTGGTAATTTTAGTGTAAGTTCGCTCTAGTGGCTGAAGGATCCATTGATTTATTTTTTTAAATGGATCAACCTTGTAACTGAATAATGAGAGATCTAAGTTGACATAAAAAAAGAGCTTTTTTAACAGCCACTGCTTCTCTTTGGAGCTTATATGGATTTCTTGATAAAAATAAATAGTTGAGTTAATTGAATTAAATTTGCCTGGAGATGTGAGCAGACTTGAGCCCATGAGCCTCATAATCCTGTTAAATCCCTCTTAGACTGTGTTCACTGATCTAAACCACAACTTTGATTGTTGTTAACACAAAACAATGAACAGCAGTTTCTGTACAGTAGAAAAACAGATCAAACCAAGGCACAGAAATGTTAGCAAATTATAACAGAAAATATGCATAAAGTAAAATGAAACATTAAGAAGACTAAAGTTAAAGAGAAACAAAAAAGAACAGTTAACACTGCTTCAAATGTCACTGAGCTAAACTATGTTATAACAGAGACTTAAAGAAATGCAAGAGAAATAGCCTGTGGAATATTTTATGGCAAGCTGTTCCAGAAATCTGGAGCCCCTCCTAAAAAGAACAGACCTCTTAAAGCTTGGCTTAGTTTTTCCTTTAGGTGTAATCAACAGAGGTGGATCAGATGACCTAAGGTCTCCCAGGGAAACTTAAAACCAAGATAGACAGAGAAGTGTGAAGGAGAAAGATCATAAATGTAAAAGAGGAGGTTTTTAAAATACGCTCTTTGGCAAACTTGCTCCATATGACAGAAGTGGAGAGACAATCAAAATATGAGCACCAGTTCTGATGGAGCCAAAGACATCAAAGAGAAGCCTTATGATAATAATCTAGTGGAGTTGTGCTTAAAAGATTGTGGATTAATGCCCCCAGGTCACCTTCTGACACACACCAGGAAACCTTCTCCTTAAACGCAGCTGACTGAGATTTATACCTGTTGGCTAACAAATTATTACATCAAGATTTTGGAGCAAATTCTGAATTGCTCTAAAGATTGATTCAATAAATAACATTTCAATGACATCAGTGACAAGATTTTAAGAAACTAACTGAGTTTTCCTACAGTTTTATCATGAGTATTATGTTTGAACCATTATTTTATTTGTGAGCCTCTGAAAACATAAAGCCTTGTGCAGAATAAAACATTACAAATATATCTATGATCTGAATCTGTGTCGCTGTGTCAAAGATGGAGATTAGATAATTTCTCCTCCTATGCTTCCCCCTCCCAACCTTCACCTACAGTAAACAGATGAAAGTGTGATACAGTAAAGCTGGAGGTGTTGGTGGGATAGGAGGTACTCACCTGTGCTGTAGAGCTGCTGAATGAGAGGAGGAGACAGGTGCTAGTCCAACCAGCTCTATATGTAAACACCTGCTGTCTTTCATGGCTCCTTCAGCCAATCAGAAAGACTCTGCTGTGAACTTTGTCCTCCTCCTCACAGCTAAACATGCAGGCAGCCAGACTTCCTGTGACTGAGCCCTCTGAGAGGATTGGAGCTGGTTCCACCTCCGTCAGCATAACTGGGACAGATTAGAGAGACATGAGGGGAACGTTGATGTGGAACATCTGACCTAAGCTCTGCCTTTATCCCCCACAGCTCGCTGCTTTCTCTTTATTCATCCTGACACTTCACAGACATGTGGGTCCAACCAGGAACCTCTATGCAACCAAAAAGATGTGTATTTTCTCAACCTTTACCTGGCAGCATACAGTGCTCCATAAAACTATTCGTACCACGTGAACTTTCTACAAATTTTGCATCATGTGCTTAATTTGGGGGCTTTATTGGTTAAATAAAGCCCCCTGATAACGAAAATAAAATTAATACTTATTTAAAAAAAATACTACAGCGTGCGCTGGGACAGAATTGGCTCCTCCAAGTCTGAGGCCATGGTCCTCGACCGGAAAAAGGTGGCTTGTCCCCTTCAGTTTGGAGGAGAGTCCCTGCCTCAAGTGGAGGAGTTCAAGTATCTTGGGGTCCTGTTCACGAGTGAGGGAAGAATGGAGCAGGAGATCGATAGATGGATCGGTGCGGCTGCTGCAATAATGCGGACGCTGCACCGGTCTGTCGTGGTGAAGAGAGAGCTGAGCGAAAAGGCAAAGCTCTCAATTTACCGTTCGGTCTACGTTCCTACCCTCACCTATGGTCATGAAATTTGGATAATGACCGAAAGAACGAGATCCCGGATACAAGCGGCTGAAATGAGCTTCCTCCGCAGGGTGGCTGGGCTCTCCCTTAGAGATAGGGTGAGGAGCTCGGTCATTCGGGAGAGGCTCAGTGTAGAGCCGGTTCTCCTCCACATCGAGAGGAGTCAGTTGAGGTGGCTCGGACATCTTCTTCGGATGCCTCCTGGACGCCTCCCTCGGGAGGTGTTCGAGGCACGTCCTACTGGGAGGAGGCCCAGGGGACGACCCAGGAAACGCTGGAGAGACTACGTCTCTCGGCTGGCCTGGGAGCACCTAGGGCTTCCCCCAGCAGAGCTGGAGGAGGTGTCTGAGGAGAGGGAAGTCTGGGAGTCTCTGCTTAGTCTGCTGCCCCCGCGACCCGGTTCCGGATAAAGCGGGAGACGACGAGTATGAGTACGAGTACTAAAGTTAGGGAAGAAATAAAAAAATATATTATTAAGTCTCTAGAAAAAAATAAAAAATAATTCTGAGCTCTTAACATTCTAAATAATTAAATAAATGAAAATAAACATTAAAAGAGGGAAAGACAAAAAAACAAAACAAAAAATTCAAGCTTAAAATTTATTTTGTAAGGTAAAAAAAAATGTTTTAAAAATAAAATAGAAAATATTTGTGTCAATAAGTGCCACAACTCTGTTGTATTATTTACATATAACAAAATTAAAGAAACATTTATTGAATCCCCTGCATCCTCTATTTTTCCATTGACAATATGATCACATGCACATATGTAGTTGGCATGCTCATACTATTGATATGTGGAGTGAATGTGCAGAAGCAGTTTGAAGGTTGAACAGCAGGTCTGATCCGGTCTGCAGAGCTTTATGTATGAAGTGTGATGCTGCAAGGCTTTAATCCCCCGAGTTGCCTGTCAGCAGGTAGAGAAACAACACGGGTGGATTACAGGCTGCTCTGCATTAGTCATCAATATCACACTGGAAATTACAGCGTACACATGCACACTAAGAGCACACATAGAGTTCACCAGGAGAGCTCATCTGGCAGCAACTCAGAATTTTCTAAAGATCTAAATAATTTCTGTTTTTCGAGGTGTCTTATGGTTTAAACATGATCCAAACAGACACACAGGTGATCTATAGACAGTCCAAAGACACAGCCTGCATTTATGATTGTAGTGCCCTTTTCAGTGGAACTGTACTTTAGATGCAGGATAAAACATTGTTTTCAACATTATAGCTTTGTAAATTAATCTGTAAATTTATTTGCAGAAATAAAAAGTACAGTAAAAGTTTGTTGATAATTTCTAAAATTCTAAAAGTCAGGTGTGAGCTCTCAGATGTTTTTTTTTTTTTTTTTTAACAGTGTCCTGTCTGGCAATATGGCAATAAGAATAGTTGTCTTGATGCCAAAAAAGAGCCCAACAGATTTTGCTATCACCAGTGGAGCAGTATGGCTATTGCCATAGTGTTCCGCTTGATTTATGCATGTATACAGCTTTATTATAATTCATGCAGGGAGTATCATAGATTGTATGGATGTTGCAATGGGAAAGTAGAACATTAAAGGAAAAACTGGAAAAGGGATAAAAGATGAAAGAGAGAGGAGATAAAAGGGAGACAATGATAAAAGGCCCTGGGATGTTAATATAGTTAGCCCTAAACCTAACCACAACCTGCACTCGTCCCTAGAAATGGTTTTTGCTCTCCTTTTCTGCTTTTTTTTTCTCCTCTTAATTGTTTTCTTCTCTTATTTCTTCCTCCTCCTCCCTCTTTTTAGTGGCATTATCCTGTCCCTCTGCATAAATTCCAACACAACAGAGTACGTCGTGATACTCAAACTAAACACAGTGTCCTATCTGGCGATGTGGCAATAAGAATAATTGTCTTGATGCCAAAAAGAGCCCAACAGATTTTACTTTCACACATGGATCAGCATGTGCCATAGTGTTCTGCTTGTTTCCTGCATATAAATTGCTTTATTATAATTATGCAGGGAGTTTTAAAGATTATATGGACACTGCAATGTAAATAGAATAGAAGAGGGAAACCATGAAAAAAATGAGAAAAGAATAAAGAAAGGGGAGATAGAAAGGAGATAATGATCATTTTCAGTCTGCTTCATCACCTGCAAAGAGATGTAAAAAAAAACTGTACAACCAACAGACATGGTACAAGACATACAATAAAGTAACACCTTGAAACTATCGCTGAATGTGTGTGTTTCTCTGGTCAGCTGGTATAGAGTGAAATTAGTTTTATGTGATTAGAAGAAATAACAATTTTTACATTTATTGTGAACATGGCTCATATTATTTGTTTTTATTTTTTTATGTTTATATTTTTATTGTAGATCCCCAGTAGCTGCAGCTTCACATGGCAGCTATTCTTTATGTGGTCCTGATAAGCTACCTTTAACAATCCTGTGGGACCTGAACTCATTCAAAAAACCCAACACACAAAATGCCAAGCCTATGATGGATCATGGAGCCATGCAGGAACCGTTTTGATAACATGCTGTAGCGATAATACTCGGCCCTGTGTTGTACTTTGCCTGGCTGAGTCTAATGCTCCTTCATCACAAGAAAAGTTGGTCCATTTTGTAAACTTAACCACTGGCCTGTTGAGCCCAAACTTCCAATGGCCAGCCAACCTCTGCCCAAAAATAAAAAAATCAAAGAAGACAAAAAGTCTCATTAGTGAGGAAGTGTATATTTTTTTGTTTGAGCATTTATGAATAATTCTGAACTTATGTGGGCAAGAAGAGAATAATAACGAATTCACACATCTGCTCCCAAAGTCCTCTAGTTTTATAATCAGTCCATTCTTGTATGAACCCTGGGGTCCATGATGAGTGGGACCTGAGTTTAAATCCAGTCACAGCTGAGCTGTTTTGTTAACAAACTTTATTGAGATATAATAAAATTACAACGGTTTCATTGAAATAATCAGTAATCAAAAATATTTTCTTAAGCAAAAATATGTAAAACAGTAAAGATTAGTAATTCAGACAAAAGATCGAAGACAGCTACGGTATAATGAGAGTGAACGGTTGGTTCTAAACATCTGAGACTGTGTGTCTCTATAATCCAAGTACATTTATTTTGTCCCCTAAAAACTGTTTATGGAAAAAAAAGCATCATGTTTTTTTTTCTTTACTTTCTTTGTACAGCCTAAAATCTAAACCTTTAGAAACAGACGAGCCAACAGAGTCCTTATAGAAAAGTTTTCAGGTGGGATTAGACATAAGCTCTGCCAGACTCTTGTTCGGACCGTGCCGTAGCAGTGTAGACCTTTCCTGGGTAACCTCTGAAAAAAACAAACAAAGAAAGACTTTATTCATAGGATTCATTTGCACTAAACGAATGCAACTAAAACATTTATGGTGGACGTGGCTGGAGTTACAGTTCTAAGAATCAATACGCCACCAAGATCATCCAAAGCATCATCATATAAATATGAAGTCTGTTAATTATTTACCCTTTCTTGCCAGCAGGTGATGCTCTCTTACAGGCGCTGCAGAGGAGACCTCCACCCAGGATGCATAGGGAGCCTCCCCCCCACCCGATGTAGAGGCCTGAACCCAACTCAAACCTGAAGACAAACACAAAGTTTACATCAAATCCTGTGTGTGAATCCAGAACTACTTCCTGCCTGAGAAGGAGAAAAAACTCACCTTACTCCTCCATATAAAGGGTTGTTGAAGTCCTGAACCACCTGGACTCCGTACCAGGAGCAGGCTATGATGCAGCATAGACCTGCAAAACACAGAAATACAAACATGATTCCTATAGGAAAGTGGCTTTACTTCTGTCAGTTATTTTTGAAGTACTTCATATTTTATCCAATTTAAGTTTTTAATCAGTTTGCATTTCATGCCTGTATGTTTCACACACGCTTTATAAACCAACAGACTTTGTGTCGTTTTGTGATCATTGTTGATTGTTTCTATTGCAGTTTAATTGCTCTGTTTATAAGGATCCTCAACTGTTGTGTTCAGGGTCCGTTTTTCAGTTAAACATATCTTTCACAAATAGGAAATATATGAAAAAAACAATCTAAATGAAAATGCTGTTTTATTGCCATTTATAGCTGTTAAGAAGTGTTATTGGGCTCATCTGTGTGTTTGTGCTGTGTCATTGTGCAGCTATCTGGTTGGTTCATTTCTGCACATCCTGCACCTTCCTGCATGTTTCAGATGGTTTCCTCTTAAAAAAAACAAAAAACTAAACTCTAACAATGACGACTAAAACTCCCACACAGTAGCTGATATTCAGAATGGTTCATCTTAGCAGAAGTTTCTGAGTTTGCATGTAAATATGAGGATAAGGCAGTCAGTTTATGAAACTCTCTGTCACTCATAGTTCCCTTGGTTTAAGCCATTGAATACAATGATTAGGGTTCCCTAAAGAAGTGAAGAATGTAGGCTAATGCACGACTATGGTTCAACTTAACAGCAAAAGTTCAACATGTTAATAATAATATTTATAATAATATTAATAATAATAATAATAATAATAATAATAATAATAATAATAATAATAATAATAATAATAATAATAATAATAATAATAATAATAATAATAATAATTATTATTATTGTTATTATTATTTAACTTTATTGACCTCACATTGGAGAAATTTGCCTCTGTATTTAACTCATCACCTTGGGGACCAGTGGGCTGCCATTGTTGGGCACCCAAGGAGCAGTGTAGGGTAAAGGGTCTTGCTCAGAGACCCATAATGGCAGTCTGTGGGAGTGGGGCTCGAACGTAGAACTTCAGGATTCCAAGCTCTATGCCCTAACCACTTGGCCACTATGACAACATATTATATATTTTGCTAGGTAAATGTTAACTGGGATTTCAGTAGATTCACCATTAAATGGTTATTCTGAGCTCTGTAATCTAGCAAGAAATCTGAAAAAACATTCAAACTATTTATCTTCACAAAAACACGGACTTCCTCAGCACTAAACTCTTGCCTAAAAACTTCCTATCATTCTGTAAGCTACATAGTGTGTTTTGGAGAACAACTGTAAGTAGAACCGATTAGGATTTCTTCATAGGGCGTTAAGTTGAAAGGAAAAATAAAAATACATGCAGTAAAACATGATCTGAGTTATGGGGCTTAGTTCTCTGGAAGGTGAGGTCTAATTTGGAAATTTTTGAAGCAGGTCGGGCAGTGATGGCAGTTCTGAAATCCATGCATAATGCTCCACAGGGGGCCCTGATAACCGATTGAGCAGTAATGGTATTTAGTAAAGAATTTACTGTAAAATATAGATTAAATATGTTGCATAAACACTTCCCGTCTGAATCCCGTAAAAAGCTTAGAATTTTATATTACATTTATATTCATCTATGTTGAAATAATCCCAATCAGATTTATGCTGGTAACATTTCCCATGCAGCTGACTTTACTTGTTTCTTAGAGGACTTTTTTTAGATGTTAAAAGTAATGTGAACTGCAGTGCAATGAAACTCCTGTAGAAGGAAAACTAGTTATGCTGTAGAGGAAAGCGTGATGGTGTATATTGGTCTAAATCTCCTCGGTATGTTAACTGCTCGATGTACCTCCCAGGATGCCCAGGATGCCTCCAGCAGCGGCCATCTTGCCCTTGGACTCATCTGTGGCCGACCCAATCTTGATGCACTTGAGTCCGAGCAGAGAGACGATCATGCAGCAGAGGCCGAGCAGCAAAGAGATGATCATCAAAGCACGACATGCTTGAATATGACCTGCAGAAACAGAAAGATGCTGAAAATGCTCTTTTAAACTGTAAGCTAATTATGTGAAAGTTTAAAGACATCAGAACTTAATGAAATATAAATATACATTTTTTTTAAGATAACACACTGGTGCCAAAGCTGAAACAACATCACCTTCAGGGTCCATTATTAAATTTGTTGCAGTCCAATATGTTGTTTTTGTGTCAGATTAATAAAAAGTAACATTTAATCATTGTTATAAATCATTTAGTTTAATATTTTCCGTGTTTATATAAGTTGAGGAGGTTAAAAGGGATTCAGGCTAAATATTGGAAAGCTCCAACATGTTGTTTTCATCCAGATTGAAGGGGATTGTTCCTCATAATACTAAGTTTTTAGTATTATGAGGAACAAAGAGTAAGAACTATTCAGTGGGATGTTGTTGCTTTACAGCTGGAGGTGTTAATTATTGACTGAATGATTCCCTGATCATAAAATCCACCGCACCTTTTTATGACTGACAGTTTCAGTTGTAACGAGCAGAGAAAAAAAAAACTCACTAACCAACCATGATGATGGTTTTAGGGAAATATTTCTAATACTTTAGAATAAAGCAATACTTAAAACATATCTAACATGTCTTCCTAAAACTGAAACAATTTTGAAACTAAAAAAAGGAAAGCTGTTACGGATTTAATTCAAAGGAAAAACAAATACCCCAGGATGTGTCTTTTAATAAAAATTAAATTTTATCCAATTTGATGCATAGTTTTGTACCTAAACCATTTGAATACCTAATTCTACTGCGGAAGAAAAATGACCTTTCTAGTTACTTCTATCTTTTCCTCCATTTTACAACCTGTAAAGAAAAACCTTCAAAATGGCCGCCAAAAGTAACCTATCCCGCTCTCCTATAAAGCAATGAAAAATGAAAAATATGCATATTTTTCACGTCTTAGAAATGTACTTTTTCTTAATCACATGTAGGGGTTCTAACAAAAAACAAAATGCTTTTCTGGTGACTGATGTTTTTTCTGCTTTTTGGCGGGAAATTTAAGATTTGGAAATCCCCAAACCTTTGGACCATTTGGACATGGTGTACTGACCTATGATAAAAACATTTGATAAAAACATTTCTTTTCAGCTTTTACGTATTTCAGACTATAAATCCCTGTGTAAACTGAGCACATTATAAAATCAAGCACAGATTTACTTATTTGATGTTTCCAAATGGAATCACTTCTCATTAAGTCTCCTCCTCAATTCATGTCACTAGATGAGTTTTAAAATTAAGAAATAACAGACCCAAAGATATTTAATATAATTTGCCTTTTAAAGGAACTAATTTTTCAGAATATTTAATTAAAAGGTTATTAACTAACAAAAGAATTACTCACCACTTTTAAAATCTATACAAAAGTCTAATTACAACTTATGTCATGTTTTTTACCGAGATACATTAAAATTTGTGACTAAAGAATACTGAAAAGGTTAGCATGTTTTGTTTTATTATAGCTGTTAGGATCACATTTGGTCCAGGCCCTGATCTCGGCTTACCAGGCAGGGCCAGCATAGATTCAAAATCCCGACACTCGGCGATGCCGCCACTGTTCTCGGCACAGGCGTGCCATAAATTCTCAAACTGCCTCTGAGAGATGATGACGCTGCCCGACACCGTGGAGATCTTCCAGTAGTCGTTAGCCAGCGATGCCCCGGTGAGCAGAAACCCAATGATGCTCATGATGAACCCTACTCCCTCCATTGCTGTCGACATGGCTGCAAAGGTTTCAGATAATTTCTAAAAAAAAACAAAAAACAAAAAAAAACAAACTTGAAGCGTTAGAGTTGACCTGAAAGTGAAGGAGCCTCCACTGGAAGCCTTAAGGCAGAAAATGTTAGTAACAAGTCCTCAGAGGGGAAACTGTGGCAAGTAAGATTAGAATAGCTTTGTTGGAAGTACTGATGTCCCTCCTTCAGTTAAAGGTTGTTAATATGTTGTCTGTGGCTCTATCAGCTGGACTTTACACTCTACCAGGGGCCATAAACTGCAGGACCACGCCCTGTTGTTCCCCTTAATTTCCTACACAAATGTACTCATAGTGATGATGATAATGACGGAGAGTCTTCAGCCACTCTTCAGGTCAGCAGCTAACAGAGACAAACATATGAGGCTATTCACTCTGAAAACAAACAGCAAATTAAGCATGACTGGAGGAGGGTGACAGGAAACCCAGTATCTGCTCTGGTTCATCAGCAAGTGGTTTCTGCTGACAGTTAAAGCAGTGAAGGGAAAGGGAAGAATTATATATGTTTCAAGTCTCTCATTTCTATTTCTATTTCTAGGTGTATTTCATAGATCAAAAGTAATCAGTAAAACCATTTTAAAACAGCCTTAACTAACAAAAACCAGGCAAAGCAACAAAGTGTCCGATCTCCTTTTGACGCGGTTTCCAGGACAAAAAAAAAACAAGTGATACTATTTTAATAGGATTTAATGGTCATTTAATTTTTAAAACTGTCTAAACTATGTGTAAAAACTTAAACCTAAAAAAAAAAAAAAAAAAATGAAAATGGCACAGCCAGAAAGTTTTATTTTTATTCAATGGAGTCACATTCCCTTGGCCATAAACGACTAAGACAACCAAGCTTAAGATTATTGGCCACTCCAAAAAAAGTTAAAAACAATCCACTGCACTTTGTTTTCAAGTTTGAAGACATTTCTCTTGCAGGAAGCTTTTTCAATTCAAAATGTCAGGAATAGCATTGAGTTCGAGGTTTTATAGTTTTCCATGTTTTATAGAGTAGCCCACCAAAACCTTGGTTCTGTTTTGAAAACTTACAAATTGAAACAAACGAAGGGGTCCAACCCTTTGGAATGGGGGTCGTTTGGCTTCTTTTAATAGCCAGCAATGCCCCATACCTGGCTAAGTCTTTGAATGGAGGTTGTTAAAGGGAATTGTTGCCCTGGCTGAATAAGCAATGTCTTCTGTTGACTTGTAAAGGGGTTGGGGTTGTGATAATAGCGTAAAGGGATCAACTCAATCGCTGCATTGTAGAGTTTTGAAAACGGATATCTGAGTCTACCCCTCTGTTTAAGGTTGGTTTTTCTTTCTTAACATAGATGGCTTCCTTCACACCCCTCTCAAACCACCTACCTTCTTTGTCTAAATGTGAACATTTTGGTCCTCAAAAGAATGTCCTTTGTCCATAAGGTGTAGATGTACCAAGAGTTTTGTCCGGACGAGGTCCCTCTTCTGTGTTGGGTAATTTGTTTGTGGAAAGGTTGTTTGGTTTCTCCACTGTAAAGATCAGAGCATTCCTCACTGCATGGAACTGCATATACTGTACCACTCTGCTCATATTAGGTCTGGGGGTTTTGTCCTTTGGATGTACAAACCAACAAAAAGGCCAACAATTGCAGGATAACAAAAAAAGCCAAACAACCACCATTTCAAAGGGGTGGACCTCTTTGTTTAAATTTGTATGTTTTCAAAATAAAACCAAGGTTTTGTTGGGCTTCTGTATAAAACCTGGAAAACTTGGAAACAAAGTCAAATAGATTGTTTTTAACTTTTTATTGGAATGACTATGACCTGGATGACTGAGAATCATCATCAGCATTATAGGCCAAATTCATTAATCTTCCAAGTTCTTCTAAGTATTCCTGTTTTTATTTTTTACATTTTTGCTGTGGTTAGTCTGAAGAATGTTATACTGGTACTGCATAGAGAAAAACCGACCGACCGACCGACCGACCGACCGACCGACCGACCGACCGACCGACCGACCGACCGACCGACCGACCGACAGGTCTGGACACTGGACACTACAGAAAATGGGCTAAAAGTGTTAAAAACCGAACTTCTCCTTTAAATGCCTTTAAAGTCCCCTAATAGGTGCAGAAAGTTCCCCTGTGTTTTCTTTAATCTGAGTTTAACTGCAGCTGTTCACACTTCAGAAGTTCTTTAGAAAACATTAGAGAATGAGCAGCATCTTAAAGACCAAACAGCCTAACAGAGAGGTCACCAGAGAAAGTTGTAGAGGGTTAGGTCCTAGAAAACAAAATCTGTTCCTAGAATCTAACAGAGATCTAGATAATTATACTTATTATTTTGGTTTTAAACAAAAAGTGCAATGCATTAAATGCATTTACTTTACTGCATTACACTGAGGACCAGTGTAATGCAGTAAAGTAAATGGAGTCCTTTAAAATGAGGACATGTCAACAGTTTATGAAGGTCCTGTTTATAAAGGCCATTAACCTACATGTTCTCCAGCCAGCCTTGATCAGTACTTCTGCCTTCCAGATCCTACACTTACACTTCAGGGAATATGCTTTATAAATCATTGGGTTTTTCAAATAGATATTGTGAGCGACATTTATAAAATGATTTGTCTTTTTTCCCATTTGCAGGAGTTGTAATTATAGTGGTCACATCTGTTTATACATCATCTAAATTTTTATCCATCTGTCTGAGTTGAGTACCTTTTTCAGGCCATTTATCTGCAGCTTCCTTCTACTATTCTTTTGACTCTGAGTCATAGAATCTGCATCAGTGGAGAACTAAGTTGGAAATTCTACAGTTTTTATTACAGTTCACCTTTAAAACACTTCCTTACCTAATGTTGCTGATTAACGTTTGATCTCCCATTGGAGAAATTTATCTCTGCATTTAACCCATCCCCTTGGGGACCAGTGGGCTGCTACTTTGTGGCTCCCAGGTGGCAATCAAGGGTTAAGGGTATTGCTCAGAAACCCAGAGTGGAGGCTTGCAACCTTCTCTAACCCACTAGACCAGAGGTCAAGGTTAAGTGAACCGCGGTCCGGATCCAGACCCACCTGCTAGTGAATCTGGACACAACCTGATTTATAATTTAGAAATTACTGCATGTTGTCCAACGACAGTGTCTAACTTCACTTGCGCCACTTCTCCTGTTTATATGGTAAAGGCTTCTGGAGCGTCTGGCACCAGGCTATATGTAATACAAATTAGCCACTAAGCTGCTGTCAGTCTGGGTTGTTGCTGCTGCTACTTTTACACAAAGCAGGCAAACCTGTGGCAAGCCGGGCAATGAAGAAGAAGGAGAAGAACATGAGAAAAAGAGGGCAGAAAAGGTGTGGACTACTGGAAGAATTGCAGTGAACTGGTGAAAGAAAGTGAAATGGCGTGCTCAAAGATGACCCTGCACAATTTGAGTATGTTAGGCTCAACCTGCTGCTGTGAAGCAGGATAATCCACCATGAACAGAATCAAAAATAAATATGGATCCAGGCTCAAAATGAGCTCCTTGATATGTGCTTTAGAATGGCTTTGTCTCCAATCAAACCCAGGTTTAAAGCCTTGCAGGGCAGCATAAAGCCCACTGCTGTCATTAAGAAAGAAAAATGATTCAGTCAGTTCAGTTGTTTTATAAAATATGTGAATCAGGAAATTGTCTATGTACCAAACTGAACGATTTTTGTTCTACACTTACAGATTTTAAGATGGAAAAAATTTTTTTCTTTAATTTTTTTTCTTTAATAATTTAATGAATAACATGGATCCATAAACACCTAATTTTATTTCAGAGTTAAATTCTTTTTAAAGTAACAGATCATAATTAAAAATGTCTCCAGACCTTTACTGGTTGACGTTTTTATTTATTCGAACCCCGCTGATTTTTAATTGATTACTCCTCCACTATACCAACTCTCCCTAGAAAGAAAGGATGGGAGCAGTGGAAGCGTCTCAGTCGCTCGTCATTCTTACTCGATGAATAAGATAAGTTAAGTAGTTGGAATGAATAAAGGAATAAGGATGAGATGAGCTCAGGATGAATCTGGCAGGATTTGGTTTTGGATTGTGATGCTGCTCTCGGTGAAACTAAGGGGAATCAGAAAGTCATTTAGCAGCTTTTATGATTCTGAGAGTGTTTTATGGTTGGTTACAGTTAATGTTTGATCGTCACAAGAGTCCAAAGTCCTACACGTTCTGTTCTGACTCTGCTGAAAGATAAACATTACAACTAACTGAAAAAAAGAAGAAAACCTAAACTTATCCAAATAAAAAGAGAACATTTTTCAAATATTCACCATTATATTCAGGTCTTAGTTTCATTGCCTCTTGTTAATTTTCTCTTTTCTCCTCTTCTGTTTTCTTGTTCCTACCATCCATCTGTTCCCTGCAGGCCGTAAAAGCAGCAGGACCGGTAGCTCAGCGAAATGGTTTTATGTGGGTGTCATCTTTCCCTACCTGGGTGTGCCGCTACAGCAGCCAAAGCTGGAAACCACAGCTCTGCAACTGCAGGGGAGGTTTCCAGATCAGTAGATTACCACATTTAAAATTCAATTCAGTTTATTTATATAGCACCAATTAAAAAATCATTCACACTGGGCATGCATGTAGTGACAGTGGAGAGGAAAAACTACCTTTTAAGAGAAAGAAACCTAGCGGAGATTGAGTCCAAACAACATTGGGGCACTTTTTAAATGAATTTTGTTTGCATTACCGTATAATAAGATAATAAGTGCTTTTCTGTTTTTAAGTTATTGCAACATAGTTTATTAAAAATCTCCAAATTATTGAGTTCAGTTTAATTTTGCTTTGTTTTTGTTTCAATCAACTTCTTAGATACAGCATGTGGTGTAATTTTACTTGTAATTTAAACTGATATCAGAAATCTGAATTGCAAAGCTGCAGCATCCATGTTGGATGCATCAAACACAAGCCATACCATCAGCTCATTTGCGCATGTGCAAGCAGATAGCGCCCCCGTAACCCTCACCACCCAGCCCCCACTTTCTCGCGGTGTGTTTCCAAAGCCAGCTGAATAGAGGACAACAAAGACAAGAACCTGCAGAGAGTTTTGCATTTATTGCAACTCAATGTAAATGACATCAGGGGGGAACGCGATGTGAAGTTTTTTAACAGGGCATTCAGATCTGGTGAAATTAATAACTGGGGATGTCTAATTCTGAAATCCTGTGTGTTTGGGTTGTTATAGATACTGCAACATCTATCTATCTATCTATCTATCTATCTATCTATCTATCTATCTATCTATCTATCTATCTATCTATCTATCTATCTATCTATCTATCTATCTATCTATCTATCTATCTATCTATCTATCATCTATCTATCTATCTATCTATCTATCTATCTATCTATCTATCTATCTATCTATCTATCTATCTATCTATCTATCTATCTATCTATCTATCTATCCATCTAGATGTATACTCTGTGTGTGACATAAATATGGATCTCCATCCCTGCCACAAAGGCCATCAAATAATGTTTAAAATAAAAAATACAGTAGGTTGAGAAGGCAGAGTATCCATCCATCCATCCATCCATCCATCCATCCATCCATCCATCCATCCATCCATCCATCCATCCATCCATCCATCCATCCATCCATCCATCCATCCGTTGTCAGGTTAATCATTTGATCGTTCCCGCTCTCCATAGTTCTCCTGTGGTGCGAGCACAGGGCGACTGTTGCGCGCCTTTAGCGAGCATGCGCGTTTCCTGTCGCTTGCGCGGTGACTCGTGCCGCCTGCGCTGTGCGGAGATGCAGAGGAAACCGTATCTGATGGGGAAACGCAGCTCGATGTAACACCGGTATTTCCATCAGGAAAACGCTGTTTTGCTGCTGGAGTCATCCTCACTCTCCATCTCTCTGTGTGTGCTGTACGTTAACACCTGCCAGCAGAAACACCCACCTACCCAACTGACAGACGGAATCTCATCCTCCCCTCTCGCATGACAAGGCGCGCACCTCTGGATGACCTAAAAAAATTATCTTTAATATCTCTTAAACTAGGGTGACCATATTTTCATTTGGGAAAACCAGGACACCTTGGAGCGGGGGGGTGGGGGGGGGGGAATTGATTGAAATAACAAATGTCTCATCATCGGGATTTGCTCCGTGATCAGAGGAAATGTTACTTGGCGCAGAACAGTGGTGAAAATTGGAAGTTCAGTTTAATATAATACAACTCTGTGAATAGTTCCGTCTGAAATGAATGAAAATAGTTGTTTTAATGGTTATTGAGTCAGATATGTGGCGGTAATGTTTGATTTATCTAAAGGTTTTATCTGTTACTGTGTAAATGAGTTTGGCTGTAATTTAAGGACAGATTCTAATAGATCTGCAGAGTGGGAACTATAAATCTGATAGCAATTTAATTTTTTTATTGTTGTTTTGCACAATATGCTTAACTAAGTATTTTTTGTTGTTGAATATTAGAGATTTTGCAGATATATTTTTATACATACATTGTTTAGATTTACTTATGTATTTATAACCCTTTTATAGTATAGAATGTCCCTTTATTGTCCCACAATGGGCAAATTTACAGCAGCAGAAAGATTATTGAAAATGGTCACACAAATGAGGACCTTAGAAAAATGTATAAGAATAACATAATAGGGAAGAGTTAAAATATAAACAATAAAATACTGTAAAGTGTTTTAACAATATAAAACTGGATAATTAATAACCAATATGCAGCTATGGACATTTTTACAGTAATGGATATTTGAAAATAGCAGCAACATCAGAGATGTGCAGAATGACAGCAGCAGGTTATTTAACTGACTAAGGTTTCTATCATTACATTTGATTTTATTTGTTCCTGCTACCGGTGGTTGGAATCTTTATTCCACTCTGGATTCTTGTGAGTGTAGTCTTTGTTCACTTTAACTTTTTTAAAAATAAATAAATAAACAAACAGTTTTGAAAACCTCGGTATTCATTCTTTTCCTGCTTTGTGTGTCAACTTTCACGGTTGCTAAGCAACAGAGCATACGCCGGTAAAACCCGCCGAAGGGTAGACCTGTTTACAGACAAAACTCTTCTGGCCTCCTTATTTTCAAGGACTTCGAAGGATCCAGTCTAGGTAGACCGCGTCCTTGGAGGATGCAGCCCAGGTTTTCGAACAGAGCCTCTGATTAAGAACAGGGCTGCCCGCACTGACGCGGCTCAGGGATTACGTCACACGGAGAAACGTGCGCAGTGAAATCAGGACATTTCCTCACTTTCTAGGTGCGACCTGAGTAACGCGCAGTAACGGGGTGTCTGCAATGGTAACTGCGTTATAGTTACAGTCAAAGTAATTAGTTAGATTACTCGTTACTAAAACAAGGTAGCGGCGTTAGTAACGCCGTTACTTTCAACGCCGTTAGTCCCATCACTGGTCATCTCAAGGCACTTTACAGATCACCAGATCATACAGTTAAATTAATTCAAAGTTTTTTATCTATGAGATGCAATCCTTCACACTAAGCATGCTTGTAGCGACTGTGGAGAGGAAAAACTACCTTTTAACTAGACAAAACCTCCAGCAGAAACAGGCTCAGTGTTTCATTGTTTCCATAATGGTAGATTAACAATTATTACTTAAAGCTTGTGTTTTGTTAAGATCAATGTTACAACTTCTGGTGGTGGCATAACTTTGGTCTTTGTTTGCACTGACCACTTAACTGTTTTTAAAATGTTGTGTGACATAATGCATACAGCAGCTTTCTAAAGCAGCCTTCGCAGCATTCCTGCTCTTGCTGTGCAGACTTCAGTTCATATAATAACTTCACAGACCTGATGTATGACTCCTTAGAAACATTATTTGCCTGTCTTTTCCTTATGATGGGTTGATAAGGCAAAAAGATTTAACAAATGCTGTCATATAACACCACAAGCTTCTACTGTAAGGGAATGAATAGCAAAGACAAGACAGATAAGAAACTTAAATACAACATGAACTAATAAGGCAGGACTAAACTGAAAATAGATCAACAACAGAGATACTGAAAACATAAAGACAAAAGAAAACCAAAACCCAAACATGTTTGATAACAAGAGTGAGTGAATACGTCACAGATTTCTGAATAATCTCCTCCACCTGAAATGAACCATGATAAGTGATGGCTAAGAAATACCAAAACAAGCAGAGGTTTTATTCACTGAAGCTTCCCCACAAAATAAAGAAAAATTATAACTCACAGAACTCACAGACACAGGGAGGCAGGTTAAAAGTCCAATAGTTTATTGGATACAGATAGGGGTCCTCCTGGAGAAGCGGAGAGTACCCCCCCCTCAAGGGCAGATACCAGACGCCCAAAAATAAAAAAACCCAAAAACAAAAAAACAACCCACCCAGGGCGGGCGGAGGGGGAATCAGGCAAGGAGGGCCAGGCACAGAAACAGAACAGGGTCCGAAACTCAAAACAACCCACTCAGGGTGGGCGAGGACAAGGAAAGTCTCAGGAGGCCGGCCGCGGGGCCGGAGGCAAGGCAGAGTCTCAGATGGGCGGCTGCGGGGCCGCAGGCAAAGCAGAGTCTCAGGTGGCCGGCCACAGGGCCGAAAGCAAGGCAGAGTCTCTGGAGGCCGGAGTCTCCACAGCTGCAGGGACCTTGGAGGAGGACGCCACCTCCGCTTCAGCAGGCAGCTCCGAGGAGGAAGCCGCCTCCGCTTCAGCAGGCAGCTCCGAGGAGGACGCCGCCTCCGTTTCTGCAGGAAGCACAGAGGAGGACGCCGCCTCCGCTTCTGCTGCTCTGCAACAGGCTCAGACAGGGCCGCCCACTGCGGCTCCGGATCAGGAATACAGGAGCCCGCAGATTGCGGCTCCGCATCAGGAACACAGGAGACCGCAGATTGCGGCTCCGCATTAGGAACACAGGAGACCGCAGATTGTGGCTCCGCATCAGGAACAGAGGAGGCCACCGACTGTGGCTCCACAGGAACACAGGAGACCACCGACTGTGGTTCCACAGGAACACAGGAGACCACCGACTGTGGCTCCACATCAGGAACAGAGGAAACCTCCGACCGTGGCTCCACATCAGGAACAGACGAAACCGCCGATTGCGGCTACGAATCAGGAACACCGGAAACCGCCGACTGCGGCTCCGAATCAGGAACACAGGAAACCGCCGACTGCGGCTCCGAATCAGGAACACAGGAAACCGCCGATTGCGGCTCCGCATCAGGAACAGGGGAGGCCACCGACTGTGGCTCCACAGGAACACAGGAGGCCGCCGATTGCTGCTTCGGATCAGGAACAGAGGAAATCACAGACTGTAGCTCCAAATCAGGAACAGAGGAGACCACCGACCATGGCTCCACGTACAGGAACGAAGAGGAGACCACTGACTGTGGGTCCAAATCAGGAGTCTTAGGAAGACACTGAGCGGGCTCAGGGGTCTCCAGACGGCTCAGAGCGGGCTCAGGGGGCTCTAGACGGTCCAAAAGTTCCAGCCATCAACAGAACAAAACCGTCCAGGGTGGTTCCGTTGAATTAGTCCGTCGGTCATCAAACTCCCCCAGGAGTGCGTCGAATGAGTCTGCTGGGCTAGTCAGTTTGCCGGATTGTTCTGTCATGATCAGGCAGGATTTCTAGCCCAAACGCAGAACTCACAGACACAGAGAGGCAGGATAAAAGTCCAATAGTTTATTGGATACAGACAGGGATCCTCCTGGAGAAGCGGAGAGGACAAAGCAGGTTAGGTTCAGGTACAGGTTCACGGAGTCAGAACAGGCAGGATGGCTCAGGCTTGCTAACCACAACAGGGAACAACAATCCGGCTCAGAGAGAAGCTCTCCTTCAGCTTAAGTAAGGAGAGCTTAATGAGCAGATGGGGATCAGCTGTTTCAAATGAGCACCAGCTCTCAGGAGAGGATCCACGGCGCCCTCTGTTGGGCAAGCCTCTGGATCCCAACCGACAGCAGAACCCCTCAGAAAGGGATCCACATCGCCCTCTGGAGGGCAGACCTCTGGATCCCAACAGACAACAGAAGCCCACAGAAAGGGATTCACGTCGCCCTCTGGAGGGCAGACCTCTGGATCCCAACAGAAGCAGCAGAAAAACTAAATCTGACAAGAACCAGTGGTCTTCAGAAACCTGGAATATTTTCAATTCAGTTTATTTATATTGCGCCAATTCACAGCACATGTCATCTTAAGGCACTTTACAGTTCAACCAGATCATACAGTCAAATTGATTCAAAGTTTTCTATCTAAGCAAAACCAGTTTATTGCATTGACTCATTGACTGAAATACAATCCCTCACACTAAGCATGCTTGTAGCGACTGTGGAGAGGAAAAACTACCTTTTAACAAGACCTCCAGCAGAAACAGGCTGAGTGTTTTATTGTTTCCATAATGGTAGATTAACAATTATTACTTAAAGCTTGTGTTTTGTTAAGATCAATGTTACATCTTCTGGTGGCATAACTTTGGTCTTTGTTTGCTCTGACCAGTTAACTGTTTTTAAAAAGTTGTGTGACATAATGCATACAGCAGCTTTCTAAAGCAGCCTTCGCAGCATTCCTGCTCTTGCTGTGCAGACTTCAGTTCATATAATAACTTTACAGACCTGATGTATGACTCCTTAGAAACATTATTTGCCTGTCTTTGCCTTACCATGGGTTGATAAGGCAAAAAGATTTACCAAATTCCCTCATATAACACCACAAGCTTCTAAGGGAATGAATAGCAAAGACAAGACAGATAAGAAACTTAAATACAACATGAACTAATAAGGCAGGACTAAACTGAACATAGATCAACAACAGAGATACTGAAAACATAAAGACAAAAGAAAACCAAAACCCAAACACGTTTGATAACAAGAGTGAGTGAATACGTCACAGATTTCTGAATAATCTCCTCCACCTGAAATGAACCATGATAAGTGATGGTTAAGAAATACCAAAACAAGCAGAGGTTTTATTCACTGAAGCTTCCCCACAAAATAAAAAAATTATAGCAGATGTTTTTTTCCGCTCTTAAATGAAATAGTCATTAGTAAACATCAAAGACATTTACTTTGATGAAGTAATTTGTTTACTTTAAGGATCAGATTTTAAGGTTCAACACTGTCAATAGGCCTGATGCAGGTCTCCATTGTGGCTTCAGTGAGCTGATGCTATCAGCAGCGGAAGACAGGCTGAGTCAATGAGGTGAGCAGAGGAGGGAGGTGGGGGGGGGGGGGGTTCCACGGAAGGACTGCAACTCGTTGCTGAACGGGTTAAGAAAACAGGTAAGGTGGGTCACGTAGTCCTTTACATGTTGAACCATGAAGTCACAGCAGAAGCAAAAACAACCATAACCAAATAAAAATAATAATTCTGATAATTGTTGTTATCTACAGTATTTCCATTTCAGCTGCAGAGAAGCAGCAAAAATAGTTATAGCAGCATAAGTATAGAGATAGCTCAGGATAACCTGAGCCACTCTAACTTTAAGCTTTATCAAAAAGGAAAGTTTTAAGCTTAGCCTTAAAAGTAGACAGGGTGTCTGCCTCACTGACAAAAACTGGTAGTTGGTTCCACCGGAGAGGAGCCTGATAACTAAAAGATCTGCCTCCCATTCTACTTTTAGAAATTCTATAAAACACTAATAAACCTGCAAATTGAGAGCGAAGTGCTCTGTTAGGAACATAAGGAACAATCAGATCTCTGATATAAGATGGAGCTTGGCCATTTAAGGCTTTATATGTGAGGAGGAGGATTTTAAATTCTATTCTTGGTTTAACAGGAAGCCAATGAAGAGAAGCCAGGTTAGGGGAGATATGATCTCTCTTTTCATCAGAACTCTGGCTGCATCATTTTGGATCAGCTGAAGGCTTTTAATTACAGTTTCTGGACTTCTTGATACAGTAGTAAAGAATTACAATAGTCCAGCCTTGAAGTAACAAATACATGGACTAGTTTCTCAGCATCACCCCTGGACAGGATATTTCTAATTTTTGCGATATTCCTCAGATAAAGAAGGAAATTCTAGAAACCTCTTTGATATGGGATTTAAATGACAGGTCCTGATCAAAAATAACACCAAGATTTTTTACTTTATTATCTGAAATCAGTTTAATCCCATCCAAATGAAGTGACTGGCTAATCAGCTTCTTTTTCAAAGACTCTGGTCCAAAGACTATAATTTCTGTTTTGTCTGCATTCAGAAGGAGAAAGTTAAGAGTCATACAGGTTTGTATGTCTTCAGACATGCCTGTAATCTATGTAATGGGTTAGCTTCATCTGGATTTATAGACAGATATAGTTGAGTATCATCAGCATAACAGTGATAATTAATCCCATGCTGTCTAATAATTCTAATGATTGGGAGCATATATGCTGAACTGTTCTTTTTAAATCCTGTTGATTATGTTGTTTTTATAAATAGAGCTTTATATAAACTCCCTCTACACATCAAATTATCCCAAGGACATTATTATATTCTGCTCTTCCTATTTCTTTGTATGAGGCACATTGATTAACTTAATATTGAACTGTGGCAGCAGTTCCTTGGATCCTTTCAGGTGTGTCTTTATCCAAATGGCAGCCAATGAGTAAAGCCTGGAGGGACTCACAGCCGGTCGGACCGGATTTGTGGCTTAAAATCATTCGGTAGCATGTTGACACGCCACATTTTCTCAGCAGATCACTATTGGATTGCATCTCAATCTTCTTACTTTCACAGTTTTCATCTATACCTTCAGACACTGATCAACATTAGCGCCAGACAGCAGAGGATGGGTTAGACTGAGGCTTTCAGACTTTCCTCCAGGAACAAAAAAAGAAAACCGTGTTTCCTTTCATGAGCTCTGAAAGACACGAGTGACTTTCTTTTTTCATGTATTGTGGTGATGCCATCAAGAAAGACCCAGGAGCTGCTCATAATGGTCATCCTGCTTGAGTTTACCAAGGGTGAGCAGACATCTGACTGCCTGAAGCTGTGCAGAAAAATGTTTACTGATTGGAACTTCTCTTTGTTTGTTTTGCATTTTCAAAACCACCGTTTCTTAAAATTGTTTAGCACATCAAGGTAAATAAAGTTTGTTTCTGGTTTTGAAAGATCTGAGATAACAACACTGGCCTAAAAACAGGGGTGTTCGTATAGTTTTGATAACATCATGAGAATCGTCTGACCTGATTGGATTCTATAGGCTGATCAGTGCTGCGATGGGTCATCCACCTGGTTAACAGCTGAGGTTATTGTTTCTGTCTTCAATACTTCATATCACCTGCATTGAGATGTTGGATTGTGTGAAGCAGAAGGCCATTCTTCTTATTCTTTGGTTCGAAAATTCGCTCCTGCTGCTATGAAATGTCAGGTAAACCTCCAGGCTCCAGGGCTCAACCTGTTGGGTTTGTCAGATGAAGCAAAGCAAGCTTGTGGTTTAGAGAAGCAGACACTGCCTTGTCTCTGACATTCTGATCAGATTCTGACTGCAGTGTTTGGGATAAACTGGAAAAATGCTTGTTCATTTAGTAAAACAGCCATTAGATCACACCGGATCTGATGGGTTGAATAGGCTGTGGGATTGCTGGAGAGTCAATAAGTCGATACAATCAGCTTGTTTTCCTTAGATAGAAACTTTAAGCAAATTCGACTGTATGATCTGGTTGAATTGTCTCTGTAAAGTGCCTTGAGATGAAATGTTTTTGTGAATCGGTGCTATATAAATAAACTGATTTGAATTTAATCATTAAAATACTTACAGTATGTGCACTTCAGTAAAGAAACATTCTCTCCTTCGGTCCCATTAAAATTCAGTTATTTAAGGTAAAAATGAGCAGGGTTAAGTTTACCTTCAGAGAGCACTTGAAGTAGGAAACTTTAAGATTTTTTTTTAAATTCAGATGTCAAATATTCAATCAGCTTGGATTGCTGCAGCTTAGTACAGATGTAAACTATTCAAAATTAGAATCTGCGCTTTCTGGTCGCTCACTGAATGGATGCCTGGAACTGGCAATTACATCAACTTCTAAGAAACTAATGAAGTAACATATACTTTGAATCCCAGACTGCTTTGGACAGAATCTCTGCAGCTCAGAGCTATGTGCATGCAGTTTGTTTGTATATTAAGGTTAGTTCTGAAAATCAGGTACATAATTGATTAAAACATTAACATTGATAAACACGAGTTCTACCAGTTTAGAAATGCTGCACATAGTGATAAACACAGCTGTATTTAACATCTGTTGACAAAATGGATTCATATCTGTACAAAGAAATGTTTTAACTTAACTACTGAAAAGGTTGAATAGCAGTTTCTGTAGATAGATGGAAGTTTAAACAACTGTATTGGTTTGGTCCATTTAAGTCAAAGCCTGACCCAATATTCAACGTTCAACATCCAAATTTATTTTAGTTTAGTTCAATTTAAGTAAATGAGTGGATATTTTAGTGCAGTTTATTAATTGTCTTGATTACAGATGTGAAGCTTTTTCATGAGGAATAAGATGTATCAGTTTTGACATTTTCTTTTTTTTACAATTTACTATGAAAGCAGTTTAGGGTTCAAATAAACAGAAACGAGGTTCAGAAAAGTTAAAATAAGAAAAAAGTTTTCATAAAGTCACTCTTCTGAACTTCTCCAGTATCTCCAAGAACAGTAGCATGGGGGCAAGGTTAAAGACGTTCTTTTTTAAAACTATTGACGTTTTTCGCATGAACTACTGAAGTTGTTTTAGATCCAAAACTGTTGTCAGGTTGATGACTGGTTCATGTAAAACAACTATCTCTGCAGATATTTGGATGCTGCCAGCTCCGGGGACAGTCTTCATGGACTCTGCAAACATGAGACACGTCTTGAGGTGGACACACCCGGAGGCTTCATGCAACACCACGGTCGTTTACTCTGTTCAGTACCAGGGGTAAGTAAATGCCTCCATGTCGGTGTCACTGTCTTGATTTGAATCATCATCATCATCATCATCATCATCATCATCATCATCATCATCATCATCATCATCATCATCATCATCATCATCATCATCATCACAAACAGATCCTTGATTTAACGTGTGGCTTTAGACACAAACTGAGTTTTTATGCAGCCAGACATCTTGGTAGATTGTACATATTTAATTTTTAATAATTAAAACTCCCTCTTTAGACCAACAGGATTAATCAAACTCAAAGGATGAAGGAATTTTTTATATTTCTGGTATCTTAGTGTTGAGCTGTTGAGGTGCTGATCTGACAAAGAGCTCCTCTAAAGTTTTAGGGACAGCATATGTATGTATATCAGGCAATAGTTGGTGTTGTTAAAATGTAATAATGCTGCTGATTATAAAACAGAGAAGTCATTGATCACTGTAAAAAATTAAAAAGTTTGTTTAAAATGAACATATATCTAAATTTTAGAGATCTTGACTTTGGAAATCAGGTTTTATACAAACTGACACAGTAAAAAGGAAAAAAAAAGCTGAAAAGAAATGTGAACAAATACATCCTGTTAATGTAAAGCAGTGAAAATCATGGTCTCTATAGATTCTAGGCTTCAGGTTACCTGCTCCTGACTCAAATCAAGCTTTTGGCAGCTGTTCTTCTTTTGGAAGAAGCTTAGACTTTTAGACACTGTTTGCTCATCTATGTCAGTTTAAACTGTAGAATAATAAAGCTATTTACATACATTTAGCATGCATAAATACCTTTTTGACTTTGCATGAGAGACTGAACAGCAGGAATCCAACACAACCAGCAGTGGAGCCAGTAGCATATTGGTGGAATAAGACATCAAAGCCACAAGTACAGTTTGAATCAATCAATTAGAGCCATATCCCGGAATAAAGAAAACAATATGTTGATTTAGAAAAATAATTGCAATACAAAAAAAATTAATTACAGTTGAAAATTATAATAAAGATAACACAGTAGTCCTGTGTTTGGACAAAAGTAGAACAACACCAAAAAAAAAAAAAAAAAAATTAGAATAATAAACCACAACCATAAAAAGGTACCAGAAACAAGTAAGATTTTCTGCAGAAAACGACAAACCCAATGTCACAGACCAAACATGTCTCATATGGTGATGATATGTTGAATTTGAAGCTTAGTTAGAAACATAACCATATAAAAATAAAATATTTCAAGTTTTTATGACCATTTCTTAAAATTCTTAAGGTTCTACCGTGAACCTCCAGAAGCTGCAAGAGCTTAACTGTCTTACTGGCTACAAATCCAGGCTGCTGTACAGTCTGGGTGTTTTGCATCTGTTGTTCACACATGCAGATGGCTGAGAGACACCATGTGCAGGAAGCACACAGAGGACACGTAGTGAAATTATTTAAAAACTCTCTTGTCTCTGTAATGCAGTTTCAGAAATGTTTGTTTAGGTATGTACTCCAAACAGATCTACACCTTCAACAAATTAAAAAAAATATTCAGTTCAGCAAAGTTTCTGTTTCTTTTCGACACCATTCTGATGTGAGAAAAATTATTATAAAATGGATTTCAGAATAACATCAAAAAATAGGAAAATGAAAAAGCCATTACAGAATCCTGTTTCTGCTGTTACTCATCTGACCAGAATAAAATCTACCAGATATAGACACGTAGTTCAGCCTTTCTGTTACTGTCTGTTACATTGTTTACTTTACAACTCTGAATTTTGCTTTTATTTAATTAATATTTAAAATTCCACTGCTCTGATTTTAGCTGCCATATCAGTAATGTAATATTACTTTTGGCTAGTCTTGAACCTGTTTTACCTGTGCTGTCTCAACCTGTAGACGGGTAAAATGATCAGTACTGCTTCAACTATCAATGATCCATGACTTCACACTGCTGCTAAGGACAGTAAATACTGTTCGGCATTGATACACAGACAACGAATATTTCAACGAGTTGTACTTTTTATACATATCTAATCAAAACTTTACTAATGTAAGCATGTTCCACTCATTTCCAGCACCACCCTTAAATTATCTTTAGAGTTTTTTGTTTTTTTTCCCCTGGCTTTGTTGGCTGATCTGTGATGATCAGAGGCCCCTGCTTTGACTCCCCTGGCGTCCTCTTACCAGGCGATGCACTGAAGGGCCTTCAAATCTTCCTTCCAGGAGTTTCTAATGACCTCTGCATGATTGATTGAAAGTTTGTCTGGAGCGTTGATAGATGCCCACTTCACATTGTGGATCTGTCCTGATGAAGTGCCAGCAAAGTCGAAGGTTTTTTTTCTCTGCATCTAAGCTACAAACCAAGAATGGAACAACAAATTCCACTTACCTAGCCTGTGAGTTATCTTGGCTGTATATCAGAGATTTAATTAAAGTGTCGCCTTTCGAATGTCCAACAGCATTCCTCTGCTCACAGTAAACAAATTCACATGACATCAGCTTAAACATTAAAAAATGTTGAATCATTTTACAGATGGTTTAATAGAAGCTGGTGCAAAACATTTCAGATATAACAGAAAGTGACATATAGATTTTCTTCATGTTGCTCTTTTTTTTTTCAACCAAGTCTGTCACTTAGAAGATTATAAGGGTTATGAGGGTAAAGAAAGAGAGCAATGCCAAAGAAAGAAGGCTGCCTGGTTTATTTAGAGCAGGGATAATTTTTTCTGGAAAACGAATTACTTGTAATTTTTAACCACTTCGTTCCAAGGAAGTAACTCAACATTCACATCTGATTCACACTTATAACGTGATGATCTAGTTCAGCGGTCACCAACCTTTCTACAGTTGAGGGCTAATTCAGGGGTACTGAGTCACAGGAAGGGCTACCAATACTGACCTATGAATTGCAAGGGTCAATGTTCACCTAAACTTTATAGATTATATACTGTACATATCTTTTTCGTATCTTGAAATTTCTAATTTTATTTTAGACATTTTCATTTTGAAATCTCTATAAATGCTTAAATGCCATATATGATTAATGATGAAATGTTCTATAACTGATTAAAAAAAGAAGAGCAACAGAATACAGTGAAATTTCAAACGTAGCTCACTGTTGAGTTGTTCTATTTTCAGAAGACTTTAAGGGCACCCATGGTGGTCCTTGAGGGCCCCTTGGTGCCCGCGGGCACCATGTTGGTGACCCCTGATCTAGTTGAACCAATACAAAGTCACACCAAGTAGCTTTACGAAAAAAACAAATCTAATATTCAAGAAGTTTTTCTGCGTTAAAGGAGAATAAAAGAAACAGACTAAAAAGTATAAAAAATGATAGTCATAGTTTGGCTCTTCTGGCTTCTTTAGAGACAGAATATCCTGATAATTGGTTTGTAAACATGAGGAGAACCAGCTGTCATCAGAAACACTGAAGTTCTGTTTTTGATTTATTGTAATTTGAGTTTTTCAGAACATGTGTTTTTTTGATATCATAAATTTAGTGGACATTTTTCAGTTACTAGGGATTCTGCCAAGGCTATGACTCTATGCAATCAGCATTATTATGTAACAATAATAATTATAATTATTATAAACAATATTACATTAAAAGTTACAAAGAATAAAAAATGGCAAAAGAACACATACCTAAAACCGAAGAAAATAAAATTAAAAGAAGGGAAACTAAAAAAGGAAAGGAAATCAAAAGAAATAACAATTAAAATATTAGAGTTAAAATAAGGAAAAAGTTGAAATAAAAACTTAAACAGTAAAAAGAAGAAAAGTTAAAAGCAACTGTTTGTTTTATAAATAGAAGTAAATTAGATCAGAACATGATCCTGATTTACATTAGATTCGGTCCAGACATTTTTCTAAATTACTTAACATGAATGGAACCCGTTTATCTACTAAAGTACAAAGAGATCAGCATTTGTTGCGAACAAATAAACACAACATTTTAGAATAATTGGCTTTCAGAAAATATCATATAATTCATATAATCCTCCTTGTATTATAAGTTATTCACCCTTTTGAACCAATGCTGGGAGTCAGCGGGTCCAGTCCTTATGTGATGGGCTTTATGCTTTTATCTCAAACAAGATGTTTGAGCTTCTCCAATTCTGAGTCCTCCTGAAAGGCTGGTTTAAAATAGGAAACTACAAAAGACAAAAACCTGAGAGGAAAATAATAAAATAAACAGGTGGTACCAGCCAAGATGGGTGAAAACTGAGACATTAGTTATAAATAGGTGCCCTTTTCACAACTCCACATTTTTATTTATCCATAAATAAAAAGAAAAAGATGTTTTGAGCTCCAATGAAAGCCCATATCAGAATAAAAAATGTATTGTCTTTTTTTTATGCACAGTGTGTACACAAAAGGAAATTTCCTTTAGTATAGCTCTCCAGACAGTAAATGAACATTTCCATTCAATTCAATTCAGTTTATTTATATAGCGCCCAATCACAACACATGTCATCTCAAGACCTTTTACAGTTCACCAGATCATTCAGTCAAATTGATTCAAAGTTTTCTATCTAAGGAAAACCAGGTGATTGCATTGACTCGAATGCAAACCCTCACACTCAGCATGCTTGTAGCGACAGTGGAGAGGAAAAACTCCCTTTTAACTACAGCAGAACCAGACTCAGTGTGAGCGGCCATCTGCCGAGGCTGATTGGGGTTTAAGCAGACAGAATCAGAGATACAAAAGGCAAATGTAAAAGGCGGCCGTGTCCAGGAAACACACAGACAGGCAGACGAGCTCAGAGCCAAGTCGCATGTCAGAGGATGAAGAGAGCACATCCATCCAGTCACAGTCAGAGAAGTAGGACTACACTGGAAAAGCAGGCTGATCTCCTACATCTATAAACAAGGGTGTTGATGGCAGCAGCACAGCTGAAATTTCTCTCCAGGATGGAGTCACAGCCAAACAGGAACAGACTAGGCAAAGCTACTATGTGAAAAAGCAGAGAAAGCGTAACGTTAGAGACTGAACTAACAGATTCTGCAGAGTGGGAGAATATTTCATAAAAATTATAAAAATACGGGTCCCTATGTCCTACAGAAGTCTAAGCCTATAGCAGCATAACTATAGAGATAGCTCAGGATAACCTGAGCCACTCTAACTATAGGCTTTATCAAAAAGTTTTTAACCCTACCCCTAAAAGTAGACAGGGTGTCTACCTCACAGACTAGTTGGTTTCACAGGAGAGGAGTCTGATACCTTAAAGATCTGCCTCCCAATCTACTTTTAGAAATTCTAGGAACCACTAGTAAACCTGCAGATTGAGAGCGAAGTGCTCTTTTAGAAACATAAGGAACAATCAGATCTCTGATTGTTCTGATGTGATGGAGCTTTGCCATTTAAGGCTTTATATGTGAGAAGGTGGATTTTAATTCCATATTAGCTATATCCATTCCATAAAGTGCAGCATTGATCACTTAAACAGCGTGGGAGAAAAAATAAATAAAAAGGCATGGTGCAAAGGTTGTTAATGTCCTTAACAGGCATTTACAGGATTTATCTGAATCGACTGTTTTCATGCAGACAAACCTGGTTGTTGAGGAACTCCATATGAAACAAACATGAAGTGAAAGTAAACCATGTTCATGCAAAATAATGTGTTTGAAAAGATGTTCAAATGGGAGGGATATTTACTTGATAAAGGTGATGGAACACCTAAATCTCACTTTCAGAAAAACAGATAAATCAGCTAAAAATTCATCAAAGAAACAACATGATGTTTCTGGAGAGTAGAAGCTCGGCTGTGTTTATGTTTTTGTGTTACTTCATATTCCAATAAACCAACCTAACAGGTTAGACAGACTCCTGAAAGAGGAGTCAAAACCTCCTCCTCCTCCTTTTTCTCAAAGCCCCGGATTTATCAACACCTGGGAGCCATTAACATGTCTGACTAACAGCAGGAGGAATGCAGACAAACAGCTGTTAAATTATGTTCATCATGACATTGAGACAAACAAAAACATTTCTGATGAATAGAGCAGGAGGATAAGGGTAGGGGTGAACATACATATTCTGATCTACAGATATGTTAAACTCCAAATCTGCCACTTCTGATAGAAAACATCATTAATCATGATCCTTGGCTCAGAACATCATAATAGAGCTCTTCAATTCAATTCAGTTTATTTATATAGCGCCAAATTCACAACACAAGTCATCTCAAGGCACTTTACAGTTCAACCAGATCATACAGTCAAATTGATTCAAAGTTTTCTATCTAAGGAAAACCAGTTTATTGCATTGACTCATTGACTAAAATACAATCCCTGACACTAAGCATGCTTGTAGCAACAGTTGAGAGGAAAAACTCTGTTTTAACAGGAAGAAACCTCCAGCAGAACCAGGCTCAGTGTGAGCGGCCATCTGCTGAGGCCGATTGGGGTTCAAGGAGACAGAAGCAGAGACACAAAAAGCAGCTGCAAAAGGTGGCTCCGTCCAGGAAACACACAGCCGCAAAAATGATCAGTACTGCTCTTGCACTGGAAAAATTTGAAATCTAGACAAGTCATTTTTTCTTAAAATAAGTGCATTTGTTCTTGGATTGAGGAGGTAAAAGAGACATTTTGCTAATGGAACAAGACAATTGCATTGTCTTATTTCAAGTGCATATTATCTAATTATTTTATTTTAAGAGTAAGAATACTCAATCCATTGGCAAACTATATCATTTACCTTCTCAAATTAAGGCTAAATACACTTTATTTCAGACATTTTTACTTATTTTTAGATCAATTTTCCAGTGTGGAAGGTTTTCCAGTCAATGAGCGCTAGTATGATATTAACACTCCTGTGTCTCTTTTCCTGCAGCGAGTTTGAGCTTGTGATCAAGAACGGCAGTTGGATTAATGCTCCTGACTGTCAGAAGATTCCACACACTGACTGTGACCTGACCTTCGACCTGGGATCTGACTCTGACTACAACGTGCGCGTCAGGGCCCAGTGCGGCTCCAGGCTCTCCGCCTGGACCAAATTCCCGTTCAACAGGAACAACGGTGAGAGACAGAATGTTGTCATCCTGACCCCACCCATCAAATCCAGTTTAGGAGCTGTTTTTTTCTGTAGCACATGTCAAAAACAGATAAGCGTCAACAGGGAAAGGGGGACTACTGTTGCTAAATAGAGGTGACATGTTAAAGCTCCTCTCATCAAGAGATGTAGTCATCATTAAAAACCTAAGTAAAACCTGAAGCTCTCCCAGAATTTAAGGAGGTAAGTAGCAGCCTGGTGATTCAGATTTTTATAAACTGATCGTCCTCTGTGTGATTTTCTTTAATAAAGCAGAGGAAATGATTGAAATGGGTTAAGGTTCATTTCTGTACTGTCTGATATCTATCATATTATAGAATAAGAGATTATTTACAAATGGGCAGATATTTAGGAAAGCTGTCTAAATATCAAAACCTGCAACTCGCAGAAATTAATAAAAACTAGGATCATGGCAGAAGCCTTTAAAGGGCTCCGTTTGTCAGAAGGCAGACCAGCATATCCATAGTCAATAGCTGTTTATCTTTTTAGTTTATCCCTTTAGTTTATCCCTTAAGTTTATCCCTTTAAGTGTGTCCCTTAAGTTTATACCTTAAGTTTATCCCTTAAATTTATCCTTTGAGCTTATAGCTTTAGTTTATCCCTTAGGTTGATCTTTTTAGCTTATAGCTTTAGCTAATAGCTTATGTTTATTCCTTAAGTTTATACCTTAAATTTATCCTTTTAGCTTATACCTTTAGTTTATACCTTAAATTTATCCCTTAAGTTGTCCCTTAAGTTTATACCTTTAGTTTGTCCCTTAAGTTTGTCCATTTAGTTTATCCCGTTAGTTTATACCTTAAGTTTTTTTCATTTTAGCTTATACCTTTAGTTTATACCTTAACTGTATCCCTTACATTTGTCGCTTTGGTTTATACCTTAAATGTATCCCTTAAGTTTGTCCCCTTAGTTTATCCCTTACGTTTATCCCTTAAGTTTATACCTTAAATTTATCCCATAAATTTGTCCCTTTAGTTTATCCCTTAAGCTTAAACCTTAAATTTATCCCTTTAGTTTATACCTTTAGTTTATCCCTTAAGCTTATACCTTAAATGTATCCCTTTAGTTTATACCTTTAGTTTATACCTTACATTTATCCCCCATTAGTTTGTCCCTTTAGTTTATCCCTTAAGCTTATACCTTAAATGTATCTCTTTAGTTTATCCCTAAAGCTTATACCTTAAAGCTACAGTGTGTAATTTTCAGCGACATCTAACGTCCAGGCTGCAGACCGCAGCAACATGAACATTTCCCCCCCACCGCTTCTCCCCCCCAACAGTACGGCGAGCGTTACGGGACAAAATGTCTTCCACGACGTCCGCATCACCTACCTTCTCAAGTGATAAGGTTTGTTTACATAGATAATTTTACAGATAGTATTTATAAGTATCTATAGTAGTATTTAGTATCTATTGTTCAGTACCGTCTCAGTTCATCTCTTTCAACTTGCCGTAGTTACCTTCGAGCGTACTGGGTGATCTCGCAATCGCTAGTTTGTTGGATCTGCGCTGCCGTAGCGCAAAGATGTCTGCCTCCATGGCTGCGAGACCCGCTCCTATATAATTATAAATAGCGAATTCTAAGGCAACGCAAATATTAAGGTTAAGAGGCTGAGCTCGTAGATGATGATAAATAACATAGTTAGGTATAATATATTACATTTCTGACTGTATATCCCTGTAATTATTACACATTGTAGCTTTAAATGTATCCCTTTATTTTATCCCTTAAGCTTATACCTTAAATTCATCCCTTAAGTTTATTCCTTAAGTCTATCCCTTTAATTTATACCTTTAGTTTTGTATGAAAAAAACACTTTAAACTACCACAATGGCTGTGTATCCCCTTACTCATTTACAAAAGAACATTTTAATAACTTACTTTTTGGTGTTTTTTAAGTGTATGGCGATCTGACCTTAATTTTTATTTAATTTTTTTGTACATGAATAAAGGGATACACACCTGTCGAGGTAGTTTAAAGTATATTTTTCATACAAAAATAAAGGGATAAATGCAAATCTGATGTTTTGCGCATGCATATGCTGATCTGACGGGGTATGCTCATCTGACAGAACACCGGCTCTAAAGTAGAGGTGGCTGTTCAGAAAACCAAACAACATATCAGAACAAACACTTCATCAGAGAGAATTTATTATGCAGACTTGTTTCACAGCCACAGAACATGCAAACTTCTGAGACTTGGTCCAGAGTGGAGCATCATCAAAAAATAGTCCAAAACACAGCAGCAGAGCTACGGTGGGATGAAACAGGACAGATATAGGATGTTGCTATGGTCTAATCAAAGATGGCTGCTGGATGAGGTGCAGGACTTTGTTTGGTTGTGTAATAAAATAACTTTTCTCTGCAGTAACTCCTCCTGTTCCTGATATAAAGGTGACGACAGCAGGTGACGCTCTCCTGGTGTCGGTCAGGAAGTTTCCTCTGACAGCCATCACCAAGGTGGTGGTGTGGAAGAAAGACGGAGAGCAGCAGGTTGTTTCTCAACTTCAAAGTTTATCAAATTATGCTCAGTTGTTATGCTCCCTTTTTTACCTTATGAATCCTGACTTTAAAGGTACACTATGCAACCGGTGTTGATTTTCCAGCGAGGCTCCCCCCAGAGGGCGAAAGTAAAAGTGCACTGTCGTAAATATGCTCAGCTGTTCTCCTGGTTTCTCCGTCAAGCCAGGCGCGGTTGTTTTGAGCTTAGCAGCGAATGACTAACGCTGCGTTCACACTGGATGTAGCTGGCGCGACAAAAGCAGCGAGTTTACATGCAAAGTCAATGGTTGACGCGCGTCAAGGCGCAGCAAAAGGTCCCGCGGTGCGGTGCTGCGCCAGCTGCTCAGACTTGCAGCAGGCGCAGCACGTCTGAGCAGCTGAAGCAGCGCGTCGGAGCGTTTAACGCAGGGAGAGAGACACAGCGCTGATGATCACTCCTCTTAAACAGTTTATTGACGCCTAAATTAACTTAAAATGCAGAAATCTGAATAAGCAGTTTGGATTATTTAGATGAAAAACACCTACCAGCTGCCGCGGTGAACCGCTGCTGATGAAGGGATCCATACTGTCGGCGCATCCCTGGTATGTGGGGTTCTGAGCGGCTCCGACAGAAAAAATATTGAAGGCAGGATAATAATCTGGATGAACTGACGGCACTGATTAAGTTTTCAGGTGTATTTTCTCACTTAACACATATTAAAACTACTTTATTCCCACTGATCACAGCAAATATAGCTGCAAGGCAGAGAAAGGATAGTGAAGCTCCGCCCAACGCGCCTCAGACACACTTTTGCACCGCACAGCCAGAGCAGCAAAGCTGCTTCAGCCACAGGTCAGAACTAACTGGTACAAGAAGCAAAAATGAAGCAGCAGACGCGATTTTGCTGCTTTTGCTGCGTGAACGTAGCATAACTGCACAAAGATTGCCACTGTGCTAGCAACGAGCATGCTTTTAACTGGGGGGTGTAGCAGTTCTCGCCGTAAAGCAAGACTGACTCTCACGAGACTTCTGAGCCTGTGGGTGCGGGTCGGTGCTCCTGCAGTTGCAAGTGCAGTATTTCCCCCACAGACCACCAGGGCGGCCGAGAATACCTTTGTTCAACCTGAAATGACTCATTTAATCATCCATAACGTTATGGAACACATTAATTAACTGAAAAATGTTGCATAGTGTCCCTTTAATGACTCTAGTTATTTCATCATTTATTTTTATGCTCTATCTCTTATCTTTCTTTTTTAACATTTAACGTTTTATTGGTATTTTTCACTTTTTTACATATACAGTGTACATGAACATTATACATTAAACTCAACGTAACATAGAGCTTTCACTTGTGAGCTATTCATCTATTTGGCCTTTGTCCCGTCTAGTTTATTTATTTTTTTAATCTTTGTCGCTGTCTTTTGTCTTGAATCTTGTCCATTTCCTCCACTTTTCTTCCATTTGAGTTGGTTGCAGTCTTAGACGATGTGTCAGCTTTTCCTTAATGTAGATTTCTTCTATTATTCCAGTCCATTGTTCTTGACAAAGGGGGTCTGCCTGTCCCCATTTCCTCGTGATAGCTTTTTTGCTAGCTATTAACAATATCTTAATTAGATACTTGTCTTTTACTCGTACTTTGATATTGTTCAAATTGCAAAGGTATAGCGCCGCACTCTTCATAGGAATATCATATCCTAGTATCTTCTTTACTGTTTCATGTACTTTTTTTCAAAATTTTACAATTTTAGGACAGTTCCAGAATATGTGAGAATGATCAGCATTCATTTATCCACAATTCTGCCAATATACTATGTTTGTATAGTTATATTTATTCTTGACTTTAGGTGTGATAAAAAATCGTATTAGATTTTTCCATGTGAACTCCCTCCATATCCGTGAATTGGTGGATGTCTGATGTGTTTTCCACATATCTAGCCAATCTTCATCTGAAATTGTCACATTAAGCTCTGATTCCCACTTTTCTTTTATGTACTTAGTTGAATGTTTCTTCATCATCAGTTTTTTAATATAGTAGAAATTATTTTAAATTTTCTTCCACTAAATGATTTTATCACAATTTCAATCACCCCATTCACTTCCACAGAGGGATCCCACCTGATTTCTGTCTTGTAATAGTATTTCAATTGCAGGTACCTGTAGAATTCATGTTTATCAAAATTATACTTCTTAATTTTTTGAAAACTCCATTTCCCCATCTTTCTGAAGGGTATACCATCCTTTGATCCCCTTGCTTATCCATTGTTTGAACCCTTTATCATACATTGCTGGTTTGAAATCGCTATCATATGATACCCACCTGAGTACCTTAATTTCTTTCTTTATCTTGTGTTTTTTTAATGTTTTGAACCACAATTCCAGTGTGAACAATGTAATTGGATCCATGTATTTTTTGATCTTCTTATATATATCTTCATCTCCTATAACACTTTGAATTGGGTATCCTCCAAACTCTTTCTCCATATCTTTCCACTTAGCTATGTAGTTTCAATTCAATTCAATTCAAGTCAGTTTAATTATATAGTGCCAAATTCACAACACGTCATCTCAAGGCACTTTACAGTTCAACCAGATCATACAGTCAAATTGATTCAAAATTTTCTATCTAAGGAAAACCAGTTGATTGTATCGACTCATTGACTCGAATACAATCCCTCACACTAAACAGTGTAGTGACAATGGAGAGGAAAAACTCCCTTGTAACAGGAAGAAACCTCCAGCAGAATCAGGCTCAGTGTGAGCGGCCATCTGCTGAGGCCGACTGGGGTTCAAGGAGACAGAAGCAGATATCCAAAAAGCAGCTGTAAAAGGCGGCCCCGTCCAGGAAACACACAGTCAGGTAGACAAGCTCCGAGCCAGCTCCCATGCCAGAGGACGAAGAGAGCATATCCAGTCAGTCACGGTCAGAGAAACAGGACCGCATTGGAAAACAGGCCGATCTCCAGCATCTATAAACAAGGGTGTTGATGGCGTCACAGCCAAACAGGAACAGATGAGGCAAAGCTACTCTGAGGAAAAGCAGAGAGAGCATAACATTAGAGATTGAACTAACAGATTCTGCAGAATAGGAGAATAGAGAGAGAATGAAGCAGAATGATGAAATGGGGGTCCCTATGTCCTCCAAAAGTCTAAACCTATAGCAGCATAACTATAGAGATAGCTCAGGATAACCTGAGCCACTCTAACTATAAGCTTTATCAAAAAGGAAAGTTTTAAGCCTAGTCTTAAAAGTAGACAGGGTGTCTGCCTCACAGACTAAAACTGGTAGTTGGTTCCACAGGAGACGAGCCTCATAACTAAAAGATCTGCCTCCCATTCTATTTTTAGAAATTCTAGGAACCACTAGTAAACCTGCAGATTGAGAGCAGAGTGCTCTGTTAGGAACATAAGGAACAATCATATATTTGATATAAGATTAAGCTCGGCCATTTAAGACTTTATATGTGAGAAGGAGGATTTTAAATTCTATTTTGGATTTAACAGGAATCCAATGAAGAGAAGCCAGGATAGGAGAGATGTGATCTCTCTTTTTAATTTTCATCAGAACTCTGGCTGCAACAGTTTGGATCAACTGAAGGCTTTTAACTACAGTTTCTGGACTTCCTGATAGTAAAGAATTACAATAGTCCAACCTTGAAGTAACAAATGCATGGACTAGTTTCTCAGCATCACCCCTGGACAGGATATTTCTAATTTTTGCAATATTCCTCAGATGAAAGAAGGGATTTCTAGAAACCTCTTTCATATGGGATTTAAATGACAGGTCCTGATCAAAAACAACACCAAGATGTTTTGCTTTATTATCTAAAATCAGTTTAATCCCATCCAAATGAAGGCTAATCAGCTTCCTTTTCAAAGACTCTGGTCCAAAGACTATAACTTCTGTTTTGTCTGCATTCAGAAGGAGAAAGTGTCATACAGGTTTGTATGTCTTCAAGACATGCCTGTAATTTATGTAATGGGTTTGCTTCATCTGGATTTATAGACAGATATAGCTGAGTATAATCAGCATAACAGTGAAAATTAATTCCATGCTTTCTAATAATTCTACCGATTGGGAGCATGTATAAAGTAAAGAGAATTGGTCCTAGCACTGATCCCTGTGGTACTCCACAGGTAACCTTTGAGCATGTTGAAGATCTGTCATTAACATGAACAAACTGAATTCGATCAGAAAGGTAGTCGAGTGTGCACTAGCATATGACATATCTTAGTTGAGCATAGTTGAGAAATGATTCCTGAATTTCTTTTGATGGAATGTAATTGAGTGTTAGAATGTGTGTTTAGTTACATGAATTTTATATTCTGAAAGATAACCATACTTTCCAAAGAGATTCACCAGCGTTGGTAACGATTCATTTGGCTGTTCAAGGAAAGTTATTACATTGTCTCCAAAAAGCCCTATTTTGTGTTCCTCTCCATTTACTATAACTCTAGGGTGACCATATTTTCATATATTATGATATTTGCGATATTGAAAGAACAAATGTCTCATCATCGGGATTTGCTCCGTGATCAGAGGAAATGTTACTTGGCGCAGAACAGTTGTGAAAATTTGAAGTTCAGTTTAATATAATAATACAACTCTGTGTATAGTTCCGTCTGAAATTAATGTAAATAGTTGTTTTAATGGTTATAGAGTCAGACATGTGGCGGTAATGTTTGGTTTATCTAAAGGTTTTAATCTGTTACTGTGTAAATGAGTTTGGCTGTAATTTAAGGACAGATTCTAATAGATCTGCAGACTGGGAACTATAAATCTGATAGGATTTTAATTTTTTTATTGTTGTTTTGCACAATATGCTTAACTAAGTATTTTTTGTTGTTGAATATTAGAGATTTTGCAGATATATTTTGTAGATACATTGTTTAGATTTACTTATATATTTCTAACCCTTTTATAGAATAGAAAATCCCTTTATTGTCCCACAATGGGCAAATTTACAGCAGCAAAAAGATTATTGAAAATGGTCACACAAATGAGGACCTTAGAGAAATGTATAAGAATAACATAATAGGGAAGAGTTAAAATATAAAAAATAAAATTCTGTAAAGTGTTTTAACAAAACTGGAGAATAAATAACCAATATGCAGGTATGGACATTTTTACAATAATGGATATTTGAAAATAGCAGCAACATCAGAGATGTGCAGAATGACAGCAGCAGGTTATTTAACTGACTAAGGTTTCTATCATTACATTTGATTTGATTTGTTCCTGCTCCCGGTGGTTGGAACCTTTATTCCACTCTGGATTCTTGTGAGTGTAGTCTTTGTTCACTTTAACTTTTTAAAAAATAAATAAATAAACAAACAGTTTTGAAAACCTCGGTATTCATTCTTTTCCTGCTTTGTGTGTCAACTTTCACGGTTGCTAAGCAACAGAGCATACGGCGGTAAAACCCGCCGAAGGGAGGACCTGTTCGAATTTACAGACAGAACTCTTCCGGCCTCCTTATTTTCAAGGACTTCGAAGGATCCAGTCTACGTAGACCGCATCCTTGGAGGATGCAGCCCAGGTTTTTGAACAGAGCCTCTGATTAAGAGCAGGGCTGCCCGCACTGACGCGGCTCAGGGATTACGTCACACGGAGCGTCGTGCGCAGTGAAATCAGGACATTTCCTCACTTTCTAAAAAAAAAAACCGGGACGCCCGGGACAGGACGTGAAATACGGATATGTTCCGGGAAATACAGACGTTTGGTCACCCTATATAACTCCCCATCATGTCGTACTGCCTGCGCCAGAGGCTCTATAAAGAGGGCAAACAGTGTAGGTGATAGGCAGCACCCCTGCCTGGTTGATCTTTGTATGTTGAATTCGTCACTCAGGCTTCCATTTATTTTAATTTTCGCTGTAGGGTGATGATCAGTACAATATATAAAGACACTATATCATAGTGTCTTTACACATTGTACTGATTTATTACTGAATGCAAATTGTTTTAATGTTTTATATATAAATTCCCAATTTACTAAGTCAAATGCTTTTTCTGCATCAACACTTACTATTATGATACTTTGTTTTCCCAGCTGCGCTTGGTCTATCATGTGTAGAACTCTTCTAATATTATCATGTGTTTGGCGTCCTCTCATAATTCCTGTTTGATCTTCCTCTATCAAGTCTGTTACAAAGGTATTTAATCTATTAGAAAGTATGTTTGTGTATATCTTATAATCAACATTTAACAGTGAAATTGGTCTATACACTCATCAGCCACTTTATTAGGTACCCCATGCTAGTAACGGGTTGGACCTCCTTTTGCCTTTAGAACTGCCTCAATTATTAGTGGCATAGATTCAACAAGGTGCTGGAAGCATTCCTCAGGGAGTTTGGTCTATATTGACATGATGGCATCACACAGTTGCCGCAGATTTGTCGGCTGCACATCCATGATGCGAATCTCCCGTTCCACCACATCCCAAAGATGCTCTATTGGATTGAGATCTGGTGACTGTGGAGGCCATTTGAGTACAGTGAACTCATTGTCATGTTCAAGAAACCAGTCTGAGATGATTCCAGCTTTATGACATGGCGCATTATCCTGCTGAACGTAGCCATCAGAAGTTGGGTACATTGTGGTCATAAATGGATGGACATGGTCAGCAACAATACTCAGGTAGGCTGTGGCGTTGCAACGATGCTCAATTGGTACCAAGGGGCCCAAAGAGTGCCAAGAAAATATTCCCCACACCATGACACCACCACCACCAGCCTGAACAGTTGATACAAGGCAGGATGGATCCATCCGTTCATGTTGTAGACACCAAATTCTGACCCTACCATCTGAATGTCGCAGCAGAAATCGAGACTCATCAGACCAGGCAACGTTTTTCCAATCTTCTGTTGTCCAATTTCGATGAGCTTGTGCAAATTGTAGCCTCAGTTTCCTGTTCTTAGCTGAGAGGAGTGGCACCCAGTGTGGTCTTCTGCTGCTGTAGCCCATCTGCCTCAAAGTTCGACGTACTGTGCGTTCAGAGATGCTCTTCTGGCCACCTTGGTTGTAACGGGTGGTTATTTGAGTCACTGTTGCCCTTCTATCAGCTCGAACCAGTCTGGCCATTCTCCTCTGGCATGAACAAGGCATTTCCGACCACAGAACTGCTGCTCACTGGATGTTTTTTCTTTTTCGGACCATTCTCTGTAAACCCTAGAGATGGTTGTGCGTGAAAATCCCAGTAGATCAGCAGTTTCTGAAATACTCAGACCAGCCCTTCTGGCACCAACAATCATGCCACGTTCAAAGTCACTCAAATCCCCTTTCTTCCCCATACTGATGCTCTGTTTGAACTGCAGGAGATTGTCTTGACCATGTCTACATGCCTAAATGCACTGAGTTGCCGCCATGTGATTGGCTGCTTAGAAAGTAACTGTTAACGAGCAGTTGGACAGGTGTACCTAATAAAGTGGCCGGTGAGTGTAGTTGCCACAGTCTTCCTTATCTTTTCCTTGTTTTGTGATGACTGAGATGATAGCTTCACTCCATGAAGGAGGTATTTTGTTGTTACTGAGTGTCCAATTGAAAGAAGCTGTAAGTATTGGTGTCAGCTCTTCTCTAAACGTCTTGTACCATTCTGCTGGGTATCCATCACTGCCTGGGGATTTATAATTTTTTTATGTATTTATTGCCTCTTTCACTTCCTCCGTTGTGATTGCTGCTGTCAGTGTTTTGTAGTTTGCCAATTGTTGGTAAATCTAATGCATTTAAAAAATTTCTCATTTCCTCCACATGTGCCAATTCAGGTTGTGTATACAGTTTCTCATAATATTCTCGAAAAATGCCCTCTATTGCCTCTGGGCTATCTGTTAGTTCACCTGTGCATGGGTTTCTAATTTTATAGATCGCATTCTGTGTTTGCTGTTGCATTTTAGTTTTTTTGTGACTTGTTGTGTCCATATTATGATTCAGAACTACTTTTAAATCACCTCCACAAATTAAAATTGCTTCTGTTTCTATCGCTATTAAATCAAATATGTTTTTGAAAAAGTTTTTGTTACTCTCCCGGGGTGCATATACATTTACCAAGGTTATTAATTCATTTTCTATTCTTCCTTTCAATATTATGTATTTTCCTTCCTTTTAATTCCTTTTTGTAATCAAATTGTATTGTGTTTGACATTAATATTCCAACACCTCTTCTACATCCTTCTTTAAAAGAACTATGGTATGTATTCCTGTAGCCATACTTTTTTAGTTTTTCATGTTCTGTTTTGGATAAATTAGTCTCTTGCAACAATATAATTTGTGCCTTTTCCTTTTTCAGTTTTGTCATCACCCTTTCTTTTTTACTCAATGCGTTCAAACCATTCACATTAAGCGACATTATCTTGATATCAGTCATAACGATTTATTACTCCCTTTAAATATGCTCCCAAGCGTCTCAGAACAGAGCCAGCATGAACTTACTAACCAAACATAAACCAAAAAAACAAACAAAAATCCGGCGGACTAAAAACATGGGGTATCCTTCTTCCCCCAGTCCCAGTTGGTGGGTGGAGGGGAGATCCTCACCTGTGTTGAGGGCCCCTCCCTAGATCTAGTACCACTCCCATCCTGTGGGGCAGCGCTCTATCTAGACATGTCCAACTTAAATGTCTTACCATCTCCCAGTCGGTTTTAGTTGAATCCTCTTTTCCGCATATGCCTTTCTTTTCTGGACAATCTCAGTTGGATAGTCGTGGTCGAAGTAGAATTGTTTACCCCATACGTGGATTTTTTTCTGCCAGGCTTTCTTCAAGATCGTTTCTTTGGTCTCAAATTGTAGAAAGTTTATCATGACTAACTGTTGTGGATTTAGCTGACATCCCATTCGACTTCATTTTATATCGCTTTACTTCTGAACTGCGGCAATATACATGTAAAAATAGAGCTACATTTTCTAGAAAAGCACTGACTTCTTCGCCTGTCAGAAAACAGGAAAAAACAACAACTATGGCACCTACGCCATCTGGTGGAGAATTACTTATAAAAGGACCTAGTACAATCTTAACCTGAAATGTATTTGAGTTTAATTATTGCTGTATTTATTTAACCTCTGAAAAATATGAAATAACCATATTATAATATTCAACACTGACCTCGTACTGCATTTAGGTTCGGTTTTGGAGCGAGGGCTCGGTGGGCTTGTTGGATCTGGAGATCGATCCCCTCCGGAAGTTCAAGTTCTTTCTTAAAAAGTTGCTCCAAAAATGTAGCTTTACATCTCCTTTCTACATCCTCTGGTAAACCGAAGATTCTGATATTGTTTCTCCTTGATCTCCCATCTAGATCGGTTAGTTTTTCCTGCATTCGCAGAACTTGTTCCACCATCTTCGTTAGCACCTTGTTAGCATCCATCTTCCACTCCTCCACCTCCGATATGCGTGTCTGTGTCTCGCTAATGTTCACTTGCTGTGCCTTTAGTTCCCGGTCATTCTCGGACAGCTGACGGTCTATTTCTTGTCGGAGGTTCATTATTTCTTCCTTTATTTCTTTCTTCAGCTCGTCCTTTAATGTTACCAGCTCCTGACACAGGTCTTGTTTAAGGGTTTTAATATCACCTCTGATAGCTGCGAGCCCATTTTGCAGTGCCTCCGTGCTATCGTGTTCTTCCATTTCCTCTGCTAGGGCTTTCTCGTGTTCGCTAGCTTTGTGTTCGGAAATTTCTTCTTTTGCAGCCAGTTCTTCGATTCTGTCTTGCTTTTTATTGTTTTTCCGGCTTCTTCTCTTGCTTATTCCACTCATGCTTTAGATTAATCTGTCGAGTTCTAATTTTGTTACACTGTAAAAACGAAAAAGTTAGTTCAACTCAAAATTTCAAGGCAACCGGCTGCACAGAATTTTTGAGTTGAAGGCATCAACTTAATTTTTTAAGTTTTGTAGAACTACACTTATTAAGTTGTGTCAGCTAAGTTTTTCAAGTTCTGCCAACTAAGTTTTTTTAATTCAAGTTACTGGAACTTTCAAGTCTGTAAAAACTTATTATTTTAAGTTCAGATTATCTGTAAAAAGTAATTTTAAATTCAGACAACCATTCCCTGTAATAACTTACATTTTTGAGTTTAAATCCCCCCCATTAAATCATCCACTGACATTAAACACACTTGTCCCAAGTGGGGCAGGGTACATCCTGGACAGGTCACCAGACACACAGGACTAACAACCATTCATGCACACACTCACTCAGTACAATTTATAGAAGCCAAACCTAACAGTCATGTTTTTGGACTGTAGGAGGAAGCCAGAGTACCCAAAGAGAACCCACACATGCTCAGGGAGAACCTGCAAACTCCATGCAGAAAGACCCATGACCAGGAATCGAACCCAGAATCTTCTTGCTGCAAGGCAGCAGTGCTACCCACTGCACCACTGTGCAGCCCTGGCAGTAAACCAGGTTTACAATTCCACAATGTAAACAAGTAATCTTATGCTTAAAACAAATCAGGTTTCAGCATATATTTTTTTGCTTTCCAACTCCTGTTAAAACCTTACAAATAATGCAATATTGCCAGAGATGACAGGAAACCAGTGCCTTAGTCTTCTCTTGGACGAGTCCTTAGGGAAAGTTACCACCAGCAGAGTGACCAGATGGTTGAACCAAACTTTAGAAGGGAGCTCCTGGGAAAATCCATGGAAACCCCATAGCAGCCAGTTGCCATGACAAATTTGAAATGAGCATGTGCAGATAAGTTGACCTCGCTCGGACTGGGTGTCAACTACAACTTCTAAGTAAACTCAACTTAATTTATAGAATAAGATGAACTTTTCATCAGAAACTTATGAAAGTAAGTTCAACTGGCTCACAAAAGACAGTTCAAGTTCCAACTGGCAATTTTATTGTCAGTGAATGCAAAAATCTTAGTAAGGTGAACAATTTTGAGTTGTCGTTTTTACAGTGTATGGCCATTTTTACCCGACTCTGGAGAGCTAGCTGACTATGCTTCCATTCCCTCCGCCATCTTGTTTCGACCTCTATCTCTTATCTTTATCTGTGCAACTGTACCATGTCTCTTTTAATTGTTTGAAATACTTTTTATTTGCTCCTATCCCTTTAATTTTTTTTCCAATACTGGATATTGATCTGGCCCTAAGGGCTACACATGGACCGATTTTACTTAACTACAGACATTGAACGTCACTCTGCACATTTTTAATTTGCATTGACTGACATGTTGCATCTGTGAAGAGATCAGTGGCGGCTGGTGAAAAATATTTTTGGTGGGGCTGATATAGCCTAGTGTATGTCTCCAACTAATCCGGAATAAGAATTCAAATAAACAATTGCACAATACATACAATTTAACAGTAATGATTTAATTTACTGTATAATAACAGTAACAGTGATGATTTTGGTCACTGTGTCGGGGTTCTTTGGCCTCCGAGAACCCAGGCTCAGTCGGGTTACCGGTGTTGGTGATTTATTGTGCGCAAAAACTCAAAACAGGGTGCAAAAGAAACTAAACATATACAAGATCCTCTGGGCCTCAGCCTCCCTCCAGTTACCAGCAATGTAACAAAGAAACAGAAAACAGAAATGGCCGCTCTTCTTCCCACAGCCCTCATTAAATAGTTTAAGCCCCTCACCTCAGGCTCTCTTATTTCTGATTTCTTCTCAGAAATCAGTTTTGTCCATATATTATCCCTCCACAAACGATGTACAAAAACAAACAAATAATTTTTACAACTTAATTCTTTTACACAGATTCATTGACTTATTCAATTACACCAAACTGGGTTTGAACCCAGCAAAGACGCAGCCAGACTGAAGATGACAAGTCCCCGTACACACACACACACACCCACACACACACACACACACACACACACACACACACACACACACACACACACACACACACACACACACACACACACACACACACACGGCTAAACCCACTGAAGTATTAAGTGTGCACCCTCAATACGCCAGCAGGTAACCAGGAACAGCTTGTGTGTTTTAAGTTAATGGAGCTACTGGGCTCAACGCGAGCGAATTGGTCCTCACAAGCACAGTATAACAGGAATGTGTGCGTGGCACGCAAAGTTTTAAGTGACGAGGTGGATTCGTCACAGTTACAATAACCATGACAGGAAATTTTCATATCCTACAACAGGGATGTTCTTCTGGCAAACGGGTAGATAAATAAGGATCTCACCGAATTTAGTGGAAGCTGCATCTTGCTCGTTACGTTCGCAATCATCCCTCTAATTGTCTGCACCTGCGCATTGGGTGCAGAAGCCTGTAGAAGCGCAGTATTTTCAGCGCCCCAAGACCATAAATTTCTGAGACGCTGATTGGCCATTAAATTCACCTAGCAATAGTACATGATTGACAGATTCTCTGCAAATGTGGGTCTGTCTGATCAGCGCCCCAAGACAGAGACGGTAGGAGTCTGTCTGTGGAAATCCACAAATGAATGACGGTAGGTAGGAAAATGTAGTTTATATAATTTGTTTTGCTTATAGGTACAAACTCTAGAGAGTTAAACTGACATTTATGAGTAAATTTCTAAAAATATATTTTACGTTTCTCTCTTCTTATCAGGGAGGGCGGTGCCCCAGCGCCCCCTATGGGCCGGCCGCCACTGGAAGAGATGTCAAGTTACAAAGTACAAATACTTTGTTACCATACTTAAAAAGTTCACTGGAGTAAAAATTTTCTAGACAACATTTTACTTCTACTCCTTACATTTTTTTTCCCAATTATCTCTTCTTTCTTCTCCTTACATTTTAAAAATAGACTTACTAGTTTTGCTTCATTTTACCTCCTTTTCATAATGGCCTGTTTGTAATAAAAAAAGAAAAAACATGAATATCATTTGTTTTATCCAAACAATTTCTTTCTGGTTGGAGTCGGTGCTGCACCGACTTGTTGTTCGCTACATACCAAAATGGATAGTCTTTTAAGATTGGGCAAGGTTAAATTTGACACTGTTGCCATTAGTTATAAAACTACGAAACTTAAGTATAAAGAAGTTATCATCAAGAATTATAGAAACATGTTCCTTTAATAGAGTAGTGCAGTAACCATTGTTTTTCTTTTACATTTTGTCCTGCATTACTTTTACTTTTATTCTTTAAGTACATTTAAAAATACTACTTTTAAACTTTTACTTGAGTAAAAAGTCTAAGTTAGTACTCTAATTTCTACAAAATAGTTTTTTAAACAGTAGGATTTATATTTCTAATTAAGTAATAAAAATGAATACTTTTGACACCTCTGCACCTGTGTTGCTGTTTCTTCAGGCTTCTGTCAGTTTGATGGCAGCAGACCAGGAGGTGTTGCATTTCGCCGCCCTGCAGGAGGGAGCAGTGTACTGTGTCAAGGCTCAGGTTTTCCTCAAGTCAGACATGCACAGTGGATACACGGACAGCTACTGTGTGTCCATCACAGGTACACACAGAAAGACGGCACTTATTTATTGATGAAATATCTTCCTTTTGACCTGAAAAATAAAAGAGAATCACATTAATCTGTTGTTCCTAGGAAAATATGAGTACGAAAATAAGTGTTAATGTTACAATTTTAAAAGTGGAAAATGCATCATTTCAATTTTTTTAATATTTATACATAATCATTTTATAAAAGGTCTTAAACAAATCTAAACCCAATGCACCTGCAGCTCCTGGTGCTCCTGCATGGAAGGAGCCCACCGCAGTGACTGTGACAGTGGTCATCATGTTGGGTCTTCTGATTGGTTTCTTCTGGTCCATCGTCCACTGTTATCCAGACTCCTGTCAAAAATATTTCCAGAAAGCAACGTTGCCACAATTTCTGGTGAGTATTTAATGGGTTTTAAAACAGATCACTCTGTTCTTTATAAAGCAGACTGATGGAGCATATTACTAGGTACTGTATTTCTAGGTGTTACATGCAGGGTCAGCCCAAGGCCTAAGCAAACTAAGCAAATGCTTCTCAAAGTTGGGTTGGCCTTTACTAATGATGACTTTCTCCTTGATACTGTAGCAGGTTTGCATGCAGGTAACTAACTAATGCTGAAACCAAGGTCCAATCGTTTGATGGAGTATCAGGCGAGGTTTGAGATTTTTTTAAAACTTTTTTATTTCGAGAATAAAGTTGTAATATTGCGAGAACAAAGTTGCAATATTACGAGAATAAAGTCATCATACCACAACCCGTTTCAGAAAGAAAGCTTCGAGCTCCGACCAGCAGATGATGGTCGACCAGCATCACCAAACAGCAACCAGCAACAGAGTCCTCTTCGACAAACTGCCTGATTTAATGTTGGTCCTAAAAGATTTCCTTATTTGTCACACCAAAGCCAAAGTATAACTTCATATGATGCTCAAATTTGCTCATTTTAGGTAAGAAAGTGCTTCTTATAAGAATTGTAATAAAATACAACTTTATTCTCATAATATTAGGACTTTATTGTCATAATATTAAGATTTTACTCTCATAATTTAACACTTTACTCTCATAATTTTACGACATTATTCTCCTAATTTTATTACTTAATTCTAATAGTGTTACGACTTCATTCTCTTCAACAAATCTCTTGCCTGGCCCTGATACCCCTATCGTAAAGCTCTTTCCGCAATACAAAAAAATAATGAAACGCTTATACCGTTATATGCTCCTGGTTAAACATTCTTCTGATGGTGATAATGAAGAGATTAGCACTTATAAACTGCAACAACATAATGTTGATGCTTTGCCCATCTTGACCAGAAGCCATTGCAGCTAATCCAGCCTCACAGGACATTACAATGTCTGTTTGATTGACTGGTGGAAAAAGGAGAAATAGAGCTTGGACTGACTGACACAAAGCTACTGGCTGTAAATAGTTTATCATGACCAGTTATGTAGGCCTACAATTCAGAATTCATGTTTATCTAGATAAACACACAAATACATCTTATTGAATATTATTTATTTTCATCACCAGTTATTATAGTATAAAAGCTTCCAGCAGTTTGTGATGCATTTTGGAAATAGGTGATGAGCCCCTGGTCTAACGCACTACCTGGCTAAAGAAATCTGTTCAAAGACTTACTTTTACTTAATATTTTGGTAGCACAGGCATATCCTTATCTTATTTTATTTTCACCCTTATCTTTTTTATTATTATATCTTATTTGTACATACAATCTTATTTTTCTCTGTTCTGTAAAAGTTTGCACTGCAAGAAAAAGAATTCCCGTAAGTGATTAATAAAAGTAGTTCTTATTCTGATTCATGAAGTCATCTAGATCAATTCCAAGATTACCGTGAGATTAATGTAGATTAAAAAAAGTAAATCCGAAAAAAAAAAAAAAAAAATTCAATTAAATTTAATAGACTTAGAAGTTTCATCATCCAGCAGATGCTGTTGTAACCCGCTCCTAAAATCACACTTAAGCTGTGTCCGAACACCCTCCCTAACCCCTATATAGTGCTCTGTATAGGGGTTGGGGTCATTATTATAATTTTATATGGGTGTCTGGATGAAAAAGTAGTGGACTCAAAAGTTCCCATCATGCACCATGAAAAGTAGTGTACATCAGTGTTCACTAAATGAGCAGATATATCGCGGAATGCTTTGCAAGAGCTCTCCTTGTCAAAAATTATGGGACTGGTTTTGGGGCGAAAAAAGAACAAAGATGTTGCAGGCACCATGTGGGGAGCCACAGGTGATCAACATAGAGTGAAAAGTAGTGATCATCTGTCCCAGTGTTTCGTTTACTGAGTTCACTATGAAGTCCTCTATATAGTCCCTGCTCCAGATGGGTATTGAAGGGTTAGGGGTTAGGGTAGACAATTTGACACAGCCAAAAATGTGAGCAAGTTTCTTGATAAATAATTTCTTATCATTTTTTTGTTCATGAGATCACTTTTAAGATCGATCTTAATAATAACGCTAAGATGCTTGATAAAAATGACCCCTGATTATTTAAATAAACAAGGTGTGTTTGGACTATAAAACAGAGACACCCAAAATAATCTATGTTTTGCTTAATGAGCTTTAGACTAGAGGCTGACTAAAATATTGTTACATTTATGTAAACTGAGCAATGTTTTGAATACTTTACATTTAAACAATGCTAAAATTTCCACTATAAAAGATAATTCCCAACACTTATTCCTCTGCTCTGACACAGTTAATATAAACCTTTTCTTTGTCTCCCTCTGCTGTTGATGTGAAGAGAGAAAAATTATGGTTTGTAAAAATATCTATTTGCTTCCATTAGCTAAACTTAATGAGAAAATAACTCCTGATTTTATTTGGTGCAACCTATTTAGTAAAACCAGAACAATGATTAAGCAGTGGGCAATGCACTGCAGTTTCTGTAAATGGAGTAGAAAGCTCTTCTTTACCAGACTATTAGGATTTCCAGCTGTATGTTAATAAGGACTAATGTTCAAGTTTTGAACCAGTTTTTTTTCCTGATCTGTGTCCAAGCAGAGAGAAAACTTTGACTTCCAGACCACAATGATCCCAGATCCTCAGGAGCCCTGCGAGGAGACCCCCCACCTACTGAAGGCTTTCACAGTGGAGGAAACGTGACCAAAAGTTAAGGCTGCTATCACTGCATGTTTAAGGAAGAAGGCTCCAAGCTGTTAGAGCTGCATTTAGATCGCCATGGAAATGACTTTCCCACGAGACAGGGAAGACTTAATGGAAGGACTTTCCATGTCCCCATACATCTCACAGGAGGAGGTGCATCAAGTCCTATCATCCTCTATTTGAATGAGAAAAGGGTTTACAGAAGAGACTGCAGGTGGATGCAGATGAGAATAGTTTCTGGCAGGAATGAAGGATTTTTTTTGTGCACAGGTGTTGTACATGGTGTCATGATGAAAGGCCATAAAATGTTTATTTATACCTACTCTTTTTACAGGCAGTAAAGGAATTAAACTGTTATTCGCTATCCCAGATGGAATGACAGATTTATAAATAATCAAAAAGGCTGTAAAAATAACTAAGGAACAGCACGCTAGTTTTGAAGTTTTTAATTTTTTTATGTATAAATGTTTCTATGGTTTACCTACACCAGCTTCTGTTGATTAAATGGATACAGATGTTTATTTCTGTATTTTACATATTTAAATCAAGACGTCACATTTAAGGTGGCTTGATGTTGTCTGTCAGAGTTTCATGTTCTAACAGATAAAACCTTTTCCAGGCTTGAGTCCGGTTCAATGATCTCCTGGAATATCCTGGGGGGAAAACAACGGCCATGTTTACGTTATTAGACCTGTGGTCCAGAGCAAATTAAGCAGTTTTTCAGCTATTTTATTTTTGAACTGTTAGTTGTTTGTATCAATCAAAGGAAAGCATTATTGTTTTGATTTATTTTAAAGATTACTTTTTTATATCCTCTTAATCATTAAGAGATTAGATCAGGTAAACAAATTGGTGTGTTTTTATCAGGGGTTTCACCCAGTCAGCCAATCACCATGGAGACACTTTCCTCCACACAAGATGTTATCTAAAGTATTATCTTTATGACATCACTCTGTAGACTAAACCTCAACATTGGACATGCACAGGTGCTTGTATTTTATTGTGCTTTTATATGTTTGACCCTTGTTTTGCCTGGAAAAACCTTGAAAAAAGTAATTCTTCATCCCACATTTCCTGTACATAATTTACCCTGAAGGAAGATGTTTATATTCCTTAGAACCTTTTTGGGTCATTAGAACTGTAGCCGTCTTTAAGTATGATCCTTTTCACCTTCTACATTCAGTCAACAGGAAGTCAACATAGAAGATAAATCTGTCTTTCCTGCATCATTTAACTTTAGGATTTAAAAGGTTTTCCATCTACAGTCTTTTCAATCACAGATTTATGTTTCATCCTCCTTTTAAAATGAAACTTTCTTCTCATATAAAAATCCTTGAGTATATGTTAAAAGTTTTGGTTTACAAAGATCGAAGTAAATTGTTAGAAAAAAACAATTGTTGTTTTTTAAGATGTATTGTTTTAAATAAACAAATTTGTTCTTGCCTGGCAAAAAAAACATATTGTTATTTTTTTGCCCTGAAGAAGGAAAAAATTTTTTTACTTTTCCTGAGTTGGATTATCTTTAAGGTAATATCAATGCTTAATTTTGTTTATTTGTATAGCACAAAATCACAACAATCTCAACACATCTCAAGACACTGTGTTCAAGGGTTCAAGGAGACCCTTGAGGAGACAGGAGCAGACATACAGAAAGAACTGAAGAGATACCCAATTAGCTCTACAGGTGACCCCATCCAGGAAACACAGGCAGATGAGCACCGAACCAGCTCCCATGTCAGAGGATGAAAGAGAGCACATCTAGTAGGTCACAGTCAGAGAAACAGCACTACACTGAAAAACAGGCCAAGCTGGAACATCTATAAACAAAGGTCTTGATGGCAGCAGAACAGCTGTTATTTCTCTCCAGTATGGTGTCACAGCCAAACAGGAACATATCAGATATCATAATGGGTTTCTGGATGCTAGCCCATATGCAGAACACAACCAGGAGGCAGGGAAAAAGTTCAAAGGTTTTAATAAAGAGTGCATACAAAAACAGGTCAGATGGGTAATCAGGTCCAGGGGCTGGTCACGACTGGATTCACTGTTCAGAGGTTTGTGCTGAGCGGCAGAAAGGGGAACCAGGGGCGTCCAGAGGCAGACGGCAGGGTGAGGGCTGAGGTTTGAGCTGAGCAGGCAGAAGAAGGGAGCAAGGAGGGTTCAGAGGCTGACGGCAGGCAGAGGGCTGAGGTTGGAGCTGAGTTTGGTAGAGCTGGTAGATCACCTGGTTTCAGTTTCAGTTTCCCTTCCAGGTCCTTCTGGGGGCTGGCTGACAGATCCTTGACAGGTTTGGTTCTCCAGGGTTCTAATGAGATCAGGCAGACCGATTTCTAACAGAGAAAACTCTTTAGGGGGTTTCTGGTTGCAGGCAGGTTCAACCTGGGAAGCAGAGAAGACAAAAATGGATCAGGTTCAGGTTCTGGTTTTAGTAGTCAGGAGACTAGACAGGCAGGTTGGCTCAGGGTTTGCTGTACCGTGACTGACTAACACTCTGGCACTGGAGTGTGGTCCTCAGCCCACTAAAATGCTGGTCTCCTGATGAGCAGATGAAGAACAGCTGGTGAAGTCAGCTCCAGCCTCAGGAGATCCAGTACGCCCTCTGGTGGAGAAAAGGTAGACAGAACCCCAGATCCCAACAATAACACAAAAATCCCCAGGAAGGGATCCTCGGCGCCCTTAGGTGGGCAAGCCTCAGGATCCCAACATCAGATGAAGCTACTATGAGAAAAAGCTAAGAAAACATAATGTAAGAGACTGGAGAAACAAATTCATAAGAATGTGAGAGAAGAGATAGAATGAAGCAGAATGATGGAAAAGGGGTCCCTTTGTCAACCAGTCTAAGCCTATAGCAGCATAACTATAGAGATAGCTCAGGATAACCTGAGCCACTCCTACAAGCTTGGATATAAACTGCTTGGAATAAAGCTGTCTTTGATTTATGGGTTTTTGCTGTTGAAAATATGATGTAAATGTGATTAGTGATGCTGAGAGACCAACTGACTTGATCCATATTTTCCAGTTTTTGGAGGATAGGGAAATTAAGAGAGGCTCCACAAAGCATCAACGCAAGACAGATAAGGAAAGCTAATTAAGGTAAGGACTGGATGAGTTTCTCCACAAATATTACAGTACAGATATTACTCTCAGTCAGAAAAAAACTTGTTTTAGAGTTAAAAGATAACCTTAAACCTAAGTTCATCATAGATTAGGATAGACTGTTGGTGCATTATTTAGTGGTTCTCTAAAATAAGAGGAGGTTGATGTATCGATTGGGCGACACTGCCCTCTGGTGAATAGTAAGGATTGTGTTATTAAATAAAAATATAATTCATGTCATAAATAGGGATTGAAAATCTTAAAATTAAAAACATTAAAAATGTATGATTTAAAAATTATAACAACAAAATTTGAAAGATCAGAAAGTGTTTGTTGCATCTCATCATCATCATCATGGCAGCTGTCTGAAAGTCTGTACATCTTTGTTCACTGGTGTTTGGTTTAAGAAAGACTTATTTTCTCTGCTCTGTTGATAACTGATGAATAGAGGAGCCCTTTGGAACTTAAATGATATGAAAGAAAGTAATAAAAGTGACTTTTTTGCATTTGATTTTTGAATCTATAAAGACATTTTAGAAGTGATTATTAAGAAAATATCAATTTGTTAGAAAGATATTAATCTTATACAGGTAAAAGCCAGAAATTAGAATATTACTTAAGGCTAATACAAAAAAGGGATTTTTAGAAATGTTGGCCAACTGAAAAGTATGAAAATAAAAATATGAGCATGTACAATACTCAATACTTGGTTGGAGCTCCTTTTGCCTCAATTACTGCATAAATGCAGCGTGGCATGGAATCGATGAGTTTCTGGCACTGCTCAGGTGTTATGAGAGCCCAGGTTGCTCTGATAGTGGCCTTCAACTCTTCTGCGTTTTTGGGTCTGGCATTCTGCATCTTCCTTTTCACAATACCCCACAGATTTTCTATGGGGCTAAGGTCAGGGGAGTTGGCTGGCCAATTTAGAACAGAAATACCATGGTCCGTAAACCAGGCACGGGTAGATTTTGCGCTGTGTGCAGGCGCCAAGTCCTGTTGGAACCTGAAATCTCCATCTCCATAGAGCAGGTCAGCAGCAGGAAGCATGAAGTGCTCTTGCACTTGCTGGTAGACGGCTGCGTTGACCCTGGATCTCAGGAAACAGAGTGGACCGACACCAGCAGATGACATGGCACCCAAACCATCACTGATGGTGGAAACTTTACACTAGACTTCAGGCAACGTGGATCCTGTGCCTCTCCTGTCTTCCTCCAGACTCTGGGACCTCGATTTCCAAAGGAAATGCAAAATTTGCTTTCATCAGAAAACATGACTTTGGACCACTCAGCAGCAGTCCAGCTCTTTTTTCCTTAGCGCAGGTGAGACGCTTTTCGCACTGTTCCTTGGTCAACAGTGGCTTGACACGAGGTATGCGGCATTTGAAACCCATGTCTTTCAAGCGTCTCTTGGTGGTGGATCTTGAAGCACTAACTCCAGCAGCTGTCCACTCCTTGTGAATCTCCCCCACATTTTTGAATGTGTTTTTTTTCACAATCTTGACTATGGCGCGGTGATCCCTATCGCTTGTACACTTTTTCTTACCACAGTTTTTCCCTCCCTTTGCCTCTCTATTAATGTGTTTGGACACAGAGCTCTGAGAACTGCCAGCCTCTTCAGCAATAACCTTTTGTGTCTTTCCCTCCTTGTGCAATGTGTCGATGGTCGCCTTTTGGACAGCTGTCAAATCTGAAGTCTTCCCCATGTTTGTGTAGGCTTCAGAACTGGACTGAGAGGCTACTTTGCAGGTGTTTTGAATTAATCAGCTGATTAGTTTGTGGCACCAGGTGTCTTAAAAATTTAACCCTTACACAATATTCTAATTTGTGACACATGGAATTTTGGATTTTCATTTGTTGCCACTTCAAATCATCAAAATTAAATGAAATAAACATTTGAATGCATCAGTCTGTGAGCAATGAATAAATATAATGTACAAGTTACACCTTTTGAATGCAATTACTGAAATAAATCAAGGTTTTCAAAATATTCAAATTTACTTGCTTTTACCTGTAGACTAACTGTTTTCAGAAAATCTCTGTGAAGGTTCAAATACTTTATAGCAGGTATATGCTTTATACCAGATTCGAAATCATGACACTGGAGTTTTAGTGTGATTTCATTGGCCCACCCATCACCTGCTGCGGTCACTGCTCTGCATCTGAATATGTACTCTGTGTTTGGCTTCAGTTCTCTCACTGTGACTCCTCCAGTTTTTATTTACGTCTTCTGTGTCCATCCATCCTTTCCAAGGACTCCGACCTCCACAAACCAGGAGGTGATGTCACTTTCTCCAAATCTGAGAGGAGGAACCTCTAGGGTCACACTGTTCTGGTTTATCTCTGATCAAAAAAAAAGGAAAAAAAAAAAAAAAATCCACTGGACTTTGCTTCCAGGTTTTTCGCTTCCCATCCAGGAAACTTTTTCAATTGAAAATGTCAAGAATAGGGTTGAGTTCGAGGTTTTATAAAGTAGCCCATCAAAACCTTGTTTTTGTTTTGAAAACACGTAAAGTAAAATGGACGAACAGGTCCACCCCTTTGGAATGGGGGTTGTTCAGAGACTAATACCTGTCTTAGTCTCTGAAAGCGGGGTCGTTAAAGAAATTTTTGGCCAGACTGAACAGGCGAGTTCTTCTGTTACCCTGTAAAGGGGTTGGGGTTGCATTGATAGTGGTATGGTGCTAGCTTACCAGAGGTGTGAAAATCCTGGCACTGAAGCTGATTCTGTTCTCAATTAACACTCCGGTTCAGTCTCCATCCTCCTTGCAATTAACCTCTTCTGGTTTCACCTGTCGCTACCTGCATATAAGCTCCGTCCTGATATGCCTCCAGTGCCAGATTGTTTGGAGCTAGCCTGTTAAGAACCTTCCAGCCCTTTTGATATTGAAAACCTGTCTGCCTGCCTGCCAACCGACCTGTCTTTGTCCCCTGTTTCTGAGCTTGCCTGATCCCTCTCTAGATTTGTCTGCCTGTCTGAGTCCTGCTCTGTCAGATTCTGGATTCCGGATTGACCTTCTGTGCTCCTGACCCCTTTTTTGCCCATGAGTACCTGAGCCTGCCTGCCCCCTTAACTCTCTGTGTTTATCGGAAATCGGACCTGGAACTGGAATCGGAGAAATTTGCTGGATTACCCCCCTGTACTTCTGCTGCATTATTGGACCCCGTTATCGGACCTGGACAGCCTCTGGACAAATGCCCCTAGAAAGCCCACAAAGTCAGTCAGTTTGTCGGCCGCTCAATGGCCTGTCCCTACCAACAAGCAGAGGCTTCCAGCCTCTAAAGCCTCCTGCCTGTCTCTGGCTGACACTAAGTGCTCTGGCTCCTCTAATTATCAGAGTAGTCCCTCGTCAATTCCTCTTTACTTACCTGCCACTGCAGCCTCTAATCTGTCCCTCTGCTTCTAGGATGTTCAGGCCCATTAACGAGAGCTGCACCCCCGAGAGCCAGCGCTGTTTAAATCCTGCCTTTTCAATAAACTGTTTAAACGTCACTGACCTGTTGTGGTTGAATCTTGGGTCCGAATCCAGTACATTACAAGAAGATTACGAATATAGCAAATAACTTGAACTGGAAGTAAGTTAAATAGGTCATTCAAATCAAGGGTAAAACTAGTTACCGTATTTTAACGACCATAAGGCACACTGTACTAAAAGGCGCAGTCTCAGTTATGTGTGCCATTTCTGTATTTAACACACACATAAGGCGCACCGGACTATAGGGTGTGTTTTTTATATACAAGTACATGTCCTCTACTACGTTTAAATACGTCTACTGCGTATTTAAAAATAGAGCAGGAGCAAAACTGAGTATGATTGTGCTTTATTCATGTATTTATTACAAAGTATTAATCAAACCTCGGAGCTGGCCGTGAGACAGACAAATCGCTGATGACAGAGCGCTGTGATCACTCCCCTGAAACAGCTTATTGACTCATAAATTAACTTAAAATCCTGAAACCTGCCGACAGAATATGTTCGCTTTTATTATCCTGGTGCCTGCAGTTTAGATTATTTAGATGAAAAACACCTGCCAGCCACCGCGGTGAACCCGGAGGCGACCCGGCCCAGAGGCTGCTGTTGAATTAAGTTTTCAGGTAGAAAAATAGAGCGGGAGCAAAACTGAGTATGATTGTGTTTTATTCAAGTATTTATTACAAAGTATTAATCAAACCCATCAAAGTCATCATCCTCTGTTTCTGAATTAAACAGCTGCGCTAAATCAGGCATGCCAATTTCCCCTTCTTCGCTGTCAGAGACACTTCCTGTGCCGGACAGCTCCTCAGAAATGCGAAAGCTCGAACAACAGTGCCAGCAGACACGTTAGTCCAAGCATCAACAATCCATCCGCAAACAGTGGCGTAACTTGCCCAGCGCTGCCTTCCACTTTTCGTGAAACTGTGGTCTCCGTCTGTCATCCATCGCTCCCACGCTGCTCACAGACTTAATTTGAATGGCCGGTTCACACCGATGTCAAGCGGTTGTGTTGAAGCAGGCTATTTGCCTTATATAGACTTGTTTCATGGCTGTACACTGTCTCAGCAACGGAAGTCTCAGTAACAGCATGGTCTCCTAGGCTGCATGAGGGGGTTTGGCAAAAAGAGAGAACATCATGTATAAACATTCCTTGAGGGTCGCAGTGACTTTGACGCAAATCTGCACACGTGGATTCCAGTAAGATGTCGGCAATATTCCGTTGTGCATGTGCATACACATAGTGCGAGGATGAGACTATAAATGCTCTGTGGATTGGTATGTGAGTCGAGAACTTGCAAGAGAGAAAAGACAGATATATTCTGTTCAGATGTTTCAGCGCTGTGTTACGTGTACTGAGGACAGCATGTCAATTTGATCTATAAAATAAATGCTTCTTCTCCCGTCCTGGGGCAATCAGATGATCGACTGAAGGTGTCCTGATATTTTGACATTCTACCATTGAAAGCCACCACATTTGATGCATTGGCCTGGCTGAGAAAAGACCCGGGACCAACTTTAGAATCACTGATGAAAGTCATCAGGAGACGGTGAGTTAAATCCCTTGCTCCTATTTTAATGACTGATATAAAGCAGATCACTTAAGCTGTTTGGAAGCTGGACACACATTTAAACTGTATCAGACGATTATCTGTTTGCCACTGGATGTTTGCTGCAGCATAAATTGGCATCTTGAGACAAATAGTAGCTGTCAAGAACTGGCTCGGATTATCTGATAATTAATAGTAATCTGCTGAAGCGAGATTGCACCATAACGTTATAGAAATTGGTGGAAACTGGCGGTCACGGACTATAAGTGATGTATCATTATGAATGATGCAACTATTATGTATATCTCATTCTAGTGAGGAATTCTATTTCCTAGAACATGTCGCCGAGTTGCAGTTCGACTGAGCCTGAAGGGCTGTTGTTGTTGAAAAATAGGCCTGAGTCCAGAGGGACTGTATTGAGATCTCGTATGTTGTTGTTGTTTATCTCCGGAGAAAGAAGCAACAGAGAGCAGTTTGGCTCTGTGTTGATGATGTTAGACCAAAAGTTGTTAAAAAGAGTTAAAAGTGTGTGCAAATTAGTTTATATTGGTTGCTTGGATCTATGAAGTTAAAGAATTATGTGCACAAATAATTAATTGCCATGGCATTTAATGGAATGAATGTAGGGTGGCCATTTCTATAGCACCAAAAAGGAGGACATTGTGCGGCATATCAATAAATTACTAAGGTGTACATAAGAATCGGGTAAAGTCACATTTATAGCACAATTCTTAGTAGTTTAAAGAGGATGCTTGTGTAGCTGAATAGAACAAAATATTAAAGAAATGTAAAAAAGAATTGGTTCCCAGCATTTGTATTTATTTAATACATTGTGGTGTTTAAAAAGTGACCATTTTTTAACACGATTAATTTGCGCAGAACTGCTGCAATTGATCATAAAGCAGTTGTTTGGAAAAGAAGCTCGAGAAAGAGCTAGAGAATAGGACGATGCAAACTGCAAAAAGTGGCTGGAAAAGAGGAATTCATGACATGGCTGCAGCCTGTTGAGAGTAAAGATGATTTCACCATGTTCTCTATTCCATATATATATATATATATATATATATATATATATATATATATATATATATATATATATATATATATATATATATATATATATATATATATATATATATATATATATATATAAAATTGAGTCATGGAACTGTGCTTACAGCTCCTTATTTCATGTAAACTAATAACTTGTGTACATGATACTTGTTGATGGCATTAAAATTATTTCTAATAGCATTATAGGAGCATTAAATTAGAGTTCCTCATTCCTGTATAAAACCTGTGAACGCTTAATTTAATCTGACATATTAAAAAAATCCCCATCATCATCCAGCAGATGTTCAGTTTCTGCCCAAATATTTTCTTTCTGTTGTGGATGTTTGTAACAGGGATAACAAGGATCATCCATAGTTTGTATGAACTCTGTTTATTCTCTGCTTCCAAACTCATCATCTCTTCATCCATTCCTGCAATAAGAATTTTCTTTTAAAGTTGTGAGATGCCCTCTAGAATCTCACAACTTCTTCCTGGTCTGTTGAAGCACCAATAGTCTGCATCAACTTATTTAATTAATTGCTCTTAGTTTTTGGGAATATATACGAACTATGCTGTAATTTCTAGTTACCGATCTGTTTTTACTATAATTTGATTTGACAAACCGGGTCTTCTCTACATTCTTTTTGTTTGTTTGGTGTGATTGCAATAGCAGGTCTTGATCTGGACGGACCGGAGGGGAGCAAAAAATAGCTCAGCTCCGTATTTTGACGGTGAAGGACAGAGAAGACGTACGTGGGCGGTGACGAGCGGAGGATGTGGAACAGCTCTCATTGATTCACATGACAGACAAGTACTCTGCACGACGTACGTGAGCGGGGCGGAGCGCTGACGGAGTATGTGGAATCTGGGGGTAAAGGAGGACAAATACACGTCCGGCTGGGTGCAGCGCCGGACGCCGGACAGTGCAATGAAAATCCGGACTGTCCGCCCTAAAGCCGGACATCTGGCCACCCTAAATGAATGTCTAAAGAGCTCTGTGTGACTCTGTATTAACGTGTGACTCTGTGTGATTCTGTATGTGTGTTTGAAATCTAAGTGTACACTAAAAACATTTGTTTAAATTCAAAGCTCCTTCCAGAATCTGTAATCAGATCTGCTTAATCACTGTAATTTAATCAGACTGAAAACAGTGTAAAGTAAGATCTAGTCCCTACAAAATGTAGAGATCTCTAATAACCTCTCCTAAGTGTCCCAGAGGACATAAGAGGTCAAAATAAAAGGAGGTAATAAAAGTCATTAAATAAGGAAACAAAACATAAAAAGCGAAAATAATTACATAAATAAGTCTAAAAACATAAAAGACTAAACAAAAGAAAGAAAGTGATCACTTTATATCTGCAAAAGACGTCTGCTTTCACTTTAATTGTAACTGCGTCACATTTTCTAATAGCAGAGCTGCATGAAAAATAGGTGTCCAGTTGTTTGTTCTAACAGAAAAGGCTTAACTGTGCCCAATGTTTAATTATACTTGGCTGAAAAGTTGTTAATTATTACAGAACAATTTGTTACATAAATAGTGGAAATAAGAGAAGTTTCAAATTTTGTAAGACAACAGTTAAAAGCTTCAAAACATTTTGTTTTAGTAAAAGCCCCCTCCCGTCTCTTCTTCACTCCTCGTCCTTTGAGCCTATCTGTGTGTGCGCTGACACACACATGCTGGAAGCTAAAAAATGCCACGACGTTCTGTATCTGTTAAGCAGGACTATATATTATTATAAACAAAACTATGTTAGAAGCCGGCATGTGTCTGTCTGTCTGTCTGTCTTTATGTTCTCTGTCTGTCTGTCTGTTCTATGTTGTTTGTTCAATGTCAACATGTCTGTCTGGGGTATGAAATATTTGTTCTATTATGGTTCAGTATAAACAGATCAATAGGATAATAAACAGCAGATAATTAGATTACAGTTATGTTGAAACATAGATTAATATGGCAACAAACATAAAATCCCATGAAGAACTGGATTCTCTCTATGCATCCACGTCCGGACATATGATAAGAAAGGTATGCAGGAAACCTGTTGCTGAAAAAGTCGAATTTCTGCACGTTCTTACTATTTGGATGCGTTTTGAGTAATTCAGTAATGAGTGGGACCAAAGTCATCAGAAAATACTACAAGACAAACAATGACAAAACTTTCGAAAAAGAAAATACAAATAATGTGCACAAGAAATAGGATCTGGTCTAGACAACTTCTATTATAAAGTGTTTGGTTTTAGTTATATTTTGTTTATGTTGTTTTGCAAATGCTATCGATGTTGCTGTGATTTCTGGAGGTGAACCTTGAGAGGAGCTGAAATTTATGCAAAGTGCTGATCTTCTTTTTCAAATGTTTATAAAAAGTGAAAAACTATGGTCAATTTTATAAGAAATATATTGATTAATATATTTACATCCTACTATGTCTTGAAATTAACATGTTAAAAGGTTAGAAAATCAATTTGTACTAAAAGTGCTGGAAACCCCCCCTCCCACCTCCCGCCCACCCAGTAAAGTCCAAAAATGGTTCTGAGTTCTGTCCCCAGGCAAACGGAAACTCAACACACACACATTTTCTACACACACACATTATGCCTGACACACACACAGCTGCTTGTTTTCGCTGAGAGGCAGAAGGAGGAGCACAGTTACCAGAGTGCACGCAGGGGCGATCAAAATAGAATTAGGGCCCGAGGGTTTCGAAGCATTTTTAACTGAAAACAATGTACAGATTGTTACACTAGAATGATATTGTGTACGGCATGTAAAGTGACTGGCTTTGCAGCTTATATTTGATTATGATAAACACCACATGATTAGACGAATCCTTTCTTTGCCCATAGATGACAGAATTAGAGCACTCCTGAGTTAAGTTGGTCTTACTGTAGCAAAGTCAATAAATGAAAGACTGATTATTAAGAATACTTAAAGGTGAATTAAAAAAGAACACTTAAAGGTCAATTTTCAAAAAGAGCAAGTTACATTTATGCTAAGGATTTTTTTAAGGTAATTAACTTTTGATGAAACTTGATAGAACAAATACAACTCAACAATTATTAGGGGTAAGAGATAAATAAAATGAAGTCATTTTAACACCTTGAAGCAAAGGTTGGAAAGTGGTTTTGCTATTGGAAAATTATGATTTATAAATTGTTCTTTCATAAAACAATTAACAAGGCAAATTATTTACATGGAGAATTTAATTAAACCTAAAACAGTATTGTGGTTGTCTTAAACATAAAATGTCATAAAAAACATGCATTATTATTTACAGAGTAATGAAAAATGGTATGTAGACACAGGAGTTGGATGAGTTTGGCTGAAATTTTAGGATACGGTGCCTTGAGCCCAGGGGGGCTCGGAACTGCATGAGAGTCTTTCAGACTTGTGACCAGCTGATCACTAAATGCCGAGGTGAGCCTGGTGAACTGAAGCCGTGCAACCGAGACCGAATGAGGCGGAGACTGGATGAATCACGGTCATCTAGCCGAAGCGGCTCGAGCAAAGAACACTGGCAGAACTAGAAAGTGCTGCAGCTGACATGGAAAGCTTGGAGGGAAGTGCTGGCCTTGTGGTTGGGACATAGAGCTTGGAATCCTGAGGTTGCAAGTTTGAAACCCACTTCCACAGACTGCCACTCTGGGTCTCTGAGCAAGACCCTTAACCCTGATTGCTCTCTGGTGCCCAACGATGGCAGCCACTGCTGAGATCAATAAAAACTTTAATTAATTAATAAGCTCGGCCAAAATAGGAGATGGTTTCTGTCGCTGGTTGCTGGACGTGAAGCAAACGCTGCAAAAAGCCAAACACATCAGTACTCAAATTAACACAGCTTTATGGTCAGAGTAAGTGAATTATGGTTTATTTATGTACAACAGCAGAGATCAGCAAAACATCAACATTTACATGGTATCTAATATAATATCTATTCTGTCTTATAAAACAACCTATAGGTTTAACTGTACTTCTAATTCTAAAGCATCTATTGCAAACTAAATACAATCAAAATTTGTAATCAACGCCTTAGAGCAGTTGTGATTATCTTAATATAAACTTGCATTCCAAACCTTTGAATGTCATGATTTTCTTTATAGCAAGACTATTTTGTAAAATCATAATGCCTTACGTTCTGGTTCAGATACTTTCTAAAGCAAACGCTTAACAAAATATGGTCAGCATTTAATATAGAGTGATGTGAAGTTTGCTGAGCACATTATGAGACTTAGAACCAGCATGAGGAAGAATATCTCATATCACATTTAGCAGAGACATTTTAGGACTTAGAGAAAACATGCTGATCAGTTCGTGCAATTAGAATTAAGTAACACTGAGATTTAGATAAGTTAATAACAGAGTAAGATTTTGTCCTTTCTTTTTTTTCTGTTCATCTTAGAAAAACTTGTTTCCAGCTTTGGGGGACAGAACTCACACTGACATTCTGTGTAAACTTGCTGATGTTTACTTTACAAAGACTGAATTAGTATTGGGAAAACTATAAGCAGTAATTAATAAGCTTCAAAATGTTCAGAATATGTTACTAATTGCCACTATGTAAATCATTACAACGGTTACATCCTGAATCCTATGGGATGCTGTTTGAACCTTTTTTTACTTTTAGTTTGTTTTTGGAACAGTTAAGTTGAAAAACCACCAGCTATGATTTGTAAAGATTCAGCCAACAGTGAATCTACAGATGTTAGCAACATGTATTTACTTCAATATATGAGGAAGTTATCCTTTTGAGGAAACTAACAAATAATGCTTGAAACAGAACAAAGACTGAGATGTGGTTCAAGAAGTGAAGAACCGATGATATTAATAGACCTAAGAAGTCAGTAATGCTTTAGATTATATTAGATGATTCTACGTGAAGCGTAGAATGAAAACTGTTTACTTCACTAAAAGATTAATATAGAGACAGATCAGAATCCTAAATGCAGATGACAAAAGACTTAAAACAGATTATAGGCTAAAACAGACTAAATACAGTTCTAGCTCAAAGCCAAATAAAGTATGTTAATACTTACTCAAATATCTTTGTGTTTCGAAAGACATTTTTTCTGTCCGCCTCTCTCTTGGTTGTTCCATAGAGACAGGAAACAGTCACTTCGCATTCCAGTCTGATTAAACAACTTCTGTGCACTGCCGCACACACTCTTTCAAAGTCCACAGGAAGACAACCTTATATTTTTTTTTTCTAGCTTGGCAGAGAACTACAGGAATGATTAAGGTTAAAGTGGACACACTAACTTGTTTATGAATATCCAAGACGAAACGTACAATCTTAAAAAGGTTACATTCCTGGTTATCTGTACCGAGCCAACTAATATTTAACAGAATAAACATTATAATTATAGCTCAAATGTATCTATGCAGGGTTTGCAAGATCAAGGATTAGTTTAATTTAGAAATCAGACTTTACACAAATAAGTTGAAAAGTTAATCATAATTTCGGTCTCCAATATGAAACGCAGATTGTCACACATGTTCTTAATACATTTCTAACAGTAAAACACTGAATAAAAACAGGATTTACAACTGGAAAAGCACCTTAAGAATTTAATTCAGGAATATTATGTAAATGTGAGATTATGTGATCCAAGTGTATAAACTGTCCAATTAATCTGTTGGGAGCTGGAGAAGTTCCACCTTTCTCCAGCAGAGTCCGCCGTGGATCCTTCTGAGTGAGCCGCCTGCACAGCTGCAGCCCATCAAGATCATCAGAGGATCCACTACATAAGCTGTCTTCGGACCTTGCCTCAACGCCGCAGTGTTGATCCAGTTGGTCAGCGCCTAAGCCTAGACTTTCAGTGTAACTTTGTGACTTTGAATCCAGCTTGGATTCTAACCGTTGTCTCTGTCTTCCAGGAAACCAGTGTCTCCTCTGTGAAGCTCTGGAAGAGCTAACCTGCCGAGCCGACCCTCAGAGCCAAACCCGAAGAACCTTAATGAACTTCATACAGCTAGAGCTGGAAAACCCTAAGCCAAGGTCTGTTCTTTATTAGACGTGAGACGCTGAAGCAGCAAGCAGACTCTGCTGATCAACTCCTTCTCCAGATCCAACAGTGACTCTCCCAAAGCTAACCTCAAGAACCCTCAAGGTACAATCAGTTATCTTCAAGAAATCAAGTTCTAACTTGCAACGCTAACTGAACTGTCTCTCACGCAGACTCCGGTGAACCAGTGTCCAGGCCCGAGCCAGAACCAGTACATTCTGTGTGCTTGTAGCAAAATAAACTTGTTGAACTTTTATTCCTGTGTCCGTCAGTGGTGTTCTGCATATTTGGGTCGCTCTTTGAGAACCCATCATGACAGAACACTGCGGCCAAACTCAAGGCCCAGCAGATCACTTCATCCGTCGATTGGAGGAACAGGCGGCCCAGCTCCATGGACACGGCCTGGCGCTATGTGAGTTAAACACCCACATTGAAAGACAAAATCAAGCTATCCAAAGCTATGCTAATTACATGAACAGCGCTAATGCTGCACCGACACCTCAACCATTTCCGGGTCCAGTTCCGCATCCGAGGTCACCAGCTGTGACATCATCGGAGTTCCGTCCAAGTCTACCAGAGAGATTTTCTGGTAACATGAAAGATTGCAAAGGATTTTTATTTCAGTGCCGTTTGATTTTTCAGAACTCTCCAAACAGTTTTTCCACGGATTACAAGAAGATAACCTTCATCCTCTCTCAGCTAACAGGAAGAGCCTTGGAGTGGGCTCAGGCAAGATTTGCCACTGACGTTAGCCTTAACTGCTATTACTCTGATTTCCTCTCTGAATTTACTCAGGTATTCAACCAAGAGACTGATCAAACCATTGACTCTCGAGCTCTTTTCAATCTAAAGCAGGGAAATTCTTCTGTGGCTGAATTCTCCATCAATTTCCGGGTTAAAGCGGCAGCTTCCGGGTGGAACCAAAGCGCTCTGAAGGGAGCCTATTTCATGGCTTTAAATGAGCACATTAAAGATGAGCTTGCAACCCTCGACGAACCAGCTACCCTCGAAGATTTAATTCGTCTTACGATCAGATTGGACAATAGAATCCGTGCCAGAAGCAGTTCCAAGAAGCAGGTGACACTTTCTCCTGCCTCACATAACGTGACTGTTTGTTCTTCCTCTACAGAGCAGCTGCCCATACAGAGACCTAAGTCCCAGTCTCTACCGCTGCCTATTCAGGCCTCTCATTCGGGCGAAAGAGATGTCGAACCCATGCAGGTGGGACACACGAGGCTCACCCAGAGGAGAGACAAAGACGTTTTCTAAGCAAATTATGCATTTACTGTGGTGAGAGTGGACACTTCATCGCTTTCCTGCCCGGCTAAATCAAAAAGCCTGGGCCCGCCAGAGGATCTTAGGAGTTGGCGGGCCAAATTAACACTAAAAAAATCTCCTCGATTGTTGCTTCCTGCCACGTTGTTTTGTTCTAATCAAAGCCTCTCCTTTTCTGCAATTCATCGTTCAGTGTTTAAA